>NW_011888801.1:1950529-1999668 GCF_000151845.1 Pteropus vampyrus
AAATGGCAGGCAGCTAGGAATCTACACAACTACCAGAATACAGGGGACTTTACCATGACAGTTTGGAACATTTAATCTATTTCTCATTTAGAAAAAAAAGTGCAGTTTGCTGTCAGCATTAATTTAACATCACATGTAGAAATGCTACGTTTTCTAGGATTTGACATTTTCAGCGACTGAGAATTACTATGTTTTGTAAATGGAAATACCACTACTAAAAACTGAATGCTATGAATAGAATGATGTCATTTGTTTCCAAAGATTATTGATATACTAGAGTGATGCGAAAATAATAAAAGTGAGATATTTTGTGGCAAACTTTGGGGTAAGGTTAGTACTGTAATCCGTGAATTATCTTGGCGTAAACGCTGTAGGTGCAGGCTCCGTTGGCGAGTATTCTCAGAGCAAAAAGGAAATGGGTTAAACAAATTTCACTCTTGTGGTGTGGTAGGCGTGGTTAGGCAGAAACATTGGTGTTCCAAATATAGTGTTTAAAGAAATCACTGTTACTATAATGTCTCCTATCACTGCTGTGTCAATTCTATTATATTTCCTTTCTGTTAAAATAGAATTTGTTAGTTCTCAAATTTGTGGTCTGCATGTGGCATCTTTCCAAGCTTTTTGGTGTTGTTATACTTTTGTTTATTTTTACGTATATAAAACATGTTTTTTGATATCCAGTAAGACTTAGAAGAGGAAGTGACTGTATGCTTCATCGTCCATCTTGAAATGTGAAGAGATTCTATAATTTTTACACCTCTTGAACTGATAACATTAGTAAGCAAAATTTTGGTTTCTACAGAAAACTCTCTTAGTTAACTAGATTGAGGAGAAATACAGAGATTTCTGTGTGTTTGTGACTAACGAATAATTCTGAGACTGTGGTTCTGATTTTGACTCACCAGTGTGCCATATATGACCTTTGTTTGACAGTCTACTCAGGTCCACTTTCCCCATTTGTTAAGTGAAGGCATTCTGTTAGGTGCTTTTCTTCTCTACAATTGATCATATTTACTGTTTACTTTGTTTTTGTTATTGAACTTTCCCAGCACCATCTAATAGAACTTCTTTTGTAATAGTAGGAATGTTCTGTATTTTGTGTGTCCAACATGAGCCACTAGCCACATATGACTGTTAAACACTTGAAATGTAACTAGTGTGACTGATAAACTGAATTTTAAATTTATTTAACTTTAATTAGCTTAAACTTGAATGTCTATAGCCATATGAGGCTAGTAGTTACCTTACTGTACCACTGCAAATGCGATCTACAACCTTTGGAAGAATTGGCTTTTGAAAGTGGAGGGACCTCAGATGAGCCTAGCAATTGATCACTATATGTTTACTTTGTCCATTCACCCTCCTTTTCTCCTCCAATCTCTAACATCATTTTTAGCTGATACTTAGTTCATAAAGTAAATAAAAGAGAATGCCCTCTAAACTACCAAAACTGCCTACCTGACTACATCTGTGTCCCATATAGTTTGCATTCTCTATTGTTATTACATCAATAATATTACCGGTGTACAAATATTGCTGTCAGAAGTTCTGGTCAGGTTTGGTAATTGTGTTCATTGGCATCTCAGGGTTGTACAGATGGAATCCCAAGGCAATTGGAGGTGCAGGACTGGCTATAACTCCATTTCCCCTACCCCTAATCTATTTCTAAATTTATCTTTTTTTTAATATATTTTGAAACGTTTGAAATATTTCACTTGAATGACAGGATCTACTTCTATACTTATAGTTTTAAAAATATTTCCCAAACTGAAGTCTTCCTTGAATGTTGGACTTACATCCCAATCTCTCTCTGCTTTGACTGATCTCTTGTTACACTTATTGTCTATATTATACATTTTGTTATTTGGCAACTTGTTTTTTTCTAATTTTCTCTACTTTTTCATATGTATTCATTCTTTTGTCCCTCCAAAGCATGTAAATCCTTGGAAATTCAAGCACATACTTCTGCCCCTTGGATATCTCCAGAGAACCTAACATGTTAGAGATATGTAATAAGGAATATTGATTTGTGATCCAAATTAGTAAATGCCATCTAATTTGAGACTTATTTGAATCAGTGTCCATAGTGCCTTGGCTGGGGATTTGTAGTAAGAGTTATTCTTCATACAGTATTTTAATTGATTTATTCAACATAATTATGTAATTCAAAAATTCCACTAATTGTGATTTAATGTGCTTTTGATCAGAAAAATCTGTTTGTGACAACTGACAGATGCTAACTTTTTCTACTATGATTTCCTTATAGGTTTGATGAACTTGTAAAAAAATTCAAAGTCGAGTATCATGCTGGTGGTTCTACACAGAATTCAATTAAAGTGGCCCAGGTTAGTTAATTATTTTTAAAGTTATAAATAAATGGATTAAAAATAATTCTAGACTTTTCGTCATCGTGCATAACTGTTTCAATCTAAATTTTGTTGCTATGGAATAGTTTCGTTGGTTTTGAATTAGGATTTTAGCAGGCATTGCCCCTTTAATCAGCAAAAATTATTTTAATCGGTATTTCTTTGGTTACTAGTAAGCTTGAACATCTTTTAATGTGTTTCTTGTTTAATTACATTTTTTCTTAATTATTTTTCAAGTCTTTCGACTATTTTATAATTTTTCATATTATTAGTTTGTAGAAATTCCTCATATTTTATGGATAGTATTTCTTTTTATTCTATAAGCTTAAAGTAGTTCTTATTTGTTATTTATACTTTAACTCTGCTTGTAATGGCTTTTACTGTGCCATAGTTTTTAGTTTTTTAAATGTAATTAAACCTTGTGGATTCTGCATTTCTTATAGAGCTTAGAAAGAACATTCCTATTATAAGATACTACAAGTTTTCTTGTATTATATAGAGATACATATATATCTGTATACATAAATAAAGGTATGTTTGTATTTAAGTATCTGTATGTCTATATCTGGGTATATTGTTCATTTACATCTATACATATATAAATTTACATATATGTATGTATGTATAAATTTATATATCTATATCTACACCCATTTCTATATCTTCCAATGGGTAATTGGATAAAATCATTTGACATATACTCTTCAAATCACCAGCCTAACCTAATCTTGAGTGAGAGACTTAGTGTTCTGCTGAAACTTCCAATTATGAAGGACATGAAAAAGCTTTACATACCTCTGGTTCTTAAACTCTGCGATTCGAAAGCTAGCTCAAAGTCCCACTCAGTGCAGTCATAGGTCAACTCTGATGGACTCAGGTCAGTTTCATTGATAAAAGCTTTCCCTTTGAATTTTATTAAGTTTAAGGACTAGAGAAGTGGAAAATTTGCAAGTGATGGTGAACAACTTCTATGTTTTGAATTAACCCTTAGTTGATTTGGGCACACAGTGTAATTATCCTCCATACTGAGGAAGCTCACATTTAATCATAGTGTTAAAATATTTTACGTTGTAAAATTTAATCTTTAAGGTGGTCATTTGTGTACAGTGTCCTGAGGAGAAGGTCTTTGTCAGTTGATTTATATTCCGATCACTTTGTGACCTCAGGTTAATACTTTTTGTCCTTAGGTAATGTATTAGTCCACTCAGGCTACCATAACAAAATAGTATGGACTTAGCTGGCTTAAACAAGAGAAATTTATTTTATCACAGTTCTGGTGGTTAGATGTCCAAGAACAAGGTTGCATCACGATTGATTTTGGGAAAAGTCTCTTTCCTGGCTTGTAGATGGCTGCCTTCTCACTGTGTCCTCACATGACTTTTCTTCTCTGTCCATATAGAGAGAGCTATCTCTGGTGTTTCTTCCTCTTATAAGGATACCAGTCCTATTGGATGAAGCCCCCACCTCTTAGGACCTTATTTAACTTAATTATTTCCTTAAAAGGCCCTGTCTTCATGTACAATCATGGGTTTAGGGCTTCAACATATGAATTTTCAGGGTGGGGACACAATTCCGACTATAAAAGATATGTTATTTTTAATTTAATTTAATTTAATTTTAAATTAAGTTTATTGGGGGTATCATTGGTTAATACAATTATATAATTTTCAGGTGTACATTATAATTTGACATCTGTATATTCTATTGTGTGTTTACCACCCAAAGTCTAGTTTCCTTCAGCTACCATATATTTGATCCCCTTTACCCACTTCACCCTCTCCCTACCCCACTATATTTGACCCCTTTTACTCTGTCTACCTTCCCCCTCCTCCCTCATCCTCTACTCTCTGGTAACCACTAGTCCATTGTCCATGTCCATGAGTCTCTGTTTGTTTGTCCTGTTCATTCGTTGCTTTTAGGTTTATATCTCACATATAAGTGATCTTATTTTTAAAGCCTCAATCTATCAAAGCACATTCTACTACCTTTTCAGTTGTTTCTCCTTCTAGGTCTGGGAGATTATTAGAAAGGTCTCTCCTTTCTTGAGCATCTTTATCAGTTTCTACCTTCCCAAAGTTTATTACTTACATAATTAATATCAAGACCTCCATTGGATTTCTACCTGATAATTGGACTCATTGAACAACCAACACCTGTTATTATTTGTGCAATTTTTATAGTACTTCATGTGCATTGTGACAGTGTATCCTAGTAATGGTTTATTTGTTTCTGTTTTTATCAAGGAAGTAAATAGAATTTAAAGTTTTGGGTGGCTCATCCGTTAGTTTTTTTATTAGTGGTATATTTGTGGTTAAAATGCTATTGTAATTGTCGGACTAGCAATCTTTTTTTTTTTTTAATACCATAAGCAGAGCAATTCAGTTCAGTTCAGCCAACGTATATTGATATGTATGAAGCTCTATGCTATATGATAGACATACTGATAAACACGAAATGTCCCTAGTTTACAAAATTCTTGCTTACATCTTAAAACTTACCATTTCTTTTCTCTTTAAACACCATTCTAACTTCTCTTCTAACTTTTCTTCCTTGTTATTTATTAAATTCCTACTCTGTGCCAGATAGTCTGTTAGATATTGGTGATGGAAAAGCTAATAATCAACTTAGTCCATATTCTTGAAGCTTTCGTTATAGTGAAAATGTATTTGGGGATGAGGATTGTGAAGTGGAAAGAGAGAACTATAAACTATGAAGTATAATGTAATGTTGTAGGAGCAATCCTCTCCACCCCTAAGAGATAAACAAATTTATAAGAACCAGAATTAAAATATATCAGTACTCACATATGTGATTTTTTTAGTTTCTGGAAACGAAGGCAGAACTCTGTATATCTTCTCAAGTACACCTCCAGTGTGATATTCAGTTCCTAGTTGGATCACCATAATTCCCATTTTCTCAATAAGATTTTTATCTCATGTCCTAGATTTTAGGATTTTTAAGTTTGAACATGGAAAACTGAAAGAGATAATAGAAATAGTTTTCCTCTACCCAACTTGAACCTCCATCTCCCGGCATAAAACTGGTTTATCCTAAGGTTTTTTTCCCCCAAACCGTTTATGGAGCCTCTCAGATACTATCACAAGGAGACAAGGATAATGCTAGATTTGTTCTAGATTTTTTTTTTGCTTTCAAAGCAGAGCAATTCTGCTTTTTTTCTATATGTTAACTTTAATGTGAGATTTAATTTTTTAAAAGTTACACTGCTCGCTTCACACCCATTGAGATAGCTACTATCTCAAATATAAAATAACAAGTGTTGGCAAGGATATAGAGAAATCGAAACCCTGTACACTGTTCGTGAGAAGGTAGAATTGTGTAGCCACTATGGAAAACAGTATGGGGGTTCCTCAAAAAATTACAGACAGAATTACCATTTGATCCAGCAGTTCCACTTCTGAGTATGCTATGAATCGAATGTTTGTTTCCTCCAAAATTCATATGTTGAAACCCTAACCTCCAGTGTGATGTTACTTGGAGATGAGGCCTTTGAGAGGTTATTATGGTTGGATGAGGTCATGAGGGATCCCCTTCTGAGTGATTCTAAAAAGAGACCCAGGAAACTTACTCACTCACTTTCCCCTTCCCTTTACATGAGGACACAGTGAGAATGTGGCCATCTCCAAGGCAGGAAGAGTCCTCAATTGGTTCTGAATTGACTGCACCCTGATCTTGGATTTCTTAGCCTTCACAACAGTGAGAAATAAATTTTTGTCATTTAAACCAGCAGTTCCCAACCTTTTTGGCACCAGGGACCAGTGCTCCTATTAGAATCTAATGCCCGATGATCTGAGGTGGAGTTCAGGCAGTGATAAATACAGATGAAGCTTTGTTCCCTCGTCTGCTGCTCACCTCCTGCTTGTGGCCCAGTTCTTAATAGGCCATGGACCAGTACCGGTCCTGTGGCCTGGGGTTTAGGGACCCCTGGTTTAAGCCATTCAGTTTATGGTATTTTATTATGGCAGCAGGAGCAGATGAAGACAGGTGCATATTCAAAAGAACTGAAAGCAGGGTCTTGAAGAGCTATTTGTACACCCATGTTCATAGTAGCATTGTTTATAATAGCCAAAAGGTAGAAGCAACCCAGGTGTCCTTCAGTGGATGAATGAATAAACAATGTAGTGTATACACACAGAGGTATATTACTCAGCCTTAAAAGGAAATTCTCACAGTTATTGCAACATGGAAAAATCTTGAAGGCATTAATGCTAAGTGAAATAAGCCAGTCACAAAAGGACTAATACTGGTGATTCCACTTACATAAGGTACCTAGAGTAGTCAAGTCCATAGAGATGGAAAAAGGGTTGTTGTTTGCGGGGGGGAGGAAAGGGTAATGAGGAGTTAGCGCCTAATGGGCATAGAGTTTCCGTTTTACAAGATGAAAAGAGTTCTAGAGATGGATGGTGGTGATGGTTGTACAACAATGTAAATGTACTTAATGCCACTGTACTTGTATACTTAAAAATGATTAAAAAGGTAAATTTTGTGTTATATCTGTTTTAGCACAATTAAAAAATAAATAGATTCTAGAGATGCTTTGGTAGTGAATGATATCAGTCTGCTGCATTTACAGATTTCATTTGTTTATTCAACAAGTAATGAGACAACATAACAAATAAAGAGCATGGGCTTGCTCTTTGGACCTTGGGAGTCCATTTAAATTGGGTTTGAATTCAAGCTTTGTCACTTTACTGCCTATGAAGCCATGATCAATTTACTCAACTTTTCTGAGCCTTTCATCTATAAATGTGGAGGGTAAAGCTTATCTCAGACGGATGTTGTAAGGATTAATGAGATAATGAGTTAAAAAATTATAATACTTTTTAAAGAGAGTTTGGAAACCACCTAGGTTGAAGGCTTTCCCCTTGCATTTATCTGAGTTTTCTTCACCTTAACAAAACTTACTTTTACCTATTTATGGACAGAACAACTGGATTTGTGGCTCTCATCTGCTTAAAAGTACTTATTTCAGTCTAGCCCTTAATTGAACATCTTGTAATATTTTGAGAATATTTTTTCTATCTGTTTGATGGTCCAACCACATAATTGCTAAATTGTTATTTTATGATGAAGATAGCCACACAGTTTTGAAAAACATTCCTTTAGAAGGAAAATTTCTCAGATTTCATTGGTAGTCATTACTAGGAAGAACTGATTGTTTTGTATATAAAGCAGATATTTATTGAGCATCTGCTATGTTTTAGCCATTGTTCTAGGTAGTTACTGGTAACCTAAGTTGTCTTGTCTAAATTTTAAGTGAAATCTGAAAAAAATATTTACAGTCTTAGAGTTAAAAAAACCTTATATATTAGTCTTGGTTGTATTTAATGTGGTGAGTGAACGAGGACATTGAATTTGGGCTTAAAGCTGTCTAAAAACTCCAGGCAAATGGAATAGAAAGGAGTTGACAAGGATAGCCCACCAGGGAAGGTGCTGGATTTTGTTCATGTTAGTGTGTTTGGTTGGTTTTGGGCTATTGTTGTCTTTTCTTATCCACTTGAATTATTCTAACCTCGGAAAACAACTGGATTATAGCTTTCCATTTTCACTATCACTCTAGATTATTGAAGAAGCAAATTTTGGGCAAAAATATTAGTCCAGTAGAGCTACACTAACTGAATATCTGCTAGATACTGTAAACTGTAGATCTAAAATAGAATAAGATCTATAATAAGAATTCAGTCATCATTCAAATATCCATAATTATTCCATATATATATTTTTGGTGTATACCATGTGGAATATGTGTTTTCTGTAGTATATATTTTGAAAATATTCAATTCTTACGTGAAGACAAGGAAAACAAACAGGATGGATAAAATTTATAGATAGTAAATTGGTAGCTTAGAAGATAGTGTCAAAACTCAGAGGATATTTTAAGTATAGATAGTAAATAAGCAAGTAGTTTGGAAAACAGGCATACTCGACAAGATGTGTTAAATAGTAACAGCAGCTAAGTTTCTATCACCCACAGATAGAAAGGGATGGAGAGACCATATCATGATCATGTACCACTGGGCTGACAGTTATATTACCCTCAAATTGATCACTCATCAGTGACACCTAGTTTGTTCTCATTCTGGCCCCACATGCACTATACCCAGGAAGGGCAATTAAAACCATGACTATTTAATATGCTGTTTCCCAAGTGTTAGCATCTTTGCTTTGAGACTCTCCCAGAGAACAAGTGAGGAACACATCTTTGATCCAAAGCGCTATTGTATAATAGACTCCCTTGCTCAAATTGTGACCCTCTTTTCAAAACCACACCATCATCATCAGGGAAGGCTGACAAAGTAAACAGAAAGGACATTTGAAAACATCCTGTTCCTTATAGTACTCGATTGCACCCTAAGGTGTTGCACTATAAGTGTTAACTTACCCCAGCTTGTTCCTTTGCTTCTTGTTGTGTGTCTTAAATGAATACACCTATGATTTTGATATCTTAATATGTTCAGTAGGCCCTTTCTGTTCTGTGACCTCTGGGATAGATAGTTTGCTTGTTTATGTACTTGGAGACTAACAGTGCTTCAAGCTAATTTCCCCATACAATGCCAGGATTAAATGCATTTCTCCTGGCTTAGTAGTTTAACAATAACTTACATTCTAGCTATGAAAAAATATGCAGAAATATTGAAAGGGAACATTATTTGCAAAAGTCATCACCTATATGAATTACGAACTGAAAGTCCTATGGAGAGTAAAGGTCAACACTTTACAATGCAGAGCTCATTCCTTCAGATCTTACCAACAATCATACTTGGATACATCAAATGATTGGCAAATCCTGTCAACATGAACATGTTCTTATTACTCTTAGATACTTTGATTCGCTAAATCACATTCTTGAAGAGTTTAATGAAACCACTGGCAACATAAAGCAAAATATTGTTCATATCCTGTCCAAATACAATTCTATACGTTTCTTATCTGCATATTTGACAGATTACAAATTTAAATTTTGGCAAATTTCATTCAGTGTAAACTTCTTATTAATGGAAATAAAATGATCTTATCTGCTAAATATCCTCTATTCTTTACATAAAACACTGTGGAAAGGAGGTGTGATTTGCTACCTACAATATTGATGCTTTTGTGTTGAATGCTTTGGTCACTTTTCAATTTTCTGAAAATATATAGAAGCACTTAATGTGATTTTGACTTTAAAGAAGGAGATAGCCTCCTTGGACATGTGCCTAAAAGATGGCTATAATTGTTACTGGACTTCGATAAGATGTCCTGCAGTAAAACATTTTTAAAATAGGAGATGAGAAGAATGTCTTTGTCTAATTTGGTAATATACTGAAGATGACAATGGGAAAAAAGACTACAGTGAAACAAAAATTTATATACCATTTCTTCTAAAGTGTTTGATGCTATTTGAATAGGCCATAAGAAGGCCAGGAAAAAACTCATACAACAAGTGACTCATTTTTGTAATATGACTGCTTTATAACTTAAGTGGGGGGAAAGGTTGCCACAAAAGGGCAGGCAAATTAAATAAGGCTTTCTCAGTTTCTTTACTAAAACTGTAACTTATTTGGAATCCAATTTTGACAGCAGAAATTGAATTTACCCATGTGCTTCAGAGTGTTTTGAAATGATGTTCATTTCAGAGATGGATAGCATGTATAATGAATCTATAAATGGAAAGGACATGATTGATAAACAGTTGGAATATCAAAACAAGCATTTAAATTCAAGGTAGGTGGATATTTTGTAGAGCTAGAAACTAATTCTTATTTTCTAAATACCAGCTGTTGCTAATAAGTAAAATCCTAAGTATTCCATTCTCAAATGCTTTGGTTGAAAGGATATTTAGCTTGATGTCATCACATTGGACTGACACCAAGAATGTGGACTTGATAAGAGCTGTAAGTCAAAGTGAAATTTTCATTTTACCGTATTCAGTTGTACCACACATAAAAGAAGGATGTCCTAATGGTTCCAGTCACTTCAGAGAAGTACTGTTCGAAAGGAAACACAGAGTAACAGTATTCTGTTATTTCATGGGAGAAAAGAAAAATGTCATTGTTAGTTTTCACTAAATATTGGTAATATCTGTTTAATCCAACTTTTCTTTTAAAAAATCTTATATTTGTGTATGTTAAGAATACACAATATGGTCTAAAATTAAATAGTCAATAAAGAATTAAGAAGTTAAAATAAGTTGTATCTATTTTAACAAAAGAAACACAGTGATTGTTGTATTTTCTCACAGATATTATTTGTTTAATTAGTCCTGCTTTTAATTATTAACAATTGCCATTATCTGTTCCTATTGTTTTGTTTAATTAATAGCACTCATGTAACAGAAAAGTAAATAATACAGAATAATATTTAATTTCAAATGAGTATTGGTTTGCTTGGGCCACCACAGCAATGCCAGACTGGGTAGCTGAAGCAAAAGAAATTTATTTTCTCACAGTTCTGGAGATAAGAATTTGAAGAGCAAGGTGTCAGCAGCTTTGGATCCTTCTGAGTCCTCTCTCCTCTTGCTGCCTCTTCACATAGTTGTCCCTCTGTGCACAGCCCTGGTATTTCTCTGTGCATTCTTATCTATTTTTATAAGGATACCAGCCCGATTGGATTAGAGCCCACCCAAAGGGCCTCATTTGAAATTCATTAGTTCTTTAAAGGCCCTCACTATTACAGATTTTCTTTCTTAATCATTTACACAGTAAAATCATCAGTAATGGACTTGGTTTTTTTCTCCACATAAGCATTAAACATTTTGCTTGGACTCTTCTTGAATTCTTAGATCCTAACCTGGTTCTTTGATCACTGACTTTTCAATCTTCCAGTTTTTCATCTTCAGGTTAGATAAACCTCCATATGTGTATTTAATTTCTAGTGAAATTTTAAACCAAATTTTTGTTTTGATTTTTTTAAATTAAATTTGAGAGAACTTTATAAGTACTAGTATGTTTATGTTTTTACACAGGATTACATGGGGGTAGAAGGTGAAAATTTGTAATTAGGAGTATAGTGTCATCTCTACTAACTGAAGAAAAATGGAGGAGAGAGGGCTATTTGGCAAGAAACACATACAAATTTAGGGATTTCCATGAAATGATCTGGAGTCTTCCAAAGAAAGAAGTATTATTTTATCCTAAAGATCTTTGCTTTAAATAGAAAAATGTACTTTATTTAGAAAGATGGCAATTATTAAAGTAATAGGAAAATGGT
Organism: Pteropus vampyrus; assembly: GCF_000151845.1. Classification (NCBI taxonomy): domain Eukaryota; kingdom Metazoa; phylum Chordata; class Mammalia; order Chiroptera; family Pteropodidae; genus Pteropus; species Pteropus vampyrus. Next base: position 1,962,103 of record NW_011888801.1, read on the forward strand.
TACTCTTGATTATTGATTTGAAAAGCCTTAGGGTTGCATGGGGAGAAGAGTTATTTGTTTTTTAAATGCAAATGTCATGTAATGAATCACTTTTCAGAATTCTGTTTTAAAGCTTTCTGGACCTATATGTACATTGAGTTCCTAAAAACATTTTAAAAACATTTAAAGAATTCTGTTTGAATCAATAAAAGTATGTTGAACCAAAAATTGTAAAGGTGATAGTTCAAGAACCATGTAGCAAGCATTTCTAATTGAGTCATAGTATTTAGAAATTAAAATTGATGAAAAGGAAGAGCCTCATCTTTCTTTTGTAGACCTTTTTTATAAAATATAAAAGATCAGTTAATTTGTTGGTTTTTCTGTATTAATAAATATTTCTTATTATCTCTTTTGTGACCTATTTCACCTGAAAAAGTTAGTTATTAAAAAGCTTTTTATTAGACATCCCTCTGGGAATCTGGGAACAGTTCAGACTGCTTAGATCTAAAAAGAAGAAATGGCATTGGAGTGATCAAAGAGAATTCTCCGATATAATGCTTTGCCCCTGGAGCAATTGTAGAAATGTCAATAACACAACTGTATTTATAAATATCAGAGCAGAATGTGGCAGATGGTGATACAACACAGGGTCTCATGAAACTGTTATGTCGTTAAAAAGGAGGTTCCTGTTAGTACCAATGTTAAGATTAATGAATAATTTTAAGTGACTTGGGTCTTGCAAAATAAAGTTGACTATTCAAGTTGTGATTTCTCCTTGCAATTGAAAAAATGTAAATATGAATTAATACCTCCCTTCTTTGGTAATTTTTTTCTTTGTTGAATTAGATTGTGAGAGACTTTAGTAGCTAAAATAAGGTGAAGAAAGCAGTGTTTTGTTTTTCTAAATGATATTTTTAATGCGTTTGTGACATTCTTCTAAGTTATGTCAGATTCTTTAATGTAAAGTAAACTTCTATATTTTCTTTTCCTCCCTACTCCCTTCCCTCCTTTTTTTCTCCCTCCCTCCCTTCTTTCCTTTTTTTCCCAGTTTTTTTTTTTTTTTGGTCCTTTAAACCTTGCTTTATACTTTATATTAAAAGATTCTTTTACCACTATTAGTAAAACATGCTTTTAGTTTTGTCTCAGTAGTGATGGTTGTGGGCTGAGGTTATCTAGTACAAATCTACACATACATGTTATAATTATCCATTTTATTTAAAAAAAGGTATGCTTTTACTCTTGTGAACCTTAATGTGGTGCATTGTCCCAGGATATGCCATTAAATCTGTATACAATTTGAAATTGTGGCTCTCCTGCCTAGCAGCAAAGCTAGGAGAGCTTCGGTAGGAGTACTAGAAATTAGTACGGGGCTTAATTTCAACCAGAGGATAAAATTCACCTGGGTTCCATTCCTTTTCATTCTATTTTGGAATTAAAATTCAGAAACTTAAAAAAAGGTCTTGTGATTAATATTCATTTTATTGAACTGAAAAATAAAGTCAGACTTCTGGGGAAAAACATGTCTCATTTGTTTAGTTGATTGGACTATGAGGATGGTCTTTGCCAATTAAGTTATATAGTGGTCCTGTCAGCTGCTATGTTTTTTAAAGAAAAGCTTTTCTGGAGTATTCTGTGTTCTTTGGTACTTTTGATGGTAAGATACATGAGATAACAAAGTAAGAAATCAAATAATCTAAATTTTAGCATAGCATAGTGATTAGGGGCAAAGAGGATGTGCTGTGGAATTAAGCAAAGCAGTGCAAGTATAAACTTGGGCAAGTCACCTAACCTCTTCAAGTTTTAGCTTCCTCTGTAAAATGGGAATAATCATAGTACTGTTACAGGCTAATATACTTAAAAGGGTAAAATCATGACTCATAGGTATAAAATGAACACAGGTCAACAATTTTATGTAATTCTTAATTAACGAGTGAACAATAAGCTGTTACAGCTGATTTAGAGGAGAATTCAAAGATGGGAGACCTGTGTGGCTCATGAAATTAACCTACAGATGTTACAAAACTGACTTTTTGTTGAATCACGGATTTCACTGGTCTCTCTACAGGGTCATTTTATTTACGGATATAAGTAAAGATTATTGTATAATTTATAGACTCATAGAAATAGCTCAAACATGATAAAAATTGAATGAGATAATCTAGAAGGCGGCGTGTGCTCTAAACAATGCATAGGTCTCCACTAATGATATCTATAGTCTTTTCAGATTTTTTTGATGGCACCTAACTCAATATGGTGTTGTTAGAATTAAATGATATAATATGAACAATATATAGCCCAGTACTTAATAATAGCTTATTAAATTGTAGCTACTATTACATTCTGAAAAATGTGTATAGCAGATATTTTCCATTAATTGAATTAAGCTGGATGCATATTTTCAAAGATTTAATAAGAATATGTTTAAAGCAGTAAAAGATACCAGATTTTCTTTCCTTCACAACTATTTATCTCAAAACTAATTGTTTCAAAAATAGAAAATAAGGCTATAGGGTCCTAAAACTGGTCAGTGGATTGGTGGTATTAGAAGTTGAATAAAATTTCATCCTCTACTGAGTTCTTGAACATTTTATTTGGTTAGCTAGTTTGTTTTGGTTAGTGACTTGGAAATTCTTTGTTTTCTACTGTTGTTGGAAGATTTGTTGGTTGGCTGGGGTTGACAAGGGTTATTCATTCATAGTTGTTAACTGAATGTAGAAGAAAGGAAATATTAGTCTCTTCATATTGGAGTTTGGTATTTATTATATAGATGTAGTTTACATATATTTTATGTTAATTATATACTAATTTAAATGCTCTAAATAAGTTTTTATTTAAGGAAACTTATAGTAAATTCCTTTGTAAAGGAACAATCTTTTTAAGAAGGAAATAATGATCAGTCTCTGGTTATTCACCTAGGGCAGTTTTATAAATGTTTATTTTCCATAGCACATTCCTAATTCTGTAGTATATATTTGATAATTTTCCTAAATTTCTTTTTAGGTTTTCATGTTAGCATTTAAGCTAAGTAAGTATCATAAAAATTTCAGAGCATGTTGTCAAAACCAGTTTTGAGCCTAATCAGCCTCTTTTTTCCTCCCGTGGGCTAGGTCACTAAAAATATATAAAGAGTACTCTGATTTCTCTGGATGCCAATGAATCAAGAATGGCTCCAAACTTTACTGTGCTCGGCTTTGTCATAGATGAACAAGGGAGGCATCCACAAGTCTCATCCAGCTATGTGGGGAAGAATGGTTTCTTGCAATAAACTGTTTCAGGAACACAAAGGGGTGTGGCGGGGGATTTCTCGAAATATTCTTGGTTGCCAGCATCACAGGGCTTAGAGTAAAGTTCAATATTGAGAGGGTATCTGGAAACATGTTTCTAATTCACTTGTGTTGATCACTTCCTCCTCCTCTTTATCCTCAGCCCCAATGCCCTCCTGTGCCATAGAGAAAAATTAGAAGCCAAAATCTCTCTGATTCAGAAGATTTTAAATTATTGCTAAAATATTTAGTACAGGGAGTTAAACATTTTTTTTTTCTTCCAAATTTTTTTTTCTTTTTTTTTTTTTTTCGGGTTATCTGTAGAATCATTCTATCTGTATTTTTAAAAATCCTTCTGGAGTTTTAGTGGAATTGTGCACAATTTATAAGTTGGAGAAAACAGACATTTTTATGTTGTGTTTTGATCTAGTAGAATGACATATCTCTACTGTGTCAAATATTTTTTTTAAATTACCCAATAGAGTTTCATAAATTTTTTAAAGGTCCTCACACTCTCATGTATATTCTAAGTATATGGTATCATTCTTATTCTTGTTGTTATTCCTATAACTTTTAAATGACATTTTTCTTTCTTTCTTTTTTTTTTAACTATGCTTCCCAGGTTATTATTACTGGTATAGAGAGATATATAGTTATTTTATATTCAGATACAGCATTCCTTTACTGATTCTATTACTTTTTAGGTAATACCTTCATTTGAATTTCTAGGTATTTATATTCCCTGAAAATTGTGTTTGTTTTCTCTTCCTTTATTTTGTTTATTTCTTTTTCATATCCTACTGCAGTATTAAGAATGTGAAAACTCTTTGGAGAATTTTAATATTGGCTTTTGGTGGAAGGTATGTGCTCCAAAATAGGGAAGAATTATTCTAATCCTGGTATTGTCACAACTTATGTTAAGAATAGATTTTCAGGTGTTGAATTTATAAAGATGGCATACCATTGATGCAAATATGAGCATTTACAATAAAATGTTTCATTAAATAAATCAGATTGCTTTTCAGTTCTGTTATGAATAGTAATTATTCATATTAAGTGACCATTAGGGGCTTGTGCTTTATGTAACTGTTGTCATCTTAAAAATCAAATCACATGTTCATCAAGTAGACTAATATAACTTAGAAAACTAATATATGAAATTTGTGAGTTATTTAAATATATTAGGTAACTGAAAAGTTATATGTCTGTCAAATATTCATATAAAGGTGTCATGTGTTTTAAATAATGAAAAAAGTTTAAACTTTTAAATATATAGAGTACTTCTTTAAATAATTTTAAATGGGTTATTTTCGCTTTTCAAAACTTATAGATGTAATTCTACCCTGAGGAAAATTTTCTAAATGTGAAAGATAATAGTCACTAATAGCTAAGATATGGAGGCAACTTGGGTGTCCATCAGTGGATGAATGGATAAAGAAGAGATGATATGTGTATGTACACACAATGGAATATTACTCAGCCATAATAATGAATGAAATCTTGCTATATGCATGAATGTGGATGGACTTGTGCTGAGTGGAGTATGTCAGACAGAGAAAGACAAATGTATGTTTTCACTTATATGTGGATTATAGAGAATAGGATAAACAAACAATCAAACAAGCTCATAGATACAGAGAGCATTTTGATGGTTGTCGGATTAGGAGGGGGTTGCGAATGGGTGAAGAGGGGAGGGATTAAGAGGTGAAAATTAGTATTTACAGAATAGTCATGGGGATGTAGAGTATAGCATGAGGAATATATTTAGTAGTTTTGAAATAACTATGTATGATGTCAGATGGGTACTGGATTTATCAAGGTGATCACTTCGTAAGTGATATAAATGTCTAATCTCTGTGTTGTACACCTGAAACTAATATAATGTATGTCAACCGTAATTGAAAATTTTAAAAATATTTTAAAAAATAAAAATAAAAGATGGAGCCTAATTTCCCTTTGTTTGAATATGGGCTGGACTTAGTGACTGTCTTCTAACAAACAGAATGTGTGGCAAAGATGGCTTTCTACTTCTGAGGCTAGATCATTAAAGGCGTTGTTGCTTCCACATTATTTTCTTTTGGAACACCCATAATGGGAGAGTCAAGTGCTATGTCATGAGGATACTCAATCAGCCTATGGAGAGTCCTACATGGGGAGGAACTAAAGATTTCCACCATCAACCAGTACCAACATGCTAGCCATGTGGAGAAGCCAGTCTCAATCAAATCTTCAGATGATTGGAACCCTGACCAACTTATTCACTGCAACCTGTTGAGGTATCCTGAGCCAGAAGTGCTCTGCTGAGCCATTCCCAAGTGTCTGACCCATAAAATCTATGTAAAAATTATTTTATTTTAAGCCACTATGTTTAGCAGCAACAGACAACTAATATGCACAAAGTCCATAATTTTAAATGTACCAAAGAGTGTATTTTTCAGTGAAAAATAGAGATTTTTTTTCCTGTGCCTATCCTTTACTGGCCCAGTTCATTTCATTAGATGTGATCCCTATGAGTTTTTTCTGCATGCTTCTAATCTATTTACAACTATGTGCATATCTATTAATGTGTGTTTTATGTATATGTTATAGATAGTTTTATATCTCGGATTTCTTTTTGTTAATGTTATATTTTGGAGGTTGTTCCATATTAGTACCAAGTAGATCTGGCTAATTCTTTTTAATGGCTGTGATGGTCCATTCTATAACAGTATTTTATTTAATGAATCCCCTATTTGTGGTCATTTATATGGCTTACAAAGATGCTTTAGTGAGTACCTTAATATGCATGTCATTTTCCATATGTGCAAGTGTATTTTTATAATTTATTGCTAGAAATAGAATTACCGGTTCAAAGAATACAGCTGTGTTAAATTTTTATAGAAGTTGCCAAATTATTCAGATAAACATTTTACAATTTTTATTTCCACAAGAACTAAATAAATGTGTTGACTTTAATACATTCTCATAAGTGTTCTTTATCAATATGATAAGTGAAAAATAATATCCCATTGAAAGTTTATTTACATTTCTCTGATAAATAGAGCTACTGGAATGGCATTACCCATTTTCTAGTAGAAATAAATTGCCAAAATTAATTCTAAAAATAGAAGATCCGAATGGAGTAATGCTCATGCAAGAAGTAGAGCATGTTATCAAAGAGCTTCCTTTCCATGAGAGTAATAGTTCTAGATGACTAAACTGGGAAAATAAGTGAAATGTATGAAGAGCAGATAATTCTAAGATAGTTCTAAACCATTGAGCAGAGCAAGAGAATAGAAGCTTCAGATTCTTTTTTTCCGAGGTGTTTTCTAACATTGATACCATAACCCCACAAGGATAGCATATAAATAGACTATACAAACTATAAGCCTCATTTATAGTAGCAAACAAAAAGATAAAGTACCTTTTGGACAGACATTGTTTTCACTCTTGTTTTCTGCACTCTGCCTCCTACCCCCCATTTATATTTCCTGTTTCTATTTAAACTGTCTTTTTCTCTCCTTTTGTTTTTATTTCTGTTTTCTCTCTCTAATCTCCCTTTGTCATGTAATTTTATATATTGTTTTGAGCTATAAGAATAATTTAATACCAGAAACATTATAGACTACAGTATTACAATGAATTCAGAAAACACACCTAATTTACACATTAATATTGTAGTTTAAACTGAAAAGTACTGAAGTAACCTACTCTAAATGCCTAAAATTTAATTTTATATACCTCAATGTGTTTGGAAAGTTTTGAAAACCACTCTTGATTTTTTATTTCTCACAAATATAATACTCTTAACTAAAGTCATAAATAATTATACAAGTCATTTTACTGTAATTGAAATAGCAAGGCCAGAATAATTTAATTGTTTCCCAGAAGAATAACAAAATAAAAATCAGTGGCAATTCTATATAATATTGATCTGTATTTTTATTTATTTAGCTTCAGATCATTTGATGCCATTAGGTGGACCATATTTCTTGAGTTTTACTTTAATAGTAATTTTGCTAATGTAAAAATTACTATGCAGTATGTTTAGTAATGTCATATTCTATCAAGCTGATGCTCTTAAAAATTGTTAATGATACCAATATAAGATGAGGGGTAGGTGTAGTTATGAAAGACCCTCCTAACAACATTGTATATATTTTTTTATTTAAATACGGTGTATATTCATATTGTTTCTATCACCAGAATTTGTTTAATGGCATAGCAGAACTGTATTATGTTGGTGAGACTATGAAAAGGTAAATTTATGGTTAGCTTCCAGATCTGTTCTAGAGTTTATTGCCATCTGGTCTCTTAGGAGACTATTATAATTATTCATGGGAATGTTTTCAACACAAAAAAAGCATGGTTTATATATTGGCAGAAAGTAAAAAAATACCAGTGGTTTAAGCCATATGTAGTTTTCTTAGAGTTAGGCAAGGGAAATGAACCGAAGAACTAACTGAGAATCAACAGTAGTGATGTGGTTGATCCCAATTTTGTCAGAATCTGTTCTTAATGAACAAAATATTGCTCAAGAAAGACTGAGGTAATAGAAATACAGCAACTCCATTTGGCATATTATTTTATCTTCATTTGAATCAATAAAATGTAAGATGGTTTTAGAAAAATCTTAGTGTAAATCTTAGAAACAAAATGAGGACTATATGTCAGATTTTGGGGACTTTTAAAAACAAAAACATTTATGTTCCAATAATTTTAGAGTTGAACACTGGAAGAATGCCTTTGTTAAAGGTATTTGTCTTGAATTTAATGCAAACATTTTAAATAATTTTATGTGTGTCATGGACTTATTTATATTACTCTTAAGAAGTAAAAATAGTTTATAGTATTTCTTAAGCTTAAGTTGGTTTAATAGTAAAATGATAAAAACAAATATCTTTTCACTTTCCCATTCTAACAGTTGGAAAGAGATCTATAAAAAATGAGATGACAAATCAAAAAATTGAAATCATCTATTTTTATTCAACTGTTTTAAAAGAAAAATGCCTGGTGGGCTGGGAGTATACAGGAAATTTAAATTTGTGATTGAGAATAAGAAATGCATTTGTGGTTTAAAAAGAAATGCCAGCATGTCACATTAAAGTTATGGTATATATAGTATTGTAAAGTTAGCAGGGAAATGTATTACATCAGGGAGTATGTTGCACTTTAGAGGACTAGTGTGGGGATACGAATGTAGAGAATAACTCCGTAGAAGGCATGAGCATTAATAATCCAGTCAGAGAAGAAGAATTTTGCTGTATCCCATGTAACATAAAACAGATGTTACATTCTATTAAAAACCTTCTTAACTAAAATGAATGTTTACATCACTGGTCAATAGGAGAAACATAAAAAATGGCAATTTAATGATTTTGAAAATTTGTCAGTTAATATTGGTAGGGAGGGTGAAGGGAAACTTGCCAATTATTATTGTATTTTTGAATATCTTAGAAAGCTGAAAGGCAACTGTAAATTATATTAATTTTTATTTTTGTTTACCATATTTAATCTATTTTCGTTCTCAAAAATTATAAAAACCAAGAGATTTAGAAACTGTGAGTCCTAATGTAATAAGTTTGAATAGGTGGTTTATATCTAAAAGTATAATTGATTGATTAACCTTAAATGAATGCTGGAGACATTGTTAAGTAATTGGCAACTGAAAGTAGGGCCACTGGGTATGTTAATACAAGTTCCAAAGTATCTTTTTCTTTTTTTTAAAAGATTTACTTTTTTCCCAGTATTTTTTTCCATTAAAAAAAATTAGGTGTAATTTACATACAATTAAATTGATCTTTTAAATGTGTAGTTCTGTAAGTTATGATACATACATACACAGAGTCATGTAACCAGTACCAGAACCAAGATATAGAATAGTCCTACCACCCCAAAACTTCCCAATGTCTCTTTGGAGTCAACCTTTACCCCACCTTAGCTCCTAGCAATCACTGCTGCTCTGTTTTTGTTGGCAGAGAGTCCTCCTTGGTTGGTGTGCCAAGACTGTAAGGCTTCTGACTTCTCTTTTTCCTGGGATATTTCTGAGTGTTATTTATACAGCTGGTGGACTTAAGATATGAGGTAACTGCCTCTCCCAAGACAAAGAGCAGACTTAGTTACTGTTTGCTATAAAATTGGTAGATTCCCCAAACTTGATATTCCTCACCTGCCAATGCAAACTCACTGCATGCATAGCATCTATCTGAACCATATCGTCTCACCTCCATAGGACTTAGGGGAAGGGGAACCTGGTACAAATATGCTTATGTTCTTGTGCCTTGCCATGAGTAATACAGTCTTTGACCCAAGAGTATCAAGTCTTCTGTTCTCATCCATGAATTAGTAACAGACTTTTTTTGTTAGCTTTTAAACAGGGTAAAATCAAATTCCATATATCATAGTTTTCTGTCCCTATAGTTTTGCCTTTTCCAGCATTTCATATTGAGGAATCTAGCTCTTGGCAAAACACTGTGTGTGATTTTTTTCAGGTTCAGTCACAGGCATTTACAAAGGTTTTACCTGGCGGGCTTTACGTGGGAAAGCTGCCTTCTCTACATCAGGCTTGGTGCAAAGCGAGTGCATTTAAGTCTCTGAAGGGAGTTGTAGTCAAGGACTCAGCACCCCCAGCCAGCATGCTCTTATGTACATCTGTATTTCTAACCCAAGCACCTTCATTCAGAGGTCTTTTTATCTGGGGCTTTTATTGAGGCCTCCTAAGATGCCTCTGTCAAGACATAATTATTGGGGAGTTGAGGGGGAATTTTGAAAACACCTTTCTCCACTGTGACATAGTACTCAATACTTTTCCACCCCTAACTCTTCTCCCTCTCCCTTCCCCTGGACCCAGGATCAGAAAACTGGGGGAGCTTTTAGTTGGGGGATCCCTTGACAGTGAAACAGCCTCTACATCTTTGCTGATCCATCTGATCTTTGACTAGTGTCCTGGTCCTTGGGAGAGAATGGAACTGTGGGAAGCTGGGACTTTTTCTGGTTTAGCTTCTTTCTTGTAATATCACAGTAAGTGATGAAAGACTTGACTTTTTCAATTTGGCTTGTTATAATCGACTATTCTGAAACCTGGCAGATCAGCTCTTTCCATCTCACCTTAATTCTTGACACACAGAAATGGAACCATACAATGTGTAACGTTTCAATATGGCTTTTTTCAATTGTCATAAGAGCATTTGAGATCATCCATTTTGTTGTGTTATCAGTAGTTTGTTTATTTCATGGTTGAGTAGTATTCCATCATGTTAATATACTGCATCTTTATGTCCATCCCCAGTAGAGGAATATTTGGGATGTTTCCAGTTTGGGCAATTATGAATAAACTTGCTATAAATATTTATGTATAAGTTTTTGTGTTAAAATACACTTTCATTTCACTAGGAGAGGTATTGCTTGGTCACATGGTCAGGGTGTGTTTAACTTTGTAAGAAACTGCCAAACTGTTTGCCAAATGGCTATACCATTTTACCTTCTCACCAGTAGTATATTTATAAGAGTTTTAGTGGCTCCACATTCTTGTCAGCACTTGTATTGGCAGGGTGTTATTTGTCCATTATTATAGGAGTAGAGTCATGTCTCGTTTTAATTTACACTTTCTTAATGATGTTGACTGTGTTTTATTTTGTTTTGTTTTGCTATATACGCCTTCTTTGGAAACATGTATGTTCAGATCTTTGCCCCTTTAAAAAAATTGAGTTGTTTATTTTCATTTTTATTGAGTTTTGAGAGTTCTTTATATATTCTGGATACAGGTCTTTTATCAGATATGTGGTTTGCAAATATTTTCTCCCAGTCTTTTCTTGTCTTCATTTTCTTAACAGTGTCTTTCAGTGAGCAGAAGTGCTTACCAGTTTGTTTGTTCTTCATGCTTTTATGTGATACCTAAGAACTCTTTGCCTAATCCAGTGTCCGAAAGATTTTATCCTATATTTTCTTCTACAGATTTTATTTTATTTTTTATATTTTGAGTTAATTTTTGTGTACATAGAGTGAGATATGGAACAATGGAACAAGGTTCTTCCCCCGCCCCTACTGGATATCCAATTATTCTGGCCAGTACCCTTTCCTGAAGTCTTTTTAAATTGTTTTAATTGCCTTTGTACTTTTTTTGAAAATCAGTTATATGGTTGTATTTCTATACTCTGTATTCTAGTCCATTGATCTATATGTCTGATGTTTCTCCAATATTATACTGTCCTGATTATTACAGCTTTATAATAACCCTTGATGTATTTGTTTTCGTGGTCTTTATAATCATGTTAAATTGAACCTGGAAGTGAAATTATTACATTTTATAGGTTGAAAATTTTTTGCATTTATAGTCATAGACAACTATAAATTTTCACTTGTTGAATTTTGATGTAATGTAGATGTTAGAAATTATGTTTTCAACATGAAAAGGGCTGTTAATTTACAGTTGAAGAGTTTTGAAATAGTAACTAATATGCTGAAAAAGGAAATAGATGGGAAAAAAGAAAGCTTATTCATCTTATTAATTATCACTACATTTTTCTTTTAAATATTTTTATTTTAATGAGACTTATTTTATTGTGATATGGGGTTTAAATTAGGTTTTCTCAGCAGAACCCAAGACAAGGATTTTAGAACAAATAGCCTATTTAGGAGATGTAGGTAACAGTGGCAAGGGGGGCAGGAGGTGATTCAGGGAAGACAATGCAGCTAATAAAAGTTATTAAGTTACTACCATGATAAATTGCTAGAGCTTTGTCTTGGGAAATTTTGAGGAAGATCAGTATTAAAATTGGTTTTAGAAATGTGAATTTATTTCCTTTTATAGATTGTTGAGTGCAATCCAGAGGACTGTGCACTTGCCTAGTGCTCAGATTGGCATAGCAGGTTTCACCTATTTGGGGGAAAAGTCCTCAGGCATAGAGAGGAAGATGTTCACTGTTGGAAGTAACTTGGAGCAAGGGGAGAAAGTTAGGTCCAAAGGGAATGGGAGGGGCACTGACAGCATCTGATGCACTATGACTTTTAAGTGCCTTTCTTGGGTTATCATAATAAATAACTTTAATCAAATCATCCCTACAGTGATATTTTATAAATAAATTTGATTTCATATTCCATACTTATGTTTATCTCTTCTTTTTATTCACACAACTTTCTGTATAATTATCTCTGTTGTCATACAACTTAATTACCTAGAAGAGCTTATTAACTGCATGCTTAGAGATACTATTGGATATTCTCTCTTCAGGTCATATATTTTAAAATGTTAAATGATAAAAGAGGATATGTAAGATGGCATATAAGCATATAAAACATTTTCAATATCTTGAGCCATCAGAGAAGTGCAAATTAAAATCACGAGAAACCATTGCATGTATATTTGAATAGCTAAAATTAAAAATGCTGACAATAACAAGTGCTGGTGAGAATATGGAATGACTGGATCTCTTATATGTTGCTATTGGGAATATAAAATGACTCTCTGGAAAACAGTTTGACATTTCTTATAAAATTAAACATACATTTCCATATGACTCAGCAATCACGTTCCTGAGTGTTTGTTATAGAGAAACGAATACTTTCCTGCAAAAATACTGTTCCTGCAAAAACCTAGTACACAAATATTTATAGCAGTTTTATTTATGATTGCCTCAAACTGGAAACAATCCAAATAATCTTCAACAGGTGAATACTGTGAAACTATGATACATCTGTATAATAGAATACTACTCGGTTTTAAAAAGGAATAAAGTATTGATACAGACAATTTGCATGGATATCAAGTGTATCATATTGAGAGAAAAAAGCCAATCTCAGAAGGTTACAAATTATATGAATCCAACTATGTAATGTTCTTGAAATTTAAAAAAATTGTAGTCTTGGAAAACTGAACAGTAGTTGCCAGGTTTAAGTACAAAGGGGAACAGGTGTAGTGTAACTACAAAGAAGTTGCACAAGGGGGCTTCTTGATGGTGATGTAACAACAGTTAATGTATCTTGATTGTGGTAGTGGTTGCACAAGTCTGTGCAGCTGATAAGGTTTCATAGATTCTCCATACACACAGACAAGAATATGTGTAAAAACTAGTGAAATCTGAATAGGGTCTGTAGTTAGTATTGTACCAACATTAAGTTCCTGGATTTGAAAGTGGACTATGGTTACGTAATATATTATTATTAGGGGAAGCTCAGAAAAGGCAACATGGGAGCCTTATGTACTATTTTTGCAACTTTTTATGAATCTAAAATTAGTAATTGGTCATTCAGTAAGTTCTTTTTATTCATATATTTGCATATTTATATCTAAGCTAATTTTTTAATGACAGAATAATTCCATAATATATATTTTTTTTAAATAAGCAAAGGCTTAGTGACCAAATAATTGCATGAACATAAATTATGTAGACTGTTTTTCTCTTGTTTATTACTTTTTTAACCTCACAGAATTTCAGAATTACAAGTATAAATAAAATATTTTATTTTCAAAATGATCCACTTATATTATAGACTAAATTAGAGGATACTCATAGGTTCTTCAGAATTCAATCCTATAAATTGAAACTTTTGGCAGTCACCAGTCTCTCTGGTATAAACATAAAATCTCTTCTGCCTATAACATTCTTTTCCTTCATTTGACCAATTTGTAGCCGTTTCATATGTCTCAGCTTTAAAACCACTTTCTCATGGCAGTCTTACCTCTGACAAATCTGTGTTTGGTGCCACTCCTGTTTGCTACTATCCTAGGCTAGATTCATTTTACAGATGTACAAAGTGACCAAGTAATAGGCAAGTTAATAACCCAACTGAAATGGTGGCATTTGGTATAAAACTTTAGAATACATCTTGAATCTTAAATGTGCAAGTAAATTATCAAAACATGAGACCACCCAACCTATTCTACTGATATTTAACAGAGATATATTTGTAACTGGTAGAAGAAGAATCACTCCCTAGGTGCAAGATCAATTGCTGTTCATTTTATTCACCTGAAGATAAATTACTTTCACATATTTTGCAGACTTCTCATTTTCCTGAAAAAATGATTTATTAAAGTGGAGTTTTCTTTACTATATCAATGCTGGCTTACTCTTTTCTTTTATAATACGTCTTCTACATTGAAGGAAGCCAGAGGCCAAGAGTAGTCATCTCTGTTTTGCTCTTTATTTCATTGTTATTTTAAAACCAGCTGGTAGAATTTCCTTCCATTTTGAAGGGCTGTTTTTCTCTTATAATATATGAGGGAATTTAAATTATTTGAGTTGATATTTGTGTATTCTATTACTGTAAATTGTCTTTAGTTTGATTTTAAAATTATACTGATTTATATTCATTTAGTATAATTTTAGGATGTGACTCTATTGACAAGTAAAATAGTGTTTTTCGGTGTGTGTGGGAAGGAAAAGGTTTAGAATACTGGTTAAAAACCTAAGGAAATGTTTTCAGTGTTTCATCATTTTGTATTGTTTATATTACATGAGAAAATCTTGGTTGTTTCCCTATATTCCATTATACTTTTTGACGGTTCGAGTAGTATGACAGTTTTCATTTCTGTGCCTAGAAACTTGATTTTGAAAATATTTTCTAAACCAGATTTCAGATGATGTATTCTGGTAACTAGTTTGGGAACTCTGAATGTTACTATAAGATGTACTGTAAGCAAGTACATCTTTTATGACAATGAGGGCATATGTACCATTTTTTCGATGAAGAGAATAAAAGTCTGGACTGTTCTGTAAAATCTAGATATATAGTTTCAAAGTACATATATTATCTAGGTATACAGATTGACAGATCAGGGGATCTGAGCAGAGTCAAGAAATAAGCATGTATAAAAATGGAAATTCAGTAAGAATATGTATAAAATAGCAGCCAGTAAAAAAAACTGAGGAATAATTGCTATTTGTAGGAGAATTGTTTTCTACTTTATGTGCTTTCTTACTGTTTTAATCATTTTTATAGCATGCAGTGTATTACCAATTTTAAATACATAATTTTGAAAAATTAAAATAGCTGGCTAGTTTATACGAGAGCAATTTATTTAATCAATATTTAATTATTATTCATTTGCAAAATATAATTATACCAAGAATAATAGTATGATATGTAGAACATTGGACATTGTCTTTCAAATACTTTTTAAAAAAGAAATCACGAACTTCTTCCCTAAGAAATATTTCTTAATGATGCTAAGATTAACTCTATTCATTGGACATATACCATTATCCTTATGTCAAAAATTTAGAGTGAAAGAAATTTTATGACTGGACTGAATGATGAACACTTGTTCTCATTTTCTTGTGCTATAGCCTTGTGACATCTAAAGTTATAGTTTTCTACTTATGGTTATTTTTTGTCTCCTCCATAGTATATAACACAAGTATATTCAAAGGGATGTCTTGGATTTGTTTCTTTCACATTTAAATTTTATTTTTACTGTGCTTTTGCTAAGATTTCTTATATATGCCATAGTATCTTGTATACATTGAAAAGATTTTTACAATCATTACCCTTGCTTCTTGCTGTCTCTGTTTTTGTTGTTTGTTCATTTGTTTTCTTTTGCCAGCTATTTATGGCTTCTTCAAAGTTTTCTGTGTTTGGACTTCCTTAATCCCAAATCCACCACATGTTGGCTCTCATGCTAATTCCCCATGTCATGTAGTTGCTTATATAATATAAGTAACTTCTTGGAGTTTTGTATATATATTTTTTTGCTGTCATTGTATTGAAAATTGTTTGACAATTGGTCATTTATGAACTTCCTTAGTACAGAAACATGCAATATAAGACTAGCATGCTTAGGTTTACATTTTATGAGTGAAAGAAATTTTATGGTTAATTGTTGCTATATGTGTATTTTCAAATTTTTAAAGACTTAGAAAATAATCAGACATATACTTAGCACAAATATCACCATTCCTTGGTATCTTTAAACTATAACTTTAAATTTGTTCTCATGCTACTTAAAAAAATAGCTTTATTGAGATAAAATTCACATACCACATAGTTCATCTATTTAAAGGATGCAGTTCCATGGTGTTTGGTATGTTCATAGATATATGTAACCACAACCATTGTCAATTTCAGGACATTTTCATCTACCAAAAAAAAAAAACCCTGGTACTGCCGGCACCCCCTCTCCCTCCTTCCCCATAGCTATTCTAGGTCTCTTGTAATTCCTTATCAATTTTAGAATCAGTTTGTCAATATCTACAAAGACTACAGCTTGGATTCTGATAAGGATCAATATGAGTTAGAACTGGCCATGTTAATAATGTTATGTCTAATGATCCATAAACATGGGATATTTTTTCATTTATTTAAATCTTTAAATTCTTTTAACAATGTTTTGTAGTTTTCAGAATATATATTTGCTTGTTAAAAATATATTTCCAATTATTTTTTCTTTTTGATGTTATTATAAATTGACTTGTTTTTATAATTTTACTTTTGGATTGTTCATTGCAAGTGTATAGAGAGATACAAATGATTTTTAAAGTATTGATCTTGTAGCCTTTCTCAACTCACTCATTAGTTCTAGTATTTTTCAGTGGATTGCCTAGAATTTTCTGTATACTAAACAAGTCATCTACAAATAAAAATAATTTTACTCCCCTCCCCCAACTTGAAAGACTTTTATTTTTTGCTTAATTGCCTTGACTAACACCTTTAGTATAATGTTGAAGAGAAATGGTGAGAGCAGACATTATTGTCTTGTTCTTCATCTGAGGGCAAAAGCATCCATTCATTCACCATGATGTTTACTGTGGGATTTTCTTAGATACCTTTTATCAGATTGAGGAAGTTTCCTTCTATTCCTAATTTGTTGGTGTTAGTTTTTGCTGGATGCTTTTTCTGCACCTGTTGTGATGATTGTGTGATTTTTGTTTTGTATTCAATTAATATGATGTATTACATCAATTTTGAGATGTTAAACCATCCTTGCATTCCTGGGATAAATATCACTTGGTTATGTTATATAATTTTTTTATATGTTGTTGAATTTATTTGCTCATATTTTATTGAGGATTTTTGCATCATATTTCTAAGAGATATTGGTCTATCTCTCTTGTATTTTCTTGTGATTTCTGTGTCTAGTTTCCGTGTTATGGTGAAACTGACCTCACAAAATGAGTTGGGACATGTTTTCTTTTTTATTTTTTGGAAGTGTTTGTGGAGGTTTGGTACTAATTATTTTATAAATGTTTGTTAGAATTCAGTGATGAAGCCACCTGGGCCTCGGCTTTTCTTTGTGGATAGGTTTTTGTTTTTGTTTTTGTTTTTGTTTTTGTTTTTACAAATTCAGTCTCTTCTCTTGTATAGGTATATTCAGATTACTTATTTATTATCGTATCAGTAGTTAGTGTCATTCTAGGAATTTGTCCATTTCATCTAAGTTACATAATTTTTTTTATGTCTATTTTGCTTAATATTAGTATAACCCCTTTAGTTCTCTTGTGGTTATTTGCACGATATATCTTTTTTCACTTTTTTACTTTCAATTTATTTGTAACTTTTAATCTCAAATGGGTCGTCTCCTCTAGACAAAAATAAATGTTTTTTTATCTGAAATTATCAGAACTTTTGATATGAAAATGTGAAATTTGTCCTATTAGCTTATTTTCATGGGATAAGTATACTGTTCCATAAAATGTCTTCTGTTCTTTATATAAAACCCAGCTTGTTTTCATTAAGGTTTTTGAGAAAATAATTTGAATAAGCTTAAGTTTTCTTGCATTTAAAAACCTCTGTTACCTGAGTTAAAAGTTTATGTTTATTTCCATTATTTTCATGCCGTGGCACATATCATGAAAACAAGTAACAAAAGTGACTTGTAGTTCTATGAATCCTGGATTTTAATCCTATTGAATAAGGGGCATAAAGTTACATTTTATAAGGTTATCTTCTGGAATGAAGTAATAAGTATTAAACATAACCATGCCACTTAGATTTTTCTCTGATTACAATTTTATATTGATAGTTCATTGCCATTTAGAATTACATGCCACTAGTGATATTGATAAGTACTTTACAATTATAATAGAGTATAATTATAACATGGGAGGGCCTCATCCAATGTAATTGATTAATTAGCTTATAATTAACACAAATTAAATTTTCACTGATTTCTAGTTTCTAATCAGTCTGACTTGAGTTATATTTCTTATTTTTTTCTTAAAAATACTCTGTAAAGTGGACAGAAAACACTAAAATCATTTAAATGCAAAGTTAAAAGTTTTATAATATAAAAAAATCAATACGTTTTTGAAATGTTCAGTTTATTTGATTTAAATCCTTAGGGATTTAAAAAATGCTTTTCTGAATTACAAAAAAAAAAAGGCATAGAATAGAAATAAAGATTTTAAAATGCTCCAAGTTCTTTTGCATTAAAATGATTTTTTTAAAATATCACTTTAAAAAATAACATTTAAAAATGTGTATTCAATAAATTGGTATATGAAGTGTGATATAAGCCACTAAACCTGTGCCTTTGGTTAGTTTCTCTCCTGATTACTAGTGCTGACTAGAAGTTTCATACGGGAATAGGAAAAAGTGAGCTCATCATTCTCTTGAGCATCTGGAATAAGTTCCTGCCAGAGGCAAGATAGTAATTTTTATCTTCTTATCAGTATAGCAAATCCTGTGCTGCCCTGAAATGAATCACATACACAGCCTTATTGAGCCTCACAGAAATATTCCAGTATCTGTGTGAATTTTCTTTTTCTGGAAAAACTGCATCTTTGTGGTGCTTACACAATTCCTTTATCAGTAGTAACAAGTCGTTTCTGCCTTTTGAATGACTGTTTTAGATTTGTTTGAGTATATGCTTGGGAGTTTAATTGCTAGATCATATGGCAAATCTACATTTAACTTTACAAGAAACCCCCAAACTGGTTTACGTTTGCTGCACTGATTTACGTTTTCCTCAGCAATGTACGAGGATTCCAATTTGTGCTCATACTTGCCAACACTTGTTATTTTTTTTTTTAAAATATAGCCTACCGGGTAGGTATAAATTAGTATTTCATTGTGCTTTTGATTTGTATTTCCCTATTAACTAATAATAATTGAATATCTTTTTAAGTGCTTGTTGGCCATTTATATATTCTCTTTGGAGAAATGTCTGTTCAAACTTATTTAACCATTTTTTAATTTGGTTGTTAGTCTTTCTGTTTTTAGCCCAGAAACATCTCTTAAGTGATCAGATCCAGATTCTTGCTAGATTTAATGATTATCAAAGCAGAACTACATTTTGACCTTTGAACTCTGTATTATTATAGTCTCATTTATAATTACTTGAGTATTATCAGCATCTCTGTACAGACTCTCTACTTAAAAAGCAGCAAATTATTTTTTAATCTTTAAATTAAAATCTGCAGTACCTTTTGAAATTTTTAACATATAACACTTCCACTTAGCAGTTCTTCATACTCTTAATATACAATTATTAAAAGGGTGTAATTTACTTTGTCAGTTAATTAGCTGTCATTGGTTAGTGTTGAAGTAATTGTGCTGGTATTTTTCTGTTTACTTTTTTCTCTTAAAAAACATTGCTTGCTTCCTTGTTAGTACTACATATACATTTTCCAGGTAGATGTGTCAGTTTTAAATCAGATTTAAAAGTGTTTTTGACAGTTAAGGTTTTTCTTTGAGACTAAAGTGATATTGGATTACAATCAACATTTTTAGGTATTTCATATGTACAGAACTAAATAAAATAATAAAGATGATGTAAATATCAATTTATTATGGAACCTCACACTTTATGTGTTCATATATCAAAATTGGAGCATTTTAAGAAGCAAGAAGAGTTCTCTAAATTAATTTATGTATTGCTTTTCTGCTTATGTTCTGTAGGTTTTTTTTTTTTAAAAAAAATAGCAATTCTGCAAAAAAGGCAAGAAAAATCTGCTCTGGAAAGTATGAAAACTGTAAATGCATTTTATCCTCTATGATGCTATATAGTCTATCCAGCCACTAAACCCCAGTTATTGTTGCATTATGTATTCAGAAAATGTAAGCTGATGATAGGTACAGCAATGACTATCTTGTAAATATGATGAGTTAAGCAATAATTGAAATCTAAAATGGTTATCAAGGAGTGCTTTAAAGATTCTTTGCCTACAAACCTCTAAAGCTGGCATTTTTAAACTGTGGTTCATGGATTATCAGTTGGAATGGGGATCTGTTTATGGACCTATAGGAGGTTAATAAATCCACAAAAGAATCTGAGACTTGAAAAATAGTCAAGAACCATAGATTTAAAATGTTGATAAAGGCCTCAGTAGATCTCATTATATACAATTGATCCTTATTATTTGTAGATTCCTTTTTTGCAAGTTTGCCTGCTCAAAAATTTATTTATAAATCCAGAATTAGTGCTTTGGATAATTTTTCAGTCATTCACAGATATACACAGAACAGCAAAAAAATTTGAGTTGTCTGATGTGCACATTACTGTCTGGGCTCAAACAAGGCAACATTCTGCTTTGTTTCAGCACTCATACTATAAACAAGTGTCCTTTCTATGGTGTATTTAGTACTATGGTTGTTGTTGTTGTTGTTGTTGTTGCATTTTTGTACTTTTTATTGTCTAAAATGGCCCTCAAGCATAGTGTTGAAGTGTTGCCCAGTGTTCCTAGGTGCTAGAAGTTTGTGATGTCCCTTACAGAGAAGATAAGTGTTAGATACCCTTTGTTCAGGCATGAGTTATTGTGCTATGGCCATGAGTTCAAAGTTTAAAAATCAAATATAATATATAATGTGCATATATTTTTACATATAGTTATATATGTAGTTTTACCTTTATATATATGCATAAATATAAGTAAAACAACGTGTCTGTAAAGGGAAACACATAAAACAGAGTTATGTATTTAGATTGATTGGTGGACAAAAACCTTGTAACCAAAGGATCACAGCAATCAAACCCCGTTTTTCTCTTAGGAGCAATGGTTCAGTATTCATGAAATCAGAGTTCCTGTCAACTTGGTACAACACAAGGACCTTGAATATTGAGAATCAGCTGTAATTGATTAGGGCCAGAAAGACCAATCCAGTTGATCTTTTGAAGTCTTTTTTTTTTTAACTTAATTTTCTTTATTTCTGAACATTTACTGACATTAAAATGGGCTGTGCATTATTCATCTCTGAATATGACATCAGATGCTTCTAACATAACCATGATAAATGCTATTGATTTAAGTGAGCTACATATTTAGACTTTCATGCTCTACTAGAATTCACTAGTCTACTTGAGATTTCTGTCTGAAATGTTATTATTGCTCATCATTCAGTATATTGAAATATAACATCATATTTTGCTATGGGATATTGGTAAACATTTAGGTTGAGTTTGCTCATTTTATCTAATGACCTATTCATAATAGATGGAGAGTTAGAAGTAGGTCTTTTTCTTACAAATATGAGCTGTATATTGCAGTTGACTGCATTTATTGAATCAAATTATATTTTTCATTATTCAAAATTAAAGGAATTTTTGGTTCCCTCTTTCCAAAGTGATGGCGTAACAAGTACTGGATTTACCCTCCCACGTGAAAGCCATCTGATTATGTCTATTGATGCAGAAAAATCATTTGACAATATCCAGCATCCATTCTTCATAAATCACTCTCTAAACTGGCAGAAGAGGGGAAGCTCCTTAACTCGATAAATAGCATCTATGAAGAACCAATGGTAACATATTTATTATTGAAAGACTGAATGCTTTCCCACTAAAATCAGGAACAAGACAAGGATGTCTGCTTTCACTACTTCTGTTCAACATTGTACTGAAGGTTTTAGCCAAAGCCATTAGTCAATAAAAAGTATTTAGATTAGAAAAGCAGAAGTAAATCTGTCAATATTCATCAATGATATGAGTGTCAATGTACATTACCCTATAGAATTTAAAAATGGTATTAGAACTAATAATTGAGTTTAAAACATTTACTGAATACAAAGTCAATATTTTAAAATCAAGTATATTTTTCTTTACTAGCAACAAAAATTTGAAACTGAAATTTAATAAAAGTAATGTTTACCATAACATCAATAATTTAAAATATTTAGAGACAAATCTGACAAAAGATGTACAAGATCTATGTATTGAAAACTACAATTTTTTTTTTAAAAATAAAACTACGTTAGTGAACAAAATTAAGTGGACAAATTTCTTAGATATGGCACCAATAGAATGGTCCACAAAAGAGAAAATCGATTAATTGTGCATCAGGTATAAACATAGGTCAAAAGTTAAACAATTTTACATTTTAAATTTGTATAGATAATTTCATATCCTTTAAAGCTCTAAAACTATTAAACCAGCAAACAAAAAGATAAAGAAGATGTAATATATATATACATACATACATACATACATACATACATACATACATACATACTTACATACTTACATACTTACATACACACACACACGCACACACACTGGAGTGCAACAACATGAATGAATCTTTAGATAATCATGCGAAGTGAAGTAAATCAGGCACAAAAAGTTGAGAACCATATGATTTCAATCATATGTGGGATATAAAACAAAGCAATGAATGAAAAAGACAGACAAAAACTCATAGACACAGACTACAGTTTGGTGGTTACCGGAGGGAAACGGGTGGGGGAGATATAGATAAGGATACAAGGGGTCAAGTATATGGTGACAGAAGGAGATTTGACTTTGGGTAGTAAACATGCAATCAATATACAGATTTATGTATTATTGAATTCTACACTTGAAACCTGTATAATTTTATTAGCCAACATCACCCCAATAAATTTGATAAAAATAAATAAGAAAAAACTAAAAGAATCTGTGTCTATCTAGCACTAAATAAGTGGTATAAAGTCAATCCAATTTTTAATTACAAAGAAATCAATCTCTAAAAATGACTGAGCATCACTGAACAAAAGTTAAGAGTGTGATGTAGAGTGTTACCATCAGCATTATTTCTTTGAAAACCAGAACTAGCTTAACCTTGACTAACTTGTTTTCTTGTTAAATACATTTGCCTACCATACTTTTGGGGTTAGTACTCAAAAATCTGAGCAAGCATCATCTTTTGAACCTTTTTGACTCTTTTTTACAATTTCTTTTGCTATATAATTGGTCCAGTAGATTATAGTTAGAGGTGAGTTGGGGATTTGTGTATTTAGAAGGACATTTAGGAAGATGTTTAAGAAGAATTTATTATTAAGAACCTTTGATTAATATATTAAAAGGTTATATAGATTAATTTTGAAGTGGTTTCAAAAGTCTTTTGCAATTCTTACTGTGATGTTAAATTGTTAGTTTCATGATAACTTTACTAAATCCTTTTCAGATAACATTGTGATGAAAAATAAATTCACAATGAAACATATGTATTAACAATTACAACTTTTGTGTTTGGAAGGGAAAAATTAAAATCAGCCACATTTACATTTGGATAAATCATATAAATCTAAAATTTGCTCTTCCTCCCAGCCCCCAAAGAAAAAGTCAGTTTCCCTCAACTTTCTGAAATGGTTTAGATTAGATTTCCTAACATATGCATTTTGAAAGGATGTGTATTTATTTTGACTTAAGTTCAAGAAAAACCGGAAGGTTTAGCCATAATGCTGACATATTCATTTGTAATTAATGTATGAAACAGATTAGTTTTTGCAAGAGAGAATTCATACATCTTTAGTATCTCAGTAAGTATCTAGTTATCTCCAGATTTTTCAAAGATGTACAAAATCTGACTTCCAGTATTTTCCAAATGAAATATTTGTTGGGTTTACTTTAGAAACTTATTTGAATACCTATTCTCTCATTGCATATAATTTCTGGAAACTTAATTGCATCTTTTAATAAGGTACATGTCTTAGCTATCAGAAAGTTTCCACTGTCTACCAACTACTTCTTGGAAATGGGTAATCAATTACCCTGGAACAGAAATATTCTATTTTTTGTCTACAAGGTAGCAGTTTCTCTGAATAATAACCTTTTCGTGGGTGTCTGTTAATATGTAACTTTTGATACGGTTGCCTTCTGGGAGTCCATATAGTGTTTGTAGTTGTTAAATGTTAACCATATGAAGAATATAATTGTTGAAGTAATAGTTGCCTGTCTTTTAAGCTAAATTTTAATTTAGTGTCCCTGTAATAATTTGTTATTCTTATTTAAATCATTAACTCTGATAAATTGGACATTCAGGATAATCAGTATTTTTTAATAAAAATTCCATTTATATTTTCAAATCAGTTATACTTTGTCAGTCATTGTTTTTTTCCTGGTCTCCTCAGAAGAATGAGTTTATATTAAATCCCAGCATGATTTTGTACACGTGCTCAGATCTATATTAAGTCAGCAGGCATTTATTGAATGCTTAGTATTTCTTTACAGCATTGATTTAGAATCTGTTTCTGCTTCTTGAATTTTAAAATACTATTAAATCACTCATCTGACTTTTGAAGAAATAAGGCTTTTTAATGAATAACAATACTTTTAGTTCAAATTAATAATATTAGAAATTTGAAAAACTAAGAATGAAATTTGTTGTGAAGCAGCAATCCTGCTCTAATATCCCTTTTCAAGACAATTTTAACATTTCATTTTTATGTCAATCATTTAAAATTGTGTATTTCCTATAGGTCCAACAGAAACAGGATAAAATGCATATTTAATGAAAACTAAAGCTGGTAAAATTAAAGCACAGTATTATACATCTCTTTTCATCTTTGTTGTAATTTATATTTTTATAATATAAAGATATTTAAGTAACTTTTATTGTGGCTTGTATTAGGGTCTAGCAGGGATTCCTCAACTAGAAAGCAAGGAATAATTTAACTAGTAGTTGTCTGCCTTCATTGTTGTAACATGGCCATCATCCTACCTTCAGGGTTTATTGAATTTGGTTCTTTTTTAACCATACTCTATGATGTCTATATTATCATCCCTTAGAGTTCTATATATGGAATCTAAAAATATCATATTTTACTCTTAACCTTTGTAGTCTTTCCCTGACATTTCTCCTTTTATTTCCTTTCATTTCATAAAATTCTCCTAGCGCTTGTACCTCTAAGCTTCATTCACTACTGCCAAAACTGCCATTTCACCGCACTTAGTGCATTTGACTGCACTTAAATTTTTCCTCTCAATGTTTTTGTTCTTTCATTTCACAATGCCTAGTTACCAATACTAGATTAGTCTAACTGTCCACCACTTGTATATCTTGGGTATTGAGACTATTCGATGACAATGCAGTAATAATATTGTGTGGATGCATCCTATTACAAATTCCTGGTCTCCAAACCCTCATTTAGCTCTTCCTGTAGCATTTTTGGAAATAGTAGGTTTTCTTTCTAGAAATTCTTTTGAAGATTAATATAAATCTTTTATAATTTTAAGTAATACTTTGTTATTTATCTACTTTGAGGTTCCCCATTTCCAAAATAGGAATACATTCTTGAAAGTTAAAGAATATAATTGATAAGTGAAAACACTATTCCATTTTTCGCTCTGCTTGAGAATGGAAATATGTCCTTTTAATTGTCACCTGAGATGAATAGCAACAAACCATGTCAAAAAATTTTGCAGTAAAAATACTGCTTTATGAAACAGAGGAGATTTTTATGATATGAGGGACAAACGCTTCAAAACATAAAATCTATTTTATGATTTTGATAATTGTATTGTTATATAACATGTTAATATTAGAGAAAGGTATATAGGAATTCTCTATTATTTTGCAGCTTTTCTATAAGTATAAAATTATTTCAAAGTAAAGGTTAAAAATATAAAACTATTAGTTATTGTTAGTTTTTAAAAATAAACTTATTTTTGGAATAATTTTAGATTTACAGAAAAGTTCCAAAGATAGTACGGAGAATTCTCATGTAATCTTCACCCAATTATCCCCTGGCTTTAGTTTATTAATTAAAAAATCATTTTCAGAGTACATTTAGTAGCTGAATATATTTAGTAGTCTTCATTCTAACTGTATTTAGATACAAGTTTGACCATCGATTAGAAATTTTAGTTCTTTTTACTTTTGTTTTGATTATGAAA
The DNA here is from genome assembly GCF_000151845.1 of Pteropus vampyrus. Classification (NCBI taxonomy): domain Eukaryota; kingdom Metazoa; phylum Chordata; class Mammalia; order Chiroptera; family Pteropodidae; genus Pteropus; species Pteropus vampyrus. Next base: position 1,988,350 of record NW_011888801.1, read on the forward strand.
ATATGACTATAGATATTGAATAAATGAAATTATATGTTCTCCTTGGAAAATCATGTCATAGTGTAATTATATTGGTATACTGGTTTACATAAAACATGGTAAACACTTACATAAAAACTAAATTTTTTAGAGCATGTATATTTTTAATTATACAAAATTTAGTAAATTTTATATATATTCATTTAGTCTATGTGCAAGGCATTTTTTTCTAGGCATTATAAGGGATTCATACATGTCTGCATCTACAATATTTTCAGTTTCTATTTCAATTCTCATTTTCTTTTGTGTTTATTCAGATTTTTCTCAATCTTCTGTACCATTTTATCCTCATCTCAGCGGTGACCTCATATTCTTCTCTATGAATGTAATGGAAATCATCAGGAATCAACTTTTTTACTTTCTCTCTCCATTGTCTTCAAACTTGTTTATATATTATTACCTTTTTAACTCTATTCCATTTCCTTGTTTCTCTAGAACGTCAAACTTATTCTTTCCTCCTTTCCCTTCACTGCCAGATGTCTAGGCAGAGTAGTGTACATTCATTATTACCAGTGTTCCACCTCCAACTCATTCTTTATTCACTAACTGCAAAGTGGGACCTCAACTTTTTCTCTTTTTGGAAATATTTTTTGTAAAAGTCACTAAAAGTATAATTGCCAAACTCAGTGTTTATTTAAAAATCTTGATCCTAATTAACCCAGTTAATTTTCTTCCATTAGCTTTCAGGACACATAGCACTTTTTCTTTGTTCTTTTCTTGTTAACTCTTTGAGTCATCCTTTCCCTGTACCCTTTACTGGCTTACCTTTCTCTGTCCATTTCTTATTGTTTCTGATCTCATAACTCATAAAGATTATGTGCATAAAAATGCAAAAAAAAAAAGTAAGCAAAAGACATCATAGACAAAGATGAAATGGAAGAAAATGTTTGAAAGATATATCAGACAAAAAGTTAATCTCCCTAATATGTAAACGTATTCTTGGGTTCTTGACATCATTAAGAAGAAAAGAAAAAAACAATTGAAAAAGTAGACAAAGGATATGATGGGTAATGATTTACTATATGACCCAGCAATTCTAGGCATATAGCCCAAGAGAAATGAAGACATATGTTTACACAAAAATTTCTACATGAATGTTCATAGCAGTATTATTCATAATAGCAAAAAAGTGGAAACAACTCAAATGTCCATCAGCTGATGAATGGATAAACAAAATGTGGGCTATCTGTATGATAGAATATTGGCAATAAAAAGAAATGAAGTACTGATTGATGCTACAATATGGATGAACCTTGAAAACATTATGCTAAGTGAAAGAAAACTCTCACAAAGGTTTACATATTTTATGATTCCATCTCTGTGAAATGTCCAGAATATACATATTTATAGCTGCAGAAAATACATTAGCAGTTGCTTAGGGCTTGTGGCAATTGGGGTTTGGGGTGTGATGGCTAAGTGATGAGGAGTTCTTTCTGGAGTGTTGAAAATGTTCTAAAATTGATGTGGTGATGCTTGCACAACTCTGAATATATTAAATGCACAACTCTGAATATATTCACTTTATGTGAATTGTATCTTTACAAAGCTGTTATGTTAGAAAATATATATGCATTGATCTGTTTAACTTTGAATGGATCTTTAACCCATACATGAATTTTACTATAATATATTGGTTATTTGCAAAGTCTTTGCTCATTAAATTATGCAGATCTTGCAAATGTAAAATGTCTCATTGGTCGATTTCACTACCAGTCTCAAGAAAATGGTCCTTTATATATTGGGAATCTCACTATGGTAGATAAGAGTTTTACACAATTATAATCTTAAGTTGAAAGCTCAAATTTTATTATTAGCAATAAATCCTGAGTTATTTTTTTGTGACAGGCTTACTTTTTTTTTTTTCATTTTTAAGACAATGCTTGTCAGATACCCAAATCTGAATAACTATCATTCGTCTGTCATTATTTCAAATAAAAATAGTTTTCCATAAAGAAGCAATTCATATAGAAACTTAACTGCACAAGTGATTTTCCTCAGGAAACCATTGTATTTCATTCATACTTTCCATTTCCTTACACAGAGTATTAAAAAGATGCTTATTTAATTATTAATATTTAATAAAAATGATTTTGCTAGCTTCAAAAAATTATTAACTTAGTATCTTTTTAATTTGAGCACAGGGTCATGAAGAATTCAATAACTACTAGTACACCTTGATTCCATTGCCTTTATTTATCCTTAGGTACAAGCAGTTTTACCCACTGTTGAATTTGTACTATGAGCACAAGTGTCAACACAGTGAAAAATGCAAATAACATCTTATTGTGAAAATTGAATTGATTTTGTGGATTCCCTGAGAAGTTCTCAGAGTCTTCCAGGGGTCTGTAGACCTTCTTCAAGAATAGGTCAATGCTTTTTCTCTATTCTCAACCTCTTCAGGAACTACAAACTGATATTTCCAAGGTTCCAGGAGATATCTGCAAAAATACCCTCATAATTCCGTATGTTCAAACTCAACTCACTGTTCTCTAGCTTTTTACATTATACTTGCTCCTATATTCTTAAATTATCTTTCTTTATTAATGACATAACTGTCCATCAGTCATTCAAATATAAAAATTATAGTCAGACTCAAACTATTTTCTGCCTCAGCCAATGAGTCCCAGGTCTTGTTCTTTTTTCCTTCCTCTCCATCCCCAATTTTTTTATATGTTTCCTCCTTTTCTTAGAATTTTTTTTTTAATGCCTACAGCACCTGGTATTCCTACGTAGTTTGCCATTCACGTACTAAACCAGTCCCGACCCTGCTTAGCTTCCAAGATCAGACGAGATCAGGAGCAGACCTTTTTCTTACAGATTTTTGAGAGTGCTTCATCTATTAAGGATACTGACTTCCCTCACTCCCTGCCACATACACGACTTCTTTTTCCTGAATAGTGATCTTAAGTTTACATCTAGTTGCAGCTATCAGTACTTTCCTTTATATTATTTGGCGCTCATGCCACGGTTAAGAAACCTGTCTCTGTTTTTAAAGTTATTAAAATGAATAGCTTAATTTCCTATCTTTCTGGTTTTATTTTTTACATTTTTGGTTAAAGTGTGAAGTGAAAACACCCCCTCCCCTCTATGGCTATATACTTATCCCAGCCCAATCTATTGAGTAATTTCTTCTTTTGCCATCTCAGTGCAATGTCATCTGTATCCTATCCTGTATTGCCAAAGGAATTTGGGTCTGTATTTGAACTCTATTTTTTCCATTGATTTCTTTCTGTGCCAGTACCAACATGTTTCAGTTACAGAGGATTTAGTAAATCCTCCACTCCCTACATCAGTATTACTCATCTTTTTTCAGAATGTATTTTCCTATTATTCTCAGGTGAATTTAAGGATCATATTGATGTTTTCAAAATATTACGTTGGAATTTATTGCTTCATTGGGGGAAAATAACATTTTTATAATATATACTTTTAAGGTAAATGCTTACCTTCTTTTTGTCCTACATCTGGATTTTTTATTTTAATTCCCTATTTTATATACATATATATATATTTATTTTAAACTTTTCATTATAGAACACTTCAAACCACACAGAAATACAGAGAATAATATAATGAACCCCATGTACCGATTATCTGGCTTTAGTAATTAAACATTTTGCCACACTAGTTTTATATCTTTCTCCTATGAAGCATATCTTAGATATCTTGTCATTTCATCTATAAATCCTTCAAATTATCTATTCAGCAATGACACTTAAAAAATACACTATCATACTATTACCTTAAAATATTAATTTCTTAATGTTAATACCCAATTTATATTCAAATTTTCTTAATCGTTTAAAAAATATCTATTTGTGATAGGTTTATTCAAATCAGGATCTAAACAAGAATACAAATACTGCATTTCTACCTTATATCTTTGAATTAGTAATTATCCTGATTCCCCCTTTTTAAAGTGTCAGTGACTTTTTTTTTTTTTTAAGAGAAACTGGGTTATTTGTACCATAGACAGTCTCACTTTCTGGATTTGGTCAGTTTCTTCATGTTAAATATTTGCTCATAGATCTAAGAGGTTTGGTTGGATGTAGCTTTTATTTCTTTAGGCAAGAATCTTTTAAAAGCACTACACTCTGCCATTTCTTTTACATCTCATCTGTAACCCTGTAACCGATCACATCTGGATGTTCCACTTTTAGCGATGCTAAGAGTGATCAATGGTTTCAAGTATGGTTTCTGCTTGCTGCTATTGTATGCAGACTTTTCCCTTAAAATTTTTTCTAGTTTATTGAGATATAATTGACATCACTGTATGAGTTTTGGGTGTACAGTATAAAGGTTTGACTTTTATATATTGTGACATGGTTATCATAGTAAATTTAGTTAATATCCATCATCTCATATGTGTGTGATAATGAAGTGGAAAGAAAATAAGAAAACTTTTTTCCTTGTAATGAAAACTCTTAGAATCTATTCTCTTAACAACTTTCATATATACCAGATAGCAATGGTAACTGTAGTCATCGTGTTGTACATTAAATCTCATTACTTTTCTAATAAGTTATTGTTGGTATATGAGGTTTTTAAAAGCACATGTTATAGTAACTGAACATCTTAACAAACTCTTTACTATTTCTGATAATTTTTTAGTGTATTTTCTTCAGTCACTGTTACAGAAAAGTAGTTCAGACTTGGGCTTTGTTGGTAAATGTCTAGATTGAAGTTCTGGGGAGCTTGTTTACTCTTTCTGTGCCTCAATTTCTTCACCTGTGAAAGGGAGATTAAATGGGTTATTTCTCATAATATGCAGAAAATAAATAGGTTTGTTTTTAAAATTTACCTCTTTTTTTGCAGACTGTGACATTATGTTTTCACCTTTTCAATATTTTTATTGCTTTGTTTAATTTTGAATATAATTATACTGGCCATAACACTTAAATAATCATAGTGGTAACATGAACGCTTCAATAATATTAACTAATATTTATTGAAGTATTATATTGTGTTATTTTATTTTTGTTTTACAATAAATAGTATGTTTTAGGAATATGGATAACATCAAAATAAATTTTGGTATCGATCTCTATTATGGGATCTATTGGTATGTTAATAAGATGCAGTTCATCAACTACATACTGGTTATCTACTATGTGTTAAGTCCTGGGGATGCATTGGTGAGAAAAATAGATAAAAATTCCTGCCATCATGGAGTTCATATTACAGTGGGAGGGATAATTATAATGAATGTAGTACATAAGCAAATTAGAAGGTGTTAAAGTAAAGTAAAGTATAGAAGAATGTGATTGTGGTTGTAGGATTGTTGGAACAAAAAGAGTTCTACCCTTCTAGGTTCTTTGGCTGGTCTAATAATTAAATTGACAGAAGGTACATTAAAGAAGAAAAACAAATTTTTAATTTTGTATATACAGGAGTCCCATAAAAATATGAGGCTCAAGGTCAAGTCAGACAGTTGAGACTTCTATGCTGTCCTGAATTAAAACCAAGATATGGGTCTGGGGATACAAAGGGGAGGTGAGTAATTCACAGGACAATAAGAAGAGCAAAGGGCAGATGTTTGGTAATTAGATATCTCTGGTAATAGCTCTCTTTCTGAGCCAGACCCTCTATCTAGAATTTTTTAGGTAGTTAAGGGATAGGTAAAAGTTTTTCTTAAGTTGGCTAGGTCTTGACTGCCTCATCTCAAAATAATCCACATGCCAAAGTGGCACGTTTTAGAGTGGCATATTTTGTTCCCCTTCAGAACTAATAAACTTTCCAAAGGACTGAATGTGGGATATGAATAACCCTCTCTTAATTTATCTCCTTATTGCTTCTTCTTTTATATACAGTATAAAAATACTTTTATATATAGTAGCAAAAGTGATCCTTATCTAAATTTGATAATTTCACTTTCTTGTTTGAAATCCTTCAGTGGCATCCTGTTGTACCCTGAATAAAATGTATTCTCCTTACCATATGCATGATCTGCAACCTCCATATTTTCCCAAACTTATCGAGCTACTCTCCTTCTCCCTCACTGAGCTCTAGCCACAGTGATTTTTAATTTTTAAAAATATGTCGACCTTTCTCGTGCCTCAGCAGCTTTGCACTTGCTCTTCTTTCTGTTTGGCAAACTCCCCAACCCCCAAGCTCATTCTTTGCATGATGAAATCATTTGCATATTTTGTGTCTTACGTTAAATATTCTTAGACCTATTTAAAGTGATTTTTCCCTTGCCCCTCTCTCCTACTCATTGTCCTTCTCAGCCATTTGTTTTTCCTTCATGGTGTTTCTTACAATTATTTTATTTCTTTATTTAATATTTTTGTTTTGTTTGCTTTGAATTTTGGTTTATTTGGAATCTCTAGCAGACAGAGGCCATGTGACTTGTTCAACTTTGTGGTCCAGTGTTGGCATGGTGCCTGACCCTTAGAACTATTCAATAAATACCTTTTGATTGGATTGACTAAATTAATGAACAAATGAACAAATAAAGTATTTACATTATCTGCTAGAGTAGCAGAGCTGGGCATTACATCTTAGATTTCAGTTCAGTCTATTTTGATAATCTCTTTCCTTAACCATTGCTTATCACTTATTATGAGATGGTCATAAGTAATTCTTTATCATTAGAATATTTCCTCATTGAAATTTATTCACCTATTAACATCTAGGCAGATTCTTATTTTCAGCAGATAACTATACTTGTACAATTATACCGTTATGGGGATGTGTCAAAGGAAATGTGAAATAGTAGCTTTAAAAATGTCCCCTATCCCCACCCTATTTTTCCCTTGAAGCTATTATCCTAAAAGAAGAAAGGGGAAAAAGAAATCTATGGTGTGAGTTCAGGTTTACTACTGCAAGTGTTTGAGAAAGGACCCTGTTACCATGACAACAGATGCTTGGATTTCAAGTGGAAAATTTTCATCATATGGGACCAATAAAATTATAGCATCCCTCTTAGAATTGCTCTTTGTCAAGTTAAAAAAAATTCTGCAAACCCCTATTAAAATTAATTTTTAAATGTTTCTATGATATTGTTTAAGTCTTTTATTACAACTTAAAATTATACCAAAAGAATATACTTTCATAGATCTGTCATATAGAAAGTTAAGCATTTGATTTGACATTAAAAATTGCTTTCCTAATCTGTACTAGAGCTTTGCTTAAAAGGTAAATAAAATGCTAAATAGTTTAATGTGTTGGGAGTTTTTGACAATAGAAAACCACCTGCCACTTTATAGATTCCTTTGCCTTAAATGCTTTCTAGCTCCAGTGAGGAAAGCTCTTAAGCTGTAAGTGCTCTGTCATATTTGCAGGCTTTTATACTAGAGAAGAACAGCAGTGAGCAATGACGATGGAAAATGATGGCAGGTAGACTTAAAACACCATAAAACACAGACGATTGTGTGTAATGCCTTGAATTGAATCCTTTTTGAATGAAATGATCAGCCATATGTGCCACCCTTATGGACCCTGTAAGAAGAGGAGAAGAAATGTGCCCTAATGCTAACTGTGCATGAAATTGCAGTGTTAGGAGATATTGACCAGATGTTTCATTCTCAACAAATAGCTTGTTATGTGACTGAGTGAAAATATCTTTGCTGCTTTGATCACATACACCTTGAAGGAAGGGGTAATTTAATAGAGGCTGTCATAGTTCATCATTGTCAATAAACTTTGACTTGACCTTTGCCTTATATTTTTGATGTCGCTTCTGATACATGTTGATGGGCAGATGTTTACTGCCTTAAGGGATTTTGCTTTTTATAACGTGGATGCTAGAAATAGTGAAGGGAGAGATTTTTTTCAAATTTTTTTCTCGCTCCTTGGTTATTAGTTGGCATGCTTCTCTGTGGATTTTGTAGAATTTCTGGGCGAATGCATCTTAATGACATTTTTACTTCTCTACAGATCCACTGTGGTTTTTCTCTAAAGGTTTCTTACTCTTTTCACCTCTCTGTCCCTGTTTTAATTGGCCACAATAAACTTCTGTGGTGATTATTTTCTTATTTATATTCTTCTATTTTTTTCTTAGCTTGAAGTGATGACTCTCTTAGAAAATCACAATTTCCTGATTTATACACTTGAGGACAATGATAGCTAGAGAGAATAAGTTATATATACAGGATCATACAGTTACTATTTTCCAAGCCAGCTGTGTATCTGAGGTCTGATGATTCCTAGTATGATTGTTTTTACTTCTCTATCTATCTTCATATATAGAGTAATGATTGAGCACATACCTTCTAAAATCATACAGACTCGAGTTCTGCCACTGACCTACTTTCCTTACCTGCGAAATTAGAAGAGTATCTATCTTATGCTTGGTGGTTCAGATTAACTGAGATAACGCAGTAGGTAAAGGACTAGCATAATGCCCATCATATAGTGCTTACTAATTTAGCTCTTAATTATATTGTTGTTTCTAACTCATCCTCAGCTAGTTGTAGTGTTTTTTCACTGAACTTTTGGTGTGTATTTGATTTTAGCATAAAGTTTCTTAAGTTATTAGGAGAAAGTATTTGGAGTATAATGGAAAATGATAAAATAATTTTTTGAAATTATTTTAAAATTGTGATAAATATATGAATGAATGAAATGTCCTTTAAACTAGAGCAGCCATTGCTACCATCTCCTTTAACTGGAAGTTGCTTGAGGGTGGTAGGGAAGGAAAAAGTTTTCTCCAATTCTCTTAGTGTTGCTGGTTGGATTTCAAAATCAAACTGACAAAGCATGCAAACTTACTTAATATAAGTTTTATGTGACATGGGTGCCTTCATAAGAGAGTGAAGACTCAAACAGTTTGACCTGAGTATTTTTTATGCTAGGATTGTTGAAGAGTGGGAAATATTGTAGAAATATAATAGGTCAGAGTATGAGGCAAGTATAGTAAACTAGGTGAACTTTTGTTAGGATTCTTCTTGGCATCCTTTTTTCTTTGGGTTAAAGATGTTCTTTTCCTCTAGGTCACGGGGCAATACTCACATGAGGGTTTTTCATGACCTGTTTCAAGGAGAAGGGAAGGGACAGTCAGAGTAACTTCCTGCTTCTGTCATTTTCTCAAAATTTTTCAGCCTCTGTACCATAGTTTGGAATACTGTGACTTGATCCCCATCCATGTATTCCCATATGTATTTACCTCATTTCGTTATGTAAAAGAATTTATTTCAGATAATATTTTGGAAATGCTATGTATTACATCTTGTTTCTAAAGACATTTTCTAGAAGTTTTTTTTTTTTTTAAAGATCTGATTTCTACTTAAGAGACCTCTTTTTATTCTAACCTAAAAGAAAGGCTTCTTTGTGCGTAACCTAAAAGTCAAAGTAGGCATGATTTTTTTCAAATCTTGGAAGAACATAGATGTATATATATACTATCCATTTGATGGAAATCTTGTTCCGTACGGCTTCTGGTGTAAGTCAGATTGAGTTAAAACCTGAAACCTATTATTATAGCATATTCAGGTACTATGCTATTTTTTATCACCTAGTTTTGGAGACTTTTGGAAATCTAGGCTACTTATTTTTGATAGTTAAAGAAATTAATTGAGTAACAATTTCAGATAAGTTGTTTTTAAAAACACACACAATGTTTTTTAATTTGGATAAATAACTTTGGATTAAGTGGTTTTCTTGGTTAATTTGGTACAATGCTATAACCTGCTACTCTTCCGCTTAAAAAGGAAAAAGGCTTCCTTCCTGGCTATAGCTATATTCTCCCTATACCTTTCCCCTGCCCCTACCCTTTTGGTGTGGGCGGCCTAGTGCCTTTGAGGAATCTGATGAAATTTGTGAATCTTCTCCTCTGAAAAATACATCAGCATTTCCTTGTAATTTCAGGGAGTTCAGGGATTCCTCCCTTCCTCCCACACATACCTTTTTTGCTCTGATAGGGACCCGTGGATCTTAGGCAGTCTATAAATCTCCTTACAAAATAAAATTCAAACTCCCTCTTATTATTCTAAATATTTAACAGTTTGCCTTAGAAATAACAATAACATAGTGTTATTGATACCCATGGAATAATTACAATAGTAGTAACTAAATAATAATAGTTAATATATGCTAACCTTTGCCAAGTCCTATATTAAACCTTTAACCGGGATTAATGGTTATATTATTAATGATATCTCCAAGTGGAATATTTTCTAAGGCATTTATTTTGTGCCTTAGAAAATACTATATCTTTAGAATACAGATTTAAGAAAGATTATCGCACTGTTATTCTAAGAACTTTTCTTATTAATCTTCATTCATTGCATTTGTGAGGTACTGAAATCCTTTTTGGAATACTGAATTTACTTTTAGTTCTCTAATTCCAGTAGTCTCTTTTTTGTTTCCTAGCCCCTTTGTCATCCTTTTTCTTCTGAAAATTGACTATCCCACACAAGACCCACCATATCCCTTGATTTCTATAAGTTTCGGCATGGACATAGTTTTGTGTATTTCCCTAGAAAATTTGCTTTGGACACCCCCCAAAGTCTAACATAGTTGCTACTTCCATGTGCTGCACTAGTGTGCATGCACTCTCCATATGTGTGTGTCTGTGTGTGTGTATGTCATAATAAATAATAATATACTTTTATCTGTAATTTTTATATAACCCTAAACTGTGTTACAAAGAAAGGAATATGGCTTTCTTGTTTATTCATTTAATTGACAAATTTTTATTTAAATACATAGAATTTGGCAAGTATTCTTCTGATGTAGAATGTACCCTATAGCTCTTTCAAAGAAGCCAGGAACAGCGCGTTGAATAGTAAATTACAATTAAGTGGAATTAATTTAATTTTATAATGGGATTGATACACTTCGCTCTTGCAACATAAAACATGGGCATATACTCTAGTGTTCATAAAAAGCTTACCCAAGAAAGTCAGTTCTAAACCCTAAGTAGGAAGCTAGAAAAAACATAAGACAGAATATGAATGGAATAAGGTATTCAGTGTACTGGAACTTTGCATCAGGAGAGTGACTACCATAGGATGAACCACAATTGATGGTTCAATCATAAAGTTACGTTTTAACTTTAAGAGAAATGTGTTGCTATTAAAGAACATTTTTGAAAGATCACTCAAACTGCTGTGGATTGGAGGGAAACAACTGAAGGCAGGGAGATGAGTTGAAGCTTTTGCAAATGGTTGTAGAGTACGGTAGTAAGAGGGGGAAGAACGGGGTATGATTACTAAATGACACAGGCTTTTTTGGGGGGTGATGAAATGTTCTGGCATTAGACAATGGTGATGGTTGCACAACCTTGTGAATATACGGGGAACAACTGACTTGTCATTTTAAAGTGGTAAATTTTATGGT
>NW_011888801.1:2001893-2013083 GCF_000151845.1 Pteropus vampyrus
GAAGTGGTAGCAGTGGAGATAGAAGTAGAAATGGTAGCTCTGGTAGGTAAAATAGGGCTCCTAGGCATTTAGATATTAGATTTAGTTATCTGGAGACAGGTCTGAACTAAAACTAGAGGTGAGCAATTTCAGTGTATAGATGGTAATTGAAACCATGGGAGTATATTAGATTAGATTGAGAAGAATTGTATAGGGTGAGAAGAGCAGGTTATCCTTGGATCCAGGCCTGTGGTACACTAAGGGATAAGGAGAAGAAAAGAAGCTGACAAAAGAGATAGAGAAATGCTGCTTTATCCATTATTTACTACAAGAATGTCCAACAAATGGGAGGTGATCAAAAAATATTTATGGAATGAGTTGAATGAAGTTAAACTAAAAATTATTTTATCATATCTCAGTGTCCTATTATCATCATCAGTGCTCTTTAACAGGCACTGCTTACTTTATTTTATTCAATTCTCACAATAATTCTGCAAGACATATAATGGTAAATTACATACTCCAATAATGGTAAATTACATACTCCATCCCAGGACTAGATGAGCTATATATATCTGAGTCAAAGTTTATCTTTTTTTTACTACTAGGCCAAAGTTTTCCAAAATTTCTTCTGAGAAAGACGTTCACAGGTATTTAATAACAAAAATAACAAAACAACCATTGTTGAGGTAATAACAAGATTATTGGGAATCAGTTTTTTTTAATAGGGTTCTTGCCAACAAGGAAAATGGATCAGTTTGGGCAGGAAAGGAGCATAATATAGTAGTTACTGAGGGAAAATGGATTCTTAATATTTATGAAAATTTTGTGTTTCACTCTGTCTTACTTGGTAGCATAGCAATCCTCTGAGAGAATCAGTCCTTTTAATTATGTAATATATGCTATTTTCCTAACCACTACTTCAGTTTTGATTTCCTCATCACCCTTTGCAATCTGCTTGTTGCTGTTATTGCCCACTTTTGACATTTAATTTCTTTTAGTTGTGCTTTACAGTTTTCCTGAAATGCCTCATTGAGTTTTCTGGTATAAAATTTTTTATGTTTGGCTTATCTTGCAACTATTTTATTTAGTATCTGAGAATCATTCTTTATCATTCTGTTATGAATTGAATTTAAAAAATATAACATTACTTTAGAAGTGACTGACTCTTGAGCATTGTTGTAATTTATATAGTTCTAAATATTACATTTAGATGACAAAGAGGAAATTCATGTGGAAGGTGAAGTTAATATTAATGGAAATCATTCCATGTGTTGTTCAAGACTCTTGATGTGAAACTTAATATGTCATTTATTCAGCCTCTATTTAAATTCAGTTATAAATTTTCTCCTCATTCCTTAATGAGGCATCATCTCTTATCATCTCACTCCTTTGCTCAAAAACCCTCATTTGTACCCTTCTACCTACAGAATGCTGCCTAAACTTATTAAAGTGGCATGTAATGATCTGGCCTGGATCTACTTTTTGCATTAATCTCTCCTCCCACATAGTGCTTTGTCATTACACTCCTAGTAGTCCTTTATTTCTTTTTTTCATTGTTTTTGTTAACACTATATTCCTTTATTTCCCAAATCGTGTGCTAAGACACCTTGGGGCTGCAGCAAACCCACACTGATTCTGCAGGTTATTTTAAATTTTCTAGGGAAACAGTGACATCTATTAGGTAGATACAGCACGAACCACCAGCTCCAGATATTTCCATTTTAACATTAGATTGCTACATTCCTTTTGGTGATATCACATACTTTGGAAAATATACTGGAATTTTGGTGGTTTCTGTGATTGAAAAAAAAAAAAGTAATGCACAAAAATCAGTGTGACACAGGAAATGAGAGTGGTGGTGACCAGTCTGATTCCAAGATTTGAGGATTTCCTAAATTATTAGGAAATAAATATTTATTAAATGTTTGAAACTAACTACTTAAATAGAATATCTTTTACTTTAGGAACACCATGACAAAATTCTCAAGACAAGAAGAGGCATGTGTTCTGTGCCTCTACTTTCTTTACAGTTTATAACCATTTTTGGAAATTACACCCATCCTTCGAAGACTAGTTGATAATGTCACCCATCTCTGGAAGCCTTTTCTGATCCCCTTGGCTACAGTTAGTCTCCCTCCTTAGTGTTTCCTGGTGGCATTCTGCCTTTACTATTACTTTTAAAATTGAATTCAGCAATATTTATTTAAAGTTAACTAATTATAACTGTGGCTTTCTTGTTCTCCTGTTAGGTGTAGTTACTTGGAATATAGTGCGAGCTCTTTTATTCTCCATATAAAAGTGACCCAATTATAATAGGTCTTATTAACTGATCTAAAATGCATTATGGTTAGTCTGTTTCTAATTTTTCAGACATGCTTACAAGATCGTTGGTTATATTATCAACATTATATTTGAAGGAATTGGGGTTTAGCAATGTTGGTTTCCATAACACTGACATACCTCCTAACCTTTGGCTAGTCTAGTTCGTTTTCCTTTTACTGTTGATTATAGGATCAACTTTTAGAAATCCTATTGAGATTTCTATGGGAGTTGCAGTAAATCTATGAATCAATTTGGGGAGAATTGCTGTCTTAAGAATATTGAATTTTCTAACCCACGCAGATAGTATAGCTCTCCATTTATATAGGTTATTTTTCCTCAACAGACTTCTGTAGTGTTCTGTGAATAGGTTTTACATGTTTTCTTAAATATGTCCGGATATGTTTTATTTTTCCATACTATTGTAAGTGACATGATTTTCTTAATTTTAATTTTCGACCATTCTTGATAATATGTAGAATTACATTAGATTTGTATGTGTTGATCTTGAATCCTGAGACCCTGATAAACTCACTTTTTATTCCTAGAGCATTTATGTGGATTCCTTATGATCTCATATATTCTTTAAACATGCAGAGATTGGTATCTAGACAAAGCTTCAAGAATTACTGTATATGGATTTTGGTTCATCTCTGTTTCCCCATTTCAGAGAGAATGCCAGAGTCTGTTTGGCTTCTTCCTCTCTGCATCATAGTCTGGAAATTGCCTCCTGGCAGAAAGCCTGCATGATGTCAGGGTTCACCTTGTTTTCTTTTCTATTAGAGATCACAGTCCTGCCCTGCCTGATGTCCAGTGTCTGAAAATTCTGTAGTTGTTTCCTTTTGGTTTTGTTTTCTAGTTATTCACAGCACAGGGGCAGTTCTGTGCCCTGCTACTCCCTTAGGACTAGAGTAGAAGTTAAAGATAGATGTTTAAGGATGTACTCTTCATATATAAACAAAGAGGGACTGGGGCAATGGAAAATCTGAAAATGTTATGGTCGTGACTTTGTATTTAGGGCTACTGTCAATTTCATCTTTTTATCATCTAGTGGACATGCAGTAAATGTCTATTAACTGGATGTCAGAATGGTAGGAAATAGATTTGTTAGATGTTGATAACACATTGTGTTCAAGATTAACGTTAGAGATGTACTAAAATTTTAACAGAACTCTTAGCACATTAATATGTAAACTTAAAAAATTGATATTTTTAATCTATTTCAACGTTCTTGGTTATAACATCTTTACTTACTAGGTTATTAAATTCTTTGAAGAAGTAAACATGGCTTCTATTTCTTTTGTGTGTCTACTTTGGCTTACTAAAAACTCTCATTTATGCAGACTAACTTTTGAGTGGAAATCACTGATCAAGAGTAAAGTTCTCACATTTTGGCAGTGTCCTGATGTGCTGATATCAGAAATAGCCAGAAAGTTAGTTTCCTATGATGAAATATTTAATAGTGGAATTATGTATAACGAAACCTGTATATTTCTATTGTTTGTCCATTTTTGTGTTACAGGTTTAAGTAATATTGATTTGTAATGGGAAGCATTTTACTTCATTTAAATCCTGATTGTAGAAGTGTTATAAATCAGATTTAAGCCTGGTAGTGAGTTGATATAGTCCCTTTTTCAGACTATAGTTTGAACATGTCAATTTTTGTTATAATTAGGCTGAATTACATTATGACTTCATTTTTACTGAATGAAGTTTCCTATTAGTTTGATGGCATATTGTTATTTTAAAAATCATAGTGAAATTTGTTGTTGATGATGTTGTATTTTACTACATAAAACAGACATGGTCGATCATTTAACCATGCTTTCTACATGAATAAAAGTAATGTATGGAATAACACATATTCTTGACTGTTGAATTTGTACTTTCCCTAAGTCTGGTTTAAAGTATTTAAAATCTATTAGGCATTGATATAGATGCATTTCAAGATATTGCCTGCTTCATGTGATTTACTTATTTAATAAATGGATTGATAATATTAAAGACTGAATAAATTCATTTAAAATATTGTTATTCTTTAAAAAGAATGATTGATTTAGTTGCAATATTATTGGTGTACTCTTTAATTTTGAAAATTTTGTAACTTAAAGAAAAGTAGAAAGAATAGTAAAATGAATTTCTTTATATCCTTCACATGGATCTACCAATTGTTAAAATTTAAGCACATTTGCTTTCTTTTTCTTTATATATACATATACATACACACACACATTTATGTAGATCCCTAAACCATTTTGAATTATTTACCTCCTGTTAGAATTGCTACAATACTATTTTCTGATATGTAATAGGTAGTATTACAATTTCGGCAGTTAATCTAATAGTATCTTTTATAGCTGTTTGAGTTAATTCTCAATTAAGGACTCAGTAAGGATTACAAATTGCATGTATTTGTCATATTTCTTTAATTTACTTTGATCTGTAACAGTCCTTTCTCCCACCTTTTTTAGAGGACAGATGATGTCTTTCTGGGCATTTCCTTCTTTTAAGAGTCCAAGCCAGTTGCTTATAAAATGTGCCATAATCTGGATTTACCTGATTGTGTCCTCATGATTAGATTCAGGTTAAACATTTTTGGCTCAAATGCTACATAAATGATACTGTATATTTTTCATTGCATCACAGCAAGAGGTATATAATGTTAGTTTCTTGCTTTATTGATGATGCTAAGTTAAATTATTTGTTTAATATGCTGTCTCTCAGATTTCTTGCTTGGAACCTTCTTCTCTTGCCCCGTTCCATATTTACATTGCCCTTCTACAGGGCAGGTTTGCTTCCTAACGGCATCAACTTTACATTCATTTGCTCTATCCTACAATACATGCCAAATAGTTTTACCAATAGCATTACCAACATTATACTTACTATTAAAGTTTAAGATTTTTTGTTTTTTGTTTTTCCTTATATTAGTATGTTGAAAAGTTAAAGTATTTTAAAAAGTTATTTGTATTTTTCTATGTGATTATGTGGTATTTAACTCGTTTATTTTATTGAATTCAACCTTATCATTTTTTTCTAATCGAAATTGAAATTTAAATTGAATATCATTTTCAAAAATGTAAACTTTTAATGTTTCAAAAGTCAATTTTATGTGAAGTATTATATTCAGAGAAGTCTTTCTTCTATCCCTACTCCTTTTTTCCGTACCCTACCACCCACTTTCATAGAAAACCATTTTCTTTAGTTTCTGGTTTATTCTTTCTGTATTTTTTAAACAAATAAACAGATTTAAAACTCTATATAAATTCTAAAAGAATATGTGTATATACTAAAATGATGTTTGTTCTTTTTTTACACTTTCAGTGATATTTTATTCATATACAAGCATACACTTTATATATAGTAATCATTATTACTATAATTACTTTACAGTAATGGTAGCATACCCTACAGTGCTGTTGGCACTAATTTTTTTGCAATCATATCCTTAAAGCACATAGTATTCCTTGGTATAGGTTGACTAGATCGATCTTTGAGGTAATGAGTCTGTATTGATCACCATTCAGTTTATAATCTTTTGCTCTCATGAGG
Source organism: Pteropus vampyrus (assembly GCF_000151845.1). Taxonomy (NCBI): domain Eukaryota; kingdom Metazoa; phylum Chordata; class Mammalia; order Chiroptera; family Pteropodidae; genus Pteropus; species Pteropus vampyrus. The sequence continues at coordinate 2,007,747 of NW_011888801.1, forward strand.
TGGCAATTAATATTCTTAAATAACACACATTTGCACACAAGTGCAATATAGGATAAATTCACAGATAGTGGGATTTCTGTCAGAAGATACCAATTACATTTTTCTAAATATGGGCAATTCGTTCGTAATATAGATTGTAACAATTCATGGTCCCACAAAAACCTATAAAGATACTTTATTTTCTTAAAGCATACACATACACACTTTTGAACCCTGCTCTTTTTTTTTTTTTTTCAACTTCTCAAAATATCCTGGCAATTACTGCAGGTTAGTGAATTATTCCATACAGCTTTTCCTTGTTCTTTTTTCTTTTTTCTTTTTTTTTAAATTGCTTTGTGGTATTCCGTTGAATGGCTTCAGCATAGTTTATTCAATAGTCTTATATGGATGGATATTTAGGTTGTTTCCAACATTTTGGCCTCATAAGTAATGTCTCAAAGAATACCTATCCATATGTTGTTTTATATTTGTAAACACGTATCTTCAAGATAAATCCCTGGGAGTAGGATTGCTACATCATCATATAGTTATTGAATATTAAACTTACAGTTTTCTCTGTGCTACCTTTTGTTTCTCTCATCATTCCTTTAACTCACAAATATACATGCATTTTTTTATACAACAAATATTTGAGAATGTGATAAGATTTTGATGTATTTTGACTTTGTATATATTGAATATTATTTTAACTCTAGATATTAGAAACAGAATAAATGGTGGCTTTAGAATAGCTAATTAGAAACCTTAACAATTTGAGCTAATTATGAAAGATAGCATTTCACATCAGTGAAAAGTATGCATTTAAAAAATTCACTATATAGCGAAGGAATTAAAGTTTATAAGACTAATGAAAAGATAAGATACTAGAATTAGAATTTTTAACACTTTCTGAATTTTAAAAAATAACTTATTACACATGAACATACTTTAGCTTGGTTTATATACGAATTACCGCAAGTATGACAATAATAGTGACAACTATAGCTAATATATATCATTTACTATGTGCAGGGTAGTAGGCTCATTAATACATTTAAATTAACTTAAATTATTTAATCCTCAATAACCTTATGAGGTGTATTTATTTACAGATGAAGTAAATGAGGCATAGAAATGTTAAGTAACATATTCTTTCTCATACAGCAAATAAGTGGCAGGGGCAAGATTGGAACCCAGACAGTCTTCAGTATAGATTCTTGGCTTTTAACGACATTGCTACGGTACTTCTATTGAAACTCACTATTATTTTTTCTGTATCAAGCCAGCATTGACCTAAGGTCTATTTGACTTTAAATTCTGAGTTCTTAACTACTATGCTCTATTTCTTTCCCCAAAAATAGTATAATAAGGTTTTATGTGGTTGTTATAGGAAATTTGTTATCATAAGTAGTAGTACAGGATTAGAATTCCATTCATAACAGCCACAGCTTCTAACAAAGTATCCCTTGTATGCCTCTGTCTATGGCAGAATACTGAACTATGTGTACCATTTTTCTGACCTACTGAAATTATTTATGTTTCTGTTTTAAAGTGGATGATTCAGCAGCCACACAAAGCAGCAACATTTTTTGGATGCATTGGGATAGATAAATTTGGGGAGATCCTGAAGAAAAAAGCTGCCGAAGCCCATGTGGATGCTCATTACTATGAGCAGAATGAGCAACCAACAGGAACTTGTGCCGCATGCATCACTGGTGACAACAGGTCAGTGTAATTCCGGGGAAGCCTGTACTAATTGGCTGTTTAAACAGTGGTAAAATCTGAAACCAATATGATTTTGGATTTAGATCTTATGTTTATAATTGCTTTTAATATTTAAAAAACTCTTCTTCCTTTTATCTTTTTTCCTTTTTTTTTAATGGCCTTCGTTGAACCTGTTGTCTGCATCAGGCATAATGGAATGATAATTTTGAGATTATCCGATCTAGTCTCTCTTTTTATAATTAGGGTCAGAAAAGGAAAACATTTTATTCAGTGTCTTATAGCTAGTTTCTTCCGAACTGGGATTAGAAAGAAATATTCTTTTCATTGTATCCTGAGATTGGAATATATGTGTTTTTTAATATATATATATAAAATATTACATTATATCCAGTCTCATAGGAATTAAGTCATCTAAAGCATTTCTGGCAAATAGTCATTCATCCATATGAAACAACTTCAGTCATGGGTAATGCACCAATCAAGGAACAACCCATTACATTTTTACATAGTTTTACTTTTTAAAAATTCTTCTTTATATGAACTTTGACTATATCTCTCAGGGCCCTCAATGCATTGGTTGGTTGTATTTGTGCCTTTTGCAGCTACATGAATTTCTTCTTCAGCACCTTCATACATTGCTAACAGCATTATTACCATATTGCTCATCAGCATAGGCTTTTTCCTCCTTTGCAAGGGAAAAAAACAACCTAACTTTTCTAGCCGTTATATTGTTAGAATCGCCAAAGATGAGCCTTGTTTAAATAGTAATTCACTAGGAATTTTACATTCATTACAGCTAGAAATATTTAGTTTGTCTTCCTCCATTCCCCATCTCCCTTTCATTCCCTCCTTTTTTATTGCCTAATTTTCTTCTTTTATTTCTTCCCTTCTCTCGCCCTTGTTCCATTCTCCTTTCTAACCTCTTTCATTTTTGCTCACTCTTTGACTTCCAGCAAACATATGTTAAGGACTTGACACTACTCTGGGCAGTAGTCATCAAATAACTAAAATACAACTTTCAAAAATAATTAGAATGCCAAAACCTTTTAAACCTGTCTTGTAACTTTATTTTTTGGGTGTAGGAACATGTTACGATTTTAAGGCTTCAATAAATAAAACCATCCATTGTTCACACATATTTGAAATTTACTTATTTAGACCTTTCCCCTTTTCAGCTTCTCTAACACCAACATTAATATTCAGGTGCAAAGTTTTCCCATTAGAGAGAAAAGGTCAAGTTTTACCTCTGACATCACTCAAGCTAGAGTAAAATTGATAGGTTATTTTTGTATGCTAAATTGCTATTTTAAAGAGCAGTTATTATAATATTAGGTCCTCTAGATGTCAACAGCTTAATTTATATACTAATTTTATGGTTATGATGATCAATATTGTTGAAATGATACTGGAAATCAGAAACATGGGGAAACCCTCTATATCTAATTCATTATCCAAACTGTAGAACCTAATAGATTTGGATAAATTGTTTTAGAGAGGACTGGTAACTCAGTACCACTATCCAAAACTCAGGAATCAAAGAGTTTAGATAATGCAATATTATTCTTAATCTATCTTCTCATTCTCTAAATTCTGACCCAAATACATTTGGATAGTAAGAATACTTGTGGGGTTTTTTGTTTTTGTTTTTGTTTTTAGAAACTATGTAGTTTCCTATCAATGAGTAGTTTTATTATTAAAATAGAGTTTAGTAGCTGGTACCAGAAGTGTTTGCTTTTACTTTATCAAAATTTTGCTAGTCATGATTACTAAAATATTTTTTATAAATTAGGACTAATTATTCTTAACTTTAGAATATAGTTATTGGCATATGCATATATTGATGCACATTACTCTTCATTTGTTTAATTGAACATAAACAGATGTATCTTCTGTAGTCAACTGGCATGTGGATGAGTAGAAATATGTTTTGGAAGAGAATCAATTTATTCTTTTCTTAACAGAGGAACCAATCATGTTTTGGAAGAGAATCAATTTATTCTTTTCTTAACAGAGGAACCAATCATAGTACCACAATCTCAAATGATGAGATGATATATTTGGATTTTTTTAACCATAACTGTTACCATCGATTACAAAAATGAAAAATTGTCAAGTTTTTTAACTTCTGAGTCAGAATGAGGAGGGCAAATTTTTATTAATTTGTATATAATGTAAATGATTATTTTATTAAGTTTAATCGCTAGGCAATAACAAAAAGCTCTATGTGGTACTTGTAGCAAGATTTTATTTTTTTAAATTTTTTAAATTTTTATTTTTTTTACTTCAATAGCTTGATTTATTAGACATATATAAGTATAAAATTTATTAAAATATACACATTAAAATATAATGCTTTGTAAATTAATTTCACATAGTAAATATGGTCTATATTTATATGTATGTTTTGTAAAATTAATCTTGTACTTGACTTTTAAAGTCAAGTAATAATAATAAATACATAGTATGTTGATACTTAAAAACTGGTTTTTATTTGCATATTTTTTATGTGATGGCATTGTAGCTTTTATTTCTTAACTGCATTTTGAACTATTAAAATGTAGAAAGTAGATAATCTTATTTAAGTATCAAAAGGAAACTTAAATGCCACTTGCTCAAAATACTGGGTGGCATTTAGAACAAGGATTAACATCTCTTTATTTCAAAGGCAACATAGAAGTCTCAAAAGTTCTCAAAACAAAATTTTATATACATTATTAAAATCAATATACAGTAGTTTTTAAGAATTAAAAATGTAAAAAATTTGTTAATTAACTGTATAGAAATACCTGGCAAGTTTGCAGCAAAAGGAACAAACTGTTTACACAAAAAAAACCTACTTGCTTTTTGTTGTTGTTTTAGGTCCCTTGTAGCTAATCTTGCAGCTGCCAATTGTTATAAAAAAGAAAAACACCTTGATATGGAGAAAAACTGGATGTTGGTAGAAAAAGCAAGAGTTTATTATATAGCAGTAAGTATTTACCTAATTCAAATTTCTTGTGTATATTTATAAATTATAGTTGTTTGCTGATATAAATTTTTAAATAATTGTCTTTTATGCTGCAAATTATTTACACATCTCAAAGCATATGTTAGGTTCACTATTACAAATACAGAAGAGAAATATGATCATTTATGGAAACATAATTTGTATTACTTTCAAATCTACCTCTTTTTGGATACATTATGCATAATTTGTTAACCGAGTATCGAATTCTGTATTAAATCAGTTTCTTAAGATCTTTTGAAGTAATTCTGCAAATTTATATTTTATATTGTTAGGCTACTTGTGTGGGAAAATATTAGTAGTATTAAATATTTACTGTAAACAATTCGAGCTTATTTGCCTAAAAAAATCCTAGTTGCTATTTATTCCATAGTAATTACCGTGACACCTTTTAATTTAATATTTCAGAAACATTGATCGTGACAAATCTCATAAATCTGGGAATAAGAGCAGCATGTAATTTGAATTATTAAATCTTTTGGCATAAAAATAATTGGTTAAGAATTTATTTCTAAAATAAGACTGTACTAAAAATCCTCCTGAATTAACCACACCATGAATACCTTGTTTTTATTTAATATGAGTTAAATGTGGCTAATCACAAATAAGTAGATACCTATGAAAAAATC
>NW_011888801.1:2013133-2016174 GCF_000151845.1 Pteropus vampyrus
AAAAATTTGTTAATTAACTGTATAGAAATACCTGGCAAGTTTGCAGCAAAAGGAACAAACTGTTTACACAAAAAAAACCTACTTGCTTTTTGTTGTTGTTTTAGGTCCCTTGTAGCTAATCTTGCAGCTGCCAATTGTTATAAAAAAGAAAAACACCTTGATATGGAGAAAAACTGGATGTTGGTAGAAAAAGCAAGAGTTTATTATATAGCAGTAAGTATTTACCTAATTCAAATTTCTTGTGTATATTTATAAATTATAGTTGTTTGCTGATATAAATTTTTAAATAATTGTCTTTTATGCTGCAAATTATTTACACATCTCAAAGCATATGTTAGGTTCACTATTACAAATACAGAAGAGAAATATGATCATTTATGGAAACATAATTTGTATTACTTTCAAATCTACCTCTTTTTGGATACATTATGCATAATTTGTTAACCGAGTATCGAATTCTGTATTAAATCAGTTTCTTAAGATCTTTTGAAGTAATTCTGCAAATTTATATTTTATATTGTTAGGCTACTTGTGTGGGAAAATATTAGTAGTATTAAATATTTACTGTAAACAATTCGAGCTTATTTGCCTAAAAAAATCCTAGTTGCTATTTATTCCATAGTAATTACCGTGACACCTTTTAATTTAATATTTCAGAAACATTGATCGTGACAAATCTCATAAATCTGGGAATAAGAGCAGCATGTAATTTGAATTACTAAATCTTTTGGCATAAAAATAATTGGTTAAGAATTTATTTCTAAAATAAGACTGTACTAAAAATCCTCCTGAATTAACCACACCATGAATACCTTGTTTTTATTTAATATGAGTTAAATGTGGCTAATCACAAATAAGTAGATACCTATGAAAAAATCGAAAGCCCCTCATATGCATATAATATATGGTTTTGATATAACAGCTGCTGCCATTCACTACCTGAGCTGTGAAATAGCTGTTAAGACGTGTAAAAAATTGATTACCTAGTAAGAACATGCTTATTGAAAATATAATTATTTCTTGCAGCCTGGTGTTAATGTCTCCTACAGCATGTTTATGTGCACTGCTGTAGGCTTTACAAGGTTGTTATTGATTCCTCTGTATAGCAAACCCTACACTTTTTTATAACTGTCATAAATGCTTACATTGAGAGGATTATATAGAGGAAAGACATGTTACCTACACGTTCTGCCCATATGTGAGAAAACATTGCAAAAATTAAAAGTTTTTCTCTCAATTATCTTCTATTTTATTTTATTTCTCAAAATGGTCTTTTTTTTTTTCAGTTAATACCTTGGTAGCATGTTTTTGTAGCGTGGTGCTTTTTGTACTATTCTAAACCATCTTACATTGAAAGTCTGATTTTCAAAGAGCACATGGCTTAATTTTTGCATTATTTATGTTATTTATATTGACTATGAAAGGTGACAATATATTATGATGGAAAAGTATTTTTAACTGTTACAATTCTGTGTATTTCAATGTATAGTAGTAATTGGACCCTGAATTATAAACTAACTTAGAAACAAGTCATAGTTTTAATAGTTATGCACATGTAACCTATTTAGCCAAATTTGGGTGAATGGAATTTTTATAGCAGCATAGACCCAACTTGCAAACAACTCATAGTTTTAACAATTATGTGCCATATAACACATCTAGCCAACTTTGGGTGAATGGAATTTTTATAGGAATATTAACTATACAAGTGCCATTTTGTATAAAGTGTGAAGTGATTAGTTTTGGTCAAATTAATAAAGAAAATTTGATTATTTGTTGAAACTTGTGTAGTATATTCAACCAGAAACAAATATCAAAATGGATTCTTGTTGATGTCTCTGATGATAGCTGTTAGCTCTTAGCTGCTATTTCAGCAATTATATAAAAAAAAGAATGCTCTTTTACATTGCTATGTAAATCTACAGTTTGCTCAGAGTTTGGCTATTTTAAAATAGTTCTGAAAATAGACTCATATTGGATACCTAGGATTCTGTTATTCTTGGTGGACGCTCAACAAATGTTTATTTTGCTAACAACAAGGGCATAATTTTTTTCATTAAAATCTGTGAAATCTCTTCTGAAATGTAATGTTATTTCCACAAAGACATTCTACAATTCTTTTAAATCTTTAATTCCCTTTGAGCACAGAGTATCCAGTCTGGTCTTTTCTTAGCATATGCTCAAACCAGAATTTTAGGTTGAATAGATATATTTATACTTATTTTATCAAATCCTCTATACTTTCAGGTTCTATAAGGTCAGCAATATTCTCACATCATCATGATAAACTTCTGAGGTTTAACAAGTCGAAATTCTGGGCGCTCTTCAATTCCAAAAAGTTCTTGATCTAAGGAAGCAACTCAGTATATTGATTCAATAAGTTTCCAAAATTAATACATCTGTCTGCATTATGTAAAATAAACCAAATCCTCACATTCAGCAATCCTTCTTCCCTTCCCATTATTCCATAAATTAGTAATGGTCATGAGCATTAAGAAAATTCAAAACTTTAATCATTTTCTTTGTCATATAACACAATGACCTTACAATGGAGAGTTCACATCTTTCCTAATTAAAAAAAGAAAACAAATGGAGTATGCATATACCAACGTTCTTTTTTGGTTTAAATAAAATGTTAGCATCTTTTTTTTTTTTAACCTTTATAGCAGGTGTCTCATTAATGGCATATAAACTCAGTTTTTCACGTTTCAACCGAATTTCTTGTTAGGAGGTGATTAGGGATTACCGGTTATGTGATAGATAATTACATTATTGAAAATAAAAATCTAGGTACTCTTCACCTTAATATCAGATTGGCATATCTTTCTTACAAGAGATATTTCTTACAATAGCCCTTTAAGACTGATATTTAAGATAGGTTTAGGAACAAGGTTAGGAAATCAAGAGACATTAATTTTTCTAAACTATGTATTTCCTTTTTTAGACAAAGTGCCATGAAAAATGAGAAAATTAGCACTCAATGTTTCAACCTGCCTCTTGATTTTTCATAGTTAAATTTTTATTTTATTTTTACATTTTCA
>NW_011888801.1:2017284-2018172 GCF_000151845.1 Pteropus vampyrus
AGACTTTTCAAGTACTTTTTTAGTTTAGTTTTATTTTTTTCAATTATAGTTGACATACAATATTATATTAGTTTCAGGTACACATTATACAACACAGTGATTAGACATTTGTATAACTTATGAAGTGATCATCCTGGTAAATCCAATACCCATATGATGCCGTACATAGTTATTACAATATTACTATTTTCCCCATGCTGTACTTTACATCCCCATGACTGTTTTGTAACTACCAATTTGTATCTCTTAATCTCCTCCCCCTTTACTCATCCTTCCACGCCACAATTCGGCAATCATTAAAATGCTCTCTGTATCTTTAAGCTTGTTTCTGTGTTTGTTTGTTTATCCTGTTCTCTAGATTCCACATATAAATGAAATCATATGACATTTGTCTTTCTCTGTCTGACTTACTCCACTCAGCACAATACCCTCTAGGTCCATCTATGTTGTTGCAGATGGCAAGACTTCATATTTTTTATGGCTGAGCAATACCATTGTATATATGTACTGTCTCTTCTTTATCCATTTGTCCACTGATGGACACCTAGGTTGCCTCCTTATCATGGCCGTCGTAAATAATGCTACAATGAATGTATGAATTCACATGTCCCTTTGAAGTATTATTTTGTGTTTCTTGGATAAGTACCCAGAAATGACATTACTGGATCCTTCTTTGTCTCTTGTTATAGCTTTTGTTTTAAAGTCTGTTTTGTCTCATATGAGTATTGATAACCCAGTTTCTCCTGCCTGCCCACCCTCCTCATATTCATGAATTATCTTTTTCCTTCCCTTTACTTTCAGTCTGTGTGTGTCTATTGATCTGAAGCGAGTCTTTTTAGGCAGCATTTGTAATCGGATTTGTTTTCTTCTCCATTCATCTATCCCATG
>NW_011888801.1:2024317-2024714 GCF_000151845.1 Pteropus vampyrus
CTTACAAAGTACTTTACTCCATTTCCCTTATTCTTTTACTGTTTATTTTAATTATCCCCTAATTGGCTGCATTTTATCATCAAGCATTTCTACCCCAAGAAAGGACTCAGAGCTTCTTTCTTCTTGAGTTTTTATTTACTTCTTGTTGCTTTTATATATATAAAGACAACATGTCTGGTATAATATTTTGTGAAACAAAGTATTCTATAGACACGGTTTTATTGTCTTGTAGCACTTTTTGTGGGAAATCTAAGCCCAGGTGATTTTTATTATTGGTGTTTTTTTGTTGTTGTTTCTTTTTTTCTGCTTACTTTGGATTCCTTTTGCTCTTCTCTTCCTTCTTCCCCTAATCCCAGCCCCCACCCCTCCATCTCCCCACCTCCCTACAGCTTTCTTT
>NW_011888801.1:2024764-2027943 GCF_000151845.1 Pteropus vampyrus
ACTTTCAGTCTGTGTGTGTCTATTGATCTGAAGCGAGTCTTTTTAGGCAGCATTTGTAATCGGATTTGTTTTCTTCTCCATTCATCTATCCCATGTCTTTTGATTGGAGCATTTAATTCATTTACATGTAAACTAATTGTTGCCAGATATGTAGTTATTGCCATTTTATTATTTCTATTTTTGATTTTTTTTTTCTTCTTCTTAAAGAAATCCTTTTAACATTTTTTTGTAATACTGACTTGGCGTTAATGAGCTTTATCTTCTTCTTGTCTGAGAAGCTCTTTATCTGTCCTTTGATTCTAAATGATAGCTTTGCTCTGTAGAGTAGTCTTGGTTTAAGTCCTTACTTCTCATCACTTTGAATACTTCCTGCCAGTCCCTTCTGGCCTGCAATGTTTCTGTTGAGAAATTAGTTGACAGTCTAATGGGCACTCCCTTGCACATAACATTGGGATATTTATACCATTCCAACTTAATGTGATTAGTGATATGGTTAGCTTTGAGTTCATCATCTTGGTACATCATCTCTAGATGTAACATGGCAGACACCTCCAACCTTGGCTACTTTTAAGATTTTCTATTTATTAGTGATTTTGATCAGTTTGGTTATGCTGTGCCTTACTTTATTATTTTTTTTCATATTTCTTATGATTAGGGTTTGTTTAGCTTCTTAGAGCTGTGGGTTTATAGTTTTTATTTTGTTTGGAATATTTTCAGTCATTATTTCTTTAAATATGTTTTCTGCCCCAACATTCCTTTTGGGACTCAAATTACACACATATTATGTCTCTTGAAGTTGCCTTGTAGCTCAGAGATACCACCTTTTTCATTTTTGTGAATTTTTTTCCTCCGTGTGTTTCATTTTTGATAGTCTTTTGCTGTGCCTTCTAGTTTACTAATAGTTTCTTCTTTAATATCCGACCTGTCATTAATCCCATCCAGTGTATTTTTTATTTCATTTGTTTTTTTCATATCTGGAAGATTGATTTACATATTTTATTTCTTCCTGTCTTTACCTAACTTCGGACATATAAAATACTATTAAAAGAACTGTTTTAATGTCTTTTCTTGTTAATTTTAACATCTGTGTCAATTCCAGGGTAGTCTGGAGTAGTTATCTTCCTCATGAAGGATTCTATTTTGCCTCCTCTTTGTATATCTAGTAATCATTGGCTATCAAAACTTTTTGAGTGCAGGTTATCTTTGTTATTATAAATCTAATTGAGATTTATTCTGAGATGGAATTATGTTACTTGGAATGAGTTTGGTGCTTTTGGGTCTTTCTTTTGATTTGTTAGGTGAGTCCAGGATGGTGCTCATTCAGTAGCAATGGCGATTTTGATCCTTAGGAACATTTGGCAAAGTCTGGAGACATTTTTTATTGTGATGACTGAGGGTTGCTACTAGTAGATATAGAACAGGAATGTTGCTAAGTATCCTGCAATGCATGAGGCACCACCCCACAACAAAGGATTATCCATTACAAAATGTCCATAGAACCAAGGTTAAGAAACCCTGGTCTAAAATGAAATATTCCCTACTACCAAAGCAAGACTTTCTTGTGTTCTATTAAATGACCCGTTAATTCTAGGTTTTCTGCTCTAGATGGTGGAATCAGACACTGTTCTCAGAGATACGTGTGCCCCAGGTACTATTCCCTCAGATCCTTTTCCCTCTAATACTTTTAGATGATGGTTGGTTCCCAGGCTCTGATTTGGTAATGTTCAAGGGAAACCCTCTGCAGATTTCAGAGGCCTTGGTAAAGCTTTCTCTGCTCTGGTTTTCTAGCCTCTGAACTCTTACAACTCTGGTCTTCCTAGGTTTATCTCTTATTTCCTCAGTTCACTGGTCTCTACTCCAGTTCCTGCTTCTTACGCTGTAGCCTGGAACTTTCTCAAGGCAGTAAGCTAATTCAAGTTTATGCCCCCTCTAGGTGGTTAACTAGCTCTCAAAGATTACTATTTTTCATTTTTGATGTCCACTGTCTGGAAAACCATTGTATCACTCATCCTGTCTGTTTTTGTTTGTTTTTGTTGTTTCAGGCTGGAGGATAAATCTAGTTCCTGTTTCTTTACTGTCTTCTGCCTTGCATTGTTTTTTGAGAGGAAGTCTGTTATCATTCTTATCATTGTTCCTCCTTATCTAATATATCTTTTTTTCCTCTGTCAGCTTTTAAGATTTTCTCTTATTTACTGGTAGTAAGCAATTTTATAATGATGTACCTTGATGGAGATGTCTTTATCTTTCTTGCGATTGGGGTTCATTCAGTTTGGAAATTTTTCTGTAAATAAATTTTCTCTGCCCTTCCTCATCCATCTTTGAGGACTCCACACCATTTGAAGCTCTCCCATGACTCAGTGATGCTCTTTTCAATTTTTTTATCTCCTTTTAAAAAAATAATTACTATTGCTATGTCTTGACATTTACTAATCATTTCTATTGCAATGTCTAATCTGCCATTAAACTCATCCAGTGTTTTCTTTTTTAATCTTGGACATAGTTTTTATCTTTGGAAGTTTGATATGGGCCTTTTTTACTCCTGCCATGTCTACTTTACATATGCAGGTTGCCATTTGCCATATTTAACTTATGAAATATAGTTATAACAACTTTTTAAGGTCCTTGTATACTAATTGTATCACTTTTTTTTATTCCTGTTTCTTACCTTGGCTTTGGGTTGTTTCCTAGTGCACATATGCTGAAGACCCATGCAGATCTCCAGAATTCTCATTTTGTACCTCTTTGTTCAAAGCAGCTCTCTTCTGTTCAGTATTCTACCCTTGCATGTGCTAGGCATCTTGGTCTCACTGAGTGGAGACTACTAGACTCTGTTTAGGTTCTCTCTGCCTGGAAACTCTCCAGGGAGTAAGTTTGAGTAATTATAGGGATCTCCTTATATTATTCCTCCTGTGATTATTGTCCACTGTCTGAATATTATTATTTCATTTTTTTTTTTTCTATTTTCATAGTTGTTTAAGATGGGAGTGTAAATCCATTCCTCATTTACTCCATCTTGGTTAGAAGTGGAAATACTTTGGTTGACTTTGCCTCTTTCCCATTTTTAGATGACTCTCTTTTTTGGCAAAATTGCCTAACTTTTTCTTTGAATTTGAACCTGTTACTAACTTAACCATGATTTATGTCTGTCTATTGTTGTATACTGACTTTTCCTGGAACAA
>NW_011888801.1:2027993-2052418 GCF_000151845.1 Pteropus vampyrus
ATTGTATCACTCATCCTGTCTGTTTTTGTTTGTTTTTGTTGTTTCAGGCTGGAGGATAAATCTAGTTCCTGTTTCTTTACTGTCTTCTGCCTTGCATTGTTTTTTTGAGAGGAAGTCTGTTATCATTCTTATCATTGTTCCTCCTTATCTAATATATCTTTTTTTCCTCTGTCAGCTTTTAAGATTTTCTCTTATTTACTGGTAGTAAGCAATTTTATAATGATGTACCTTGATGGAGATGTCTTTATCTTTCTTGCGATTGGGGTTCATTCAGTTTGGAAATTTTTCTGTAAATAAATTTTCTCTGCCCTTCCTCATCCATCTTTGAGGACTCCACACCATTTGAAGCTCTCCCATGACTCAGTGATGCTCTTTTCAATTTTTTTATCTCCTTTTAAAAAAATAATTACTATTGCTATGTCTTGACATTTACTAATCATTTCTATTGCAATGTCTAATCTGCCATTAAACTCATCCAGTGTTTTCTTTTTTAATCTTGGACATAGTTTTTATCTTTGGAAGTTTGATATGGGCCTTTTTTACTCCTGCCATGTCTACTTTACATATGCAGGTTGCCATTTGCCATATTTAACTTATGAAATATAGTTATAACAACTTTTTAAGGTCCTTGTATACTAATTGTATCACTTTTTTTTATTCCTGTTTCTTACCTTGGCTTTGGGTTGTTTCCTAGTGCACATATGCTGAAGACCCATGCAGATCTCCAGAATTCTCATTTTGTACCTCTTTGTTCAAAGCAGCTCTCTTCTGTTCAGTATTCTACCCTTGCATGTGCTAGGCATCTTGGTCTCACTGAGTGGAGACTACTAGACTCTGTTTAGGTTCTCTCTGCCTGGAAACTCTCCAGGGAGTAAGTTTGAGTAATTATAGGGATCTCCTTATATTATTCCTCCTGTGATTATTGTCCACTGTCTGAATATTATTATTTCATTTTTTTTTTTTCTATTTTCATAGTTGTTTAAGATGGGAGTGTAAATCCATTCCTCATTTACTCCATCTTGGTTAGAAGTGGAAATACTTTGGTTGACTTTGCCTCTTTCCCATTTTTAGATGACTCTCTTTTTTGGCAAAATTGCCTAACTTTTTCTTTGAATTTGAACCTGTTACTAACTTAACCATGATTTATGTCTGTCTATTGTTGTATACTGACTTTTCCTGGAACAAGGTATTTATTTTAAACTGCAGATTTAGTTCTCAGTTAATCTAGTTAGTTCTGTCTTTCCCTGTACCCAAATTTTATTTTTCCTTCCTTGAACTATTAGAATATCTGAATGACCAAAACCATTACTGATAAATGTATGTAGAGAATAATCAAGTAATAGCAGAAATCCCAAGTGTGGTGAGAAATTAGTCTTAAGGTTGATTCAACCTCAATAACTCTCCAAAGTAGTATTTTAGATTCTCTAAAATTATCTAATGCTCCCATTTTATCACATAAAAATAATTTTTAAAGTTTTCAGCTAATATATAGCTGTTCATTTATGTATAATTACTAATGTTGCAGTCATTTTTTCTAATATTTTCAGTCATCTCTTTATAGTATTTTACATTACTTTGTGAGTACAGTAGGATTTCACATAGAAATTTATGCATTATTTCTAATAACATTTTTTTATGAGAAGAAGTTTTCAAGTTTCAAATATACTATAAAGCACAAATCAGCTTTCAAGTTTAGGCTTATTATAGGGAGAATTTTAAACTTTGGAGATTAAGCAGATATTTAAGAAGTAGGTTTAACAAAAGCTTTTGGTACTTTGTGACTTACTTTGCATAAACTTAGTTAGCTGTGTGTGTACCACCTTTTTAAAGAGTAAAAATTAATTACTATAGTTGGTAGAATAGTGAATCATAGTTTGTCATTAATTGTCTGAGAATATGGGGCTTGGAGTTTGAATTTTCCTTTGGCACCTATGCCTATTTTCTTCTCTCTGTGAATTGTCCAGTTCTCGTGGCTTATTACAGATCTTTTTACCTGTATTTATTTTATAACTCCATCCTGACTGCTTTTATCTCTTTTCAGTCTAGAATCTTACCATTTTGGGATATACGGTTTTTATGAGGGTAGGATTTTCAACTGTGACTGATGTTTGCTTCTGGGATAAAGGGAGGTATGATTATAGGTGAGTAGAGGAAATATAATTTGGAGAAGTGTATAATCTTGGAGGAAAGGAATAGAGTTCGTACTTGGAAAGAAATATGAGTATAAAGAACAAGTAATAATCAGTAACAACTATTTGGGTTTTACATGTCTCATATTGTGGCCTGGTTCGGTTTTCTATTAAAATTCTTAATGACACCATGTATAATAGTTTATCTTAGTAGAACTGTTATTTAGAATCAGTTACAATTAAATATTTTTGTCAGTAATCTGAAAGCAATAATTAAAATCCTTAAAATGAGGTGTTGTTGTAAATTGTAAGAAACCTAGTCTAACAAATCATATATTTGAAATTTACATGTTAGAAATGTTTTCAAAAACATTGAATAACAAATTAGAATTAATGTATCATGAGATATGATTGCTATTTTTTTAGAATTTGGTTACCTTTTGACAATATTTACTAAAACATATGCTTATGTAAAACTCGATTAGAAATTATAAAAGATTATTTTGATAATGCTCAAAATTTAATATATGTCATCTGGTATGATAAGCTCTATCGTGAAAAGATTTTTAAAAGGTTTTAGTGAAAGTGAATGAATTTGTCTTGTAACGATAACCTAATAGAAATTGGAGTAATGTAAAAAGAAATGAAAGGTAAGTATTAATATATATATTTGAGATTTACTACCCGCCCAAACCTCCTCGTTTGTACAGTTGAAGAAGTTTTAATAACATATGGACAATTACTTAAACTCATTGCCTTAAACCATATTAGACCACAGCAAAAGCCTTTGTAATGTCATCCTTTGAAAGCCGTATTTTGTGTGTGTGTGTGTGTGTGTGTGTGTGTGTGTCTGTGTGTGTGTGTGTGTTATGGTGACATTGGTTAACAAAATCTAGTAAGTTTCAGGTGTACAATTCAACAGTAAGGAATACATATTGCATTGTGTGTTCGTTCACCACCCTAGTTAGATTTCTTTCTGTCACCACATATTTGACCCCTTTTACCCCATCTACCTCCCCCTCAACCCCCCACCAGGTTAACCACTAGTCTATTGGCCATGTCCATGAGTCTCTATTTGTTTATCCTGTTCATTTGTTGTTTTTAGGTTTATATTCCACAATAAATGATACGTGGTTTTCAACTTTTTGAAAGCTGTATTATAATGAATATACTTTGTCAAAATAAGTAAATTAATAGATTTTTTAAAAATGTAAGCTATTTTGTGAATGACAACTGTTTTAATAATGTCACAGTTGTTTGTAAAACATTTAGATAGAATTTAAAGCAAATTTGGAATTTATTAATTAATTTTTCTAATATTCTTCTGAAATTATTAAGAGGTAACATGTTTGAACTACTTCTGACTTTTCATTTTAACGGTGTTCTAAATGCAGTTTTCGAACACATATATTGGAACTCTCGTTATATTGGTCAAATGAGTGATCACCATTTGGCTTTGTGCCTGCATTTTTGCTCAAGTTTTGGATCATCCTGTTCTGGACTGCTTCATTGACTTCATTAGGGATTACCTATGAATTATTAAGCCTTTGAAAATGTCCTTACAGGTGGCTTTAACTATTACATTTATAAATAATGAGAAGAAATATGTGTGGTTTTATAAATTTTTTTCTATCTGGAGCATTTCATGTTTGTGTATAATTCCTGGCACTTAGTATATACAAAACCATCATTTAGGGGTTTAGATTTTTGTGTGCCTATTTGACATCCCTTCAAGTAAAGCCCAAAATTATGTGGAAAAGACATCTTTCTTTAACTCAGATATAATATAGAGATACAAGAAAAAAACTTAATTATGTTACTTCTTAAATATTAGCATTAGAGTTTAATTTTTAATTTAAAAATTTTTCAAGATGATATTGATATTCAGTAAATTATACAAATGATTATTGTTCTTCTTCCTCAGTAGGGACAAGTTTTTTATTCTTGCTAGAAAATTTTTCAAATGAGAGTATGATTATAGAAGTTCTATTTGAATTCATTTCCAGTTTGTCTAGAATTATTTTTTTTTTTTGGCAGGTTAAAATCTAACAGTATCATTTTTTAGTGATACTAATATTTTGTGATTTTTATAGATGTATTATTTTATCCAAGCCAGGTAATTTACTCCTATATTCCTATAATTTTTCTTAAGTCTCTTTTTTTGGCAGCTATCAAAAGTAAAACTCTACTAAAAAGGGGGAATCTGTGGACTATTAAAGTAAGTTTTTTTTTAGTTAAACAGAATTATCTTTTTACTTACCTAGTAGGAGTAAGATAGTATTGGTGAAAGAAGCTTTGAGTTCTAAAGATAAAGACTGGAAGTTTTTGTGTTTTAGACTTATGGCATTATAATGAAGGCTTGGAATTTTATGTGAAGTTGGAAACCACACAACGTGCTAATTGCCTTAGAATGGTAAGAAAATAAACATATGTATAGAACTTAGTTGTTAAGACAGTAGGCCCTTATATAGAGCTCCAAATGAATTAACAAACCATCTACTGAGATATTTCCACTTCCATTTACTTTATTTATATATTTCAGACCAATCAGCAATTGTTTGGGAAAATGAACTGTTTACCAAATCTCTTTAATAAACATGATTAAGAGAGGAAAAATTTATAAATATTATGATGACAGTGTACATCTTTATATGCTAGTTGTCATATCTTTGAAATTGTATACAAACCGGACATAAACAGTCTAGTATCTGTAGAAGTCTATCTGTTTGCCAGCATATTTATGTTACACAATATAGAATCTCTATAGGTTAATATGGCTTAACCCATTTGTTCTGTTTTCTCTATCTTTCTAGATAAATAAAATTAGATTTAATCTTCTTAAAACGTCTTTATTGAGAAATTTATATGCCATAAAGGTGACCCGTTTATATAATTCGATGATTGTTAATATATTTACAGAATTCTGTACCCTTCACCCTAATCTAGTTTTAGACCATTCACATTTCCACAAAAGGAAACTTTGTACACACTTTGTACTCTCCATGGCCCCTGGATTCAGTCTTGTAGCCACATCTCATAGTAGTTTCAATGATATCCAGGTATTATGGCTACAAATGATATAATTGTTTCTAATTAGACAAATTATGAATTCACATTTGTTGACATATGTTGTGGAAGTCATAAATCTTTTGATTTCTTGCTGTTACCTATTTCTCTTTTACACTTTCTCTAAAGAGGGTCTTTTAAGCTTTTGTTTTATTTGTTCTAGATATAATGTTTTGGGTTCAGTTCTTTAAAATGTCAGTTTATTTTTCTGATTTGGGTGAATGGTATGTAGTGGATGAAGTCTGTTTTTTTTTTTTAAAAGCATTTGGTAAAGTAGATGAAAAATTGAGAAAACAGTTTTTTTCTTTTCTAGTACTTACTTAAGGCAAGTAGATATACATCCATATTTGCTATTACCTAATTTCAGACAAATACAGGTTTCTCAGCTATGCAGTAGGGCTCGTTTGACTCTAATCTCTTGTGTCTATCATGTGTTTTCTCTGTGCCCCTTTGAAATAGCTTCTGGAAGCAATAGGGAACCCTTTGGACTTACAGGACATATTCATATTATTATTTTCACTGATATTGTCCTGATATAAATTAGGAACATTAGCAAATCCTAAATAATTGAAGATGTTAGAAAGATAGATTGCCGCTTTTCCAAATTACATTTCTCTTGTCCTCTGTACAGATTTCTAGTACAAGTTTTCCTTTAATTGTGATAACTTCTTGAATACTTTTCTCTGTAACTCGCATCTTCCCCTGTAATAACCTTGCCCCAAATATCTGATTTTTGTTCAACCTCCCAATCCTGACTAGTCATTTTGTTTATCTGAGTATTTCTTTCTTCATTGTAGAAAGAATTTAAGATCACCTTGCATTATTACATTATTTCTAGGTTTAAGGGACTTTACAGAAACAGTCACAATCAAATAAAATATAGAATAACCCACCAAAGTTTTTAGTTCATTTTTTCCAGAAAAGTACACATATAATGAAAGCAAAAGAGCATCATATATTCCATTATTCATTCTTAAAAAGTAATTATTTTTATTGATACTTAGCTTCTTGTTAACATTTATTTAACTTGACAGCTAAAATAAACTAAATCGAATCTTTAAAATATAATTTTACTTATGAATGTCAACTAGCATCTCTCAGGTACATTGATATGCATACTGTAGTGGTTTTTAATCTTTTCTCAGTTTTGAACCCTCCCAGAAAAATTTATTTACTTATGAAATTTTCGTATAGTTTTTCGACATTGATAGATTTCAAAAAATTATTTTGCTAATTTCTGGAGTCTAGGTCAAGAACCTCTGTAACAGTAAATAGTGAATTAAATTGAAATATAATTCCAGTTATAGTTCCATATTAGAAAATGCCCATTCTGGATTTCTGATTGTGACTGTATATTTGCTTTTTCATATCAACCAAGAATTGCTTTTTGTAAAAATATGTTAAAGTGGGGAATCAGACTCAATGGTGAAATTATGTGTTTTAGTGCCAGCAATAAGCAGAATTCTATAAAATCATTTAAATATCTTTAATTCATTTGCTCTCTTCTAAAAATATGTGTTTTTAACTACCTAAATATAACCAAAAACCTTTTAATGCTAGTGCTTTTTAAAATAAATATTCCCTAAATGTCATTTTTATTTCAGTCTGTCAAGGTGGTCGTTGTGATGTTTTCTGGTAGACTGTAGCATTTTCACTTCCTCAGATGAGCTGAATTGGGGCTATACTTTGTGGAAAGTTTTTTATACAGTATGTAGACGTTGGTAAGAGTCATCATGTCCACTGACTTATTAGTTTCACAGATGCTTCCGTAATACTTAGTGTACTCTTGGGTGTATTAAATTGTCATATCCTGACAGCAGTCTTGAAACATGCCAGTCTTATAAAGCCATATTTCTGAGAACTAAAGCAAGGTATCAGTGAACCATATCTGACATGCCGTGTTAATTTCCATAACTATCATTACTGGGAGTGGTAGTATTTCTAAGGCATAGAGAATCTCGATAAATTTGCCAAGTAGAAAATGGCAAAATAGCTACCTTATCACTAGGTTTCTAATTATGTAGTCTGATTTCCTTCAATTCCAATTGAATTATTTTAGAAATAATAAGCATCTTTTTTCTCTTATCATGGATTATAAAATAGTTATATAGTGTACAATATATCAAACCACAATATTTTGTATTATTCTGTTTTCATAGTGTCTAGTGTTCATGTTGTGAATGAAAACCTCATTCTGCCATCTCATAGAATATTTACATATTCATATGATTTTTGCCTTAAGTAGAGAAGAAACAGCTGACAGATACATAGGTTAATTTGCTTTTTAAAATTGCAGCTAACTGTTCTGTGATTCTTTTGTGTGTTTGGGGCTATTTCATAGAGAAAGAATTTACGAAGCAACATTTGAGGGACATTGGCCTTTTGTACTCTTTTGTAAATAAACTTAAACAGAAACCCATCAACTCAAGAATAAAATATTTCTGTGTATATTCTCACCTGCAAATTATTGATAATGGAAGGAGCACCATTTCAATCCTTATATCCCCTTTCTCCTCAATACAGCTTTTAGATTGTAGATAAACTTCCCAGCTCAGTAATTAACTGAGCTCAGTCATTGCACCCCATATCATGTGATTTTTTTTTTTTCAGTGGAATACATTATTAGAGCACTTACACAGCCAGTCTAGCTGCAGCAGTCCAGGCGGCAACAGCAGTGCCATAGGTATTATGGCTACAAATGATATAATTGTTTCTAATTAGACATTATGAATTCACATTTGTTGACATATGTTGTGGAAGTCATAAATCTTTTGATTTCTTGCTGTTACCTATTTCTCTTTTACACTTTCTCTAAAGAGGGTCTTTTAAGCTTTTGTTTTATTTGTTCTAGATATAATGTTTTGGGGTCAGTTCTTTAAAATGTCAGTTTATTTTTCTGATTTGGGTGAATGGTATGTAGTGGATGAAGTCTGTTTTTTTTTTTTAAAAGCATTTGGTAAAGTAGATGAAAAATTGAGAAAACAGTTTTTTTCTTTTCTAGTACTTACTTAAGGCAAGTAGATATACATCCATATTTGCTATTACCTAATTTCAGACAAATACAGGTTTCTCAGCTATGCAGTAGGGCTCGTTTGACTCTAATCTCTTGTGTCTATCATGTGTTTTCTCTGTGCCCCTTTGAAATAGCTTCTGGAAGCAATAGGGAACCCTTTGGACTTACAGGACATATTCATATTATTATTTTCACTGATATTGTCCTGATATAAATTAGGAACATTAGCAAATCCTAAATAATTGAAGATGTTAGAAAGATAGATTGCCGCTTTTCCAAATTACATTTCTCTTGTCCTCTGTACAGATTTCTAGTACAAGTTTTCCTTTAATTGTGATAACTTCTTGAATACTTTTCTCTGTAACTCGCATCTTCCCCTGTAATAACCTTGCCCCAAATATCTGATTTTTGTTCAACCTCCCAATCCTGACTAGTCATTTTGTTTATCTGAGTATTTCTTTCTTCATTGTAGAAAGAATTTAAGATCACCTTGCATTATTACATTATTTCTAGGTTTAAGGGACTTTACAGAAACAGTCACAATCAAATAAAATATAGAATAACCCACCAAAGTTTTTAGTTCATTTTTTCCAGAAAAGTACACATATAATGAAAGCAAAAGAGCATCATATATTCCATTATTCATTCTTAAAAAGTAATTATTTTTATTGATACTTAGCTTCTTGTTAACATTTATTTAACTTGACAGCTAAAATAAACTAAATCGAATCTTTAAAATATAATTTTACTTATGAATGTCAACTAGCATCTCTCAGGTACATTGATATGCATACTGTAGTGGTTTTTAATCTTTTCTCAGTTTTGAACCC
Organism: Pteropus vampyrus; assembly: GCF_000151845.1. Taxonomy (NCBI): domain Eukaryota; kingdom Metazoa; phylum Chordata; class Mammalia; order Chiroptera; family Pteropodidae; genus Pteropus; species Pteropus vampyrus. Next base: position 2,037,032 of record NW_011888801.1, read on the forward strand.
TCCCAGAAAAATTTATTTACTTATGAAATTTTCGTATAGTTTTTCGACATTGATAGATTTCAAAAAATTATTTTGCTAATTTCTGGAGTCTAGGTCAAGAACCTCTGTAACAGTAAATAGTGAATTAAATTGAAATATAATTCCAGTTATAGTTCCATATTAGAAAATGCCCATTCTGGATTTCTGATTGTGACTGTATATTTGCTTTTTCATATCAACCAAGAATTGCTTTTTGTAAAAATATGTTAAAGTGGGGAATCAGACTCAATGGTGAAATTATGTGTTTTAGTGCCAGCAATAAGCAGAATTCTATAAAATCATTTAAATATCTTTAATTCATTTGCTCTCTTCTAAAAATATGTGTTTTTAACTACCTAAATATAACCAAAAACCTTTTAATGCTAGTGCTTTTTAAAATAAATATTCCCTAAATGTCATTTTTATTTCAGTCTGTCAAGGTGGTCGTTGTGATGTTTTCTGGTAGACTGTAGCATTTTCACTTCCTCAGATGAGCTGAATTGGGGCTATACTTTGTGGAAAGTTTTTTATACAGTATGTAGACGTTGGTAAGAGTCATCATGTCCACTGACTTATTAGTTTCACAGATGCTTCCGTAATACTTAGTGTACTCTTGGGTGTATTAAATTGTCATATCCTGACAGCAGTCTTGAAACATGCCAGTCTTATAAAGCCATATTTCTGAGAACTAAAGCAAGGTATCAGTGAACCATATCTGACATGCCGTGTTAATTTCCATAACTATCATTACTGGGAGTGGTAGTATTTCTAAGGCATAGAGAATCTCGATAAATTTGCCAAGTAAAAAATGGCAAAATAGCTACCTTATCACTAGGTTTCTAATTATGTAGTCTGATTTCCTTCAATTCCAATTGAATTATTTTAGAAATAATAAGCATCTTTTTTCTCTTATCATGGATTATAAAATAGTTATATAGTGTACAATATATCAAACCACAATATTTTGTATTATTCTGTTTTCATAGTGTCTAGTGTTCATGTTGTGAATGAAAACCTCATTCTGCCATCTCATAGAATATTTACATATTCATATGATTTTTGCCTTAAGTCGAGAAGAAACAGCTGACAGATACATAGGTTAATTTGCTTTTTAAAATTGCAGCTAACTGTTCTGTGATTCTTTTGTGTGTTTGGGGCTATTTCATAGAGAAAGAATTTACGAAGCAACATTTGAGGGACATTGGCCTTTTGTACTCTTTTGTAAATAAACTTAAACAGAAACCCATCAACTCAAGAATAAAATATTTCTGTGTATATTCTCACCTGCAAATTATTGATAATGGAAGGAGCACCTTTTCAATCCTTATATCCCCTTTCTCCTCAATACAGCTTTTAGATTGTAGATAAACTTCCCAGCTCAGTAATTAACTGAGCTCAGTCATTGCACCCCATATCATGTGATTTTTTTTTTTTTCAGTGGAATACATTATTAGAGCACTTACACAGCCAGTCTAGCTGCAGCAGTCCAGGCGGCAACAGCAGTGCCATTTTTCACAAAGAAAATGTTGAACAGGAGCCAAATGTTTGGTGGCAGTCTGTTGCTAGGAAATCAAGGTCCTGAGGCGATTAATGACAAAGCAAGCAATAACAAGAAGGCAGAATTACAGATTTAAAAGAGAAAAAAGTGGTTGGTGTTATAATTACCCAAAGAAATCCGCACTCATTAAATTGGCTGTTTTTATGATTGACTTTAATTGGAGGTTAGCTCAGATATTTAGCTCCTTTCCCACCCCTTTAAACACACACAGGCACATAATCTGTAGAACTGCAGACTTGTTTTTCTAAGCATTGAGAGGAGCTTGCCCTGTAATTTGATCCCCACTGACAGATGCATTTTCTATGCTGCCATTTTGAATTAACCTATTGTAGAACAATTTTCTTCAGCCCTGTTGAATAAAACATCCAGTCTGATTACCTCCGATGGATTTGATAGAGTAAAAGAATGTACTTCTCATTGAAGTAGATTGTTTGCATGGACTCTACTGATTTTGAACTCTGCCAATAAGCACAATCATTTGTAATAAATTTTCAAAGAAATTTGTGGGAATAAGGTAATCAGAGTCACCCTTTTATAGTTTAATATTTGGGCACCTGCATCAAAACAGTATTATTCTCACAAGACAGTGTTATTTTTCTGTAAGATGTTCATATGCATTTAAAATGTTTTGGTTTTTTTTTTCTGAATCTTCATTTAGACTGTTGATAGTTTTAGGAATAGAATCTTATATATATGTGCTTAAAAATGAACATTCTTCCTCCTTACCAAGAGTATTTTAATTATAGGACTCAATATGACTCAAAGCCCCCATTGTAAAAATATTTTTAATATATAAAATATTTAACTAAAATGATTTTAAGATCTGCCTGTTTGATCAATCTTTGGTGTGTTTTTCAAAAAAGAAAAGAATTATTTAAAATTTCTAGGATTTGATAGAGCATATTACCAGGAAAGCATTAATCAGTCTTTCACGTACAATACCAGAGAAAGCATCACAGTTTATTTACCTTTCAGAAGCCTTAAGAATAAAGTTACATGATGCCACTTTTCTCCCGATTTCTAATCAAACCACAGAACAAAAGAGCTAAGCACATTCTATCTGACAATACACACACTGCTAATCAGATGCCAATGCCAAGCTGTCTGCTTTGTTAAATACTTAGCTTCCTAGAGGCAGAAAGACAGCTGCTAGAAGTATGATGAAATTTGGTAGTTCAATCTATTTTTACTACCCTTGGGCTACTAAGATACTGTTAATTTAGACCACCCCAATTGGTACACTTTAGGGAGTTTTTTAAAGAGTTTGTAATTAAAATGATAAAACATCATTATTACATTGAAGACCTTCTGTAAGTTTTACATTTGGCAGATACCTACTGAGATAACCCCAGCATGTAATTTACAATGATGTAATGGTTATAATTGCATTTTAGAAAAAAAAAGGAACTGTAAGAGACAAGTGCTTTCTTTAGAATTTTGAAATCTGCTTCTATTTCATTTAAATCCCCAAATTGCCTACCTATAATTGACTGTAGGAGCCATAAACATTAAGATACTATCCAAGTGTTTTTTAAAACGTTATCATCACAGACACTGCCACGGGGCGGGGGAGAGGGCAGGGGAGGGGGCAGGGGAGGGGGCAGGGGGGCGGAGCTAAACTTAAAGTCCTTAACCGATGGCGATACTTCCAGCAAGTAGATGGTGCTGCTTTAGACCTATCTAGTTAACCACCTTCCCAGATGACACTGTCTGTGGGGACATGATTCTCAAATTGTATGTGAAATATGTACAGACTTAACACACTGTTTAAATGTAAATAAAATGAAAACCTTCAAACGTTGTGTTATACGTGTGTGTCTTTTTAAAGTGCAAATAAGCAACCTGAAGTTTTTTGTTCTTATCCCTCAATTTGAGGAGCTATCATTCTATAACGGAATGCTTTAGATCGATGATACTGGGCAGCTATCATAGAAAATCTATTAAGACCAAATCACATAATCGATATAGCAAATTAAATAACATATAAAAATAGTTTTTTAGTTTATTATTACAACAGTGTAAATTTTGCTTTCATTACTTCTCAAGTAAAACATTAAAAATTCAATCCAAAACATTTTTGTAAGCAGGTTTCTTCTTCGGAGAATATTTTATAAATGCAGAAAATAAATGTTTGGGACTAGAATTCAACTCTTTAATGAACAACATTAAAGGTGATCTCATAGTCTCAGATGTTTTAGAATAACACCATGGGAAAGCTAATTAAAGAACTTAGGTATCTTTTTTCCAGTCTAGAACCCTAAAGTGATAGATGAGTTTTATTCTGTGAACTGATTTTTTAATATTTGCTGCCTGATTTTTAATCATTTCAGATATTAAAATTGCAAATGATGAGGAAGAAAAATGGTTGATTACAAAGAAGACACATAGGTCAATTTTTAGGAGGATAGAAATGTTCTATATGATACTGTCATGGTGGATACATTATTCTATGCATTTGTTAAAGTCCGTGAAACTACATCACAAGGAATTAACTTTAATGTATGCAAATGTTTTTAAGTGTTGAAGATCCTTAGATGTAGTTCAGACTGTGACAGGTGAATCTACCTGTGTTACAAATATATGGCATTACCTCTATGAGGGGTGGGGAAGGAGCTGACCTAAGTTACTTTAGAAAATAGTGTTTTGACTGGAAAATGTAAAGCTAAAGACAAAAGAGCACAACAGAAACACTGTATTCTAATTTGTTTCTTATATAGGAGTATTGGGTTAATAATTCTGAACTTGCTTCACATATATACTGGAGTTGAACAAATATTTAAATAAATGATGAATAACAGAGTTCAGGTTTCTCACTGTCAGAAGGGGATGTTATAAGATAAGCATGGGTGAGAGCTAGAATAAACTTTGTGGTACCGGATTAGAGTTGGAGATAATAGTATGAACTCATGTTTAGCTTAATATGTATAAATGGGTAGATGCAGAAATAATTACAGATATATCTGTATACATGGATTATATTACATACACATATTTCCTAGCTCTGTCCACTAAGAAGGCTTAGAAGCAGTGATACCCCAGTAGCAACAAACACACCCAGCACCTAAATCTGGATTCGTAAATACCTTCTCTAATAAAAAAGTCCAGGGTACCTTGGAGAACTGTCAGATTCTATGGCTGGTGCAGGGAAAACACAGCATGAGCATGGAGTATCTTGTCTTTTTTCTCTAACTCATAGCCTCAATCAAATGATGAGGATAACATCAGACAAGTCCAAAATGACAATAAAATACCTAAAGAATACTCCTTAGAACTGTCAAGGGCATGAAAAACAAGGAAAGGCTGAGAACTTGTCACTGACAAGAAGAGACTAAGACATGACAACTAAATACAAAGTGCTTTCCTGGATTGGATCCAGAACAGAAAAAGGGCATTGGTATAAAAACTGGTTAAATTTGAACTAAGTCTGGACTTTAGTTAATAGTAATGCACCAAAGTTAGTTTCTTAGTTTGGATAAATGTACCATGGTAATAGATGATGTCAACATTAGGGCAAACTGGATGAGGGGTATATGGAAATTCTCCTTATTACGTTTGGAGTTTTTCTATAATTCTAAAAGTATTCTTAAATAATAACTATTTAAAAATAAAAGACCTGAGTACCCATCACCTGTCTTAAGAAACAGAACATTATTGACAAACAAACAGAGACTCATGGACATGGACAATGTACTAGCGGTTACCAGAGGGTAGAAGGTGGGGGAGGAGGAGGGAGGTAGATGGAGTAAAGGGGGTCAAATATAGGGTTTAGGGGGAGGGTGAAGTGGGTAAAGGTGATCAAATATGTGGTAGCTGAAGGAAACTGGACTTCGGGTGGTAAACACACAATTGAATATATAGATGTCAAATTATAGTGTACACCTGAAAATTATATAATTGTATTAACCAATATTACCCCAATAATCTGAATTTAAAAAAATAAAAAATAAAAAGAAACAGAACATTATCAGTATCTTTGAATCTCTGTGTGCCCCTCATGATCCCATGTCTCTCTCCACCCCAAAGGTAACCATTATCTCAAATTTTATGATTAGTATTCCCATGCTTTTCTTTACAGTTTAACCTAATGTATCCCTAATCATTCTACCACATCTCTTCACCTCTTAGGTAGTTACCCTGTCTTTGTCTTCTTTGCTAGATTCCAGATAATTTCTTCAGATCTACTTTTTAATGTTTCTAATTGTTTACAGCAGTGTCTAATTTTGTTTTATTTGTTCACTGAGTTTTCATATCTATTACTTTATTTTCATTTTTTCTCTCAGATCTACTTCTCTCTCATCATTTTGATAAACTCTCCTTTCTCATATTTATAATCCTTTTATTTCTTTAAATATATTAAACTTACTTATTTTCTATTTTGTGCCTCATCAAGTATTTAAAACTTTAGCAGTTCTGGTTTTGTTGTTTGTTGTTTTTGCTAGCTCTTACTCAGGTTGCCTTATTTTTTGTATGTGAGCTCATATTCATTATTTGTGTTAATTTTTGAGGCTGAGATGAAGATATGTTTTCAAAGAGAGGATTTGCATTTAAATCTGCCAGAAGCCTGGGGATACTGTCAACCTGAGAACACAGTGATATAAATTTTAGACTTAAAGTTTTGTGACCTACATCAGTAGCATGAGTTCCATATCCATAACTTTCATAAGTGTGGGCTTGTAGTTAAATTTTCAGGGAAGATATTTTTATCTCCACACAGCATCAAGTTTGAAACAGGTGAATTTCCTTGCTGATTCTTTCTCTGGGATAGGCATAATTCTATTCCACTCTTACACTAAGCATGCAGCTATGTAGAGTCCTAGCTTTATATGGAGATCTCCAATTAGACTCCCTATCTTTGATATACCTATATTCCCTTCTAAATCTTGGGCTCAGTAGTGTGCTGGTTAATATTTTAAAACTGGCTCTCCAGAGGGGAAAAAAGTTCTGATTTGTAATACTTCCCAATTTTATATTATGGCTGATTTCAAGCTACTGACATAAAGTCACTGAACATGAATTTGGGAAAAGATATGTATAGTTAACTTTCACAAGCCAGCTCCAACACACCACTGCCTTCCTTCTCTGTACGTGCTGTGAAAACTGAAGCTCATTTCATGGAGTTTAGCATATCCCCAGAAAGAAAGACGTTTGAGTGTTTGCTTACCTTCCTGTATTTCCATTTTTACTTTGTTTTTGCTGTCTGAGTATTCTGTGTCAACCCAATAATATATTTCAAAACAAAAAGTTTGTTTTCTTTTTATTTTAACTCTTGTTTTCAGCAATCCTATGTTATGGTACCTAAGTCAGTTCTACTTATTGTTTACAAATGTAATTTATTGGGGGTTTTTATTGTAAACATAATACATGATGATTACATTAAACTTGAGAAATATGAAGTACAGAAAAGTATATTAAAATGCCCATAGTCCCATCACACATGTTTATTTTTTGCGCATATGTGTGTTTCTGAGTTTTTATGTTATTTATATCGTGCTGTATCTACTATTTTATAATATTTTTTAATATTTAATGTTTGCTTATATTATTAAATATTCCTTCACATTACCCCCCATACCCAATTACACATGAGAGTAAATATAAAAATCTGCACAGATGGAAGTTAGTTTATCCAGGAATCCAATTCTTGTTTCATATAAAAATAATTTTGCTAAGATTATTTATTGCAACATTATTAATAATTGCAAAATATTAGAAACTGTATAAATAACCAATCATAGGAGATTGGTTGAGTAAATAGATACAGAATGATTTCTAGGAGATTTTATACACAAAAGAAAGCACAAAAGACCATATATCATGCTAGCTTTTATGTAAGAAAAAGGGAAAATAAAACATGAAGATACGCAGGAAAGATAAAGCAGGAAAAAAATCAGTAACCTACATATGTTAGACAAGAACGTGTGGTGGAAAAATATGGGAGGCCATGACACTTATTAGAGTATTTTTTTATATAGTTTCACATTTTGATAGCATGTTAATATGCCACCTATTCAAAAGATTAAATAAAAACTATCAGTTGGATAGGGGACAAAAAACTGAAATGAACTTAATTGTCACAAGTCAAATACTACAACCACACTGAATATAAAAAAGGAAGAAGTAAAGGAAGAAGGGGGCTAACCCAAGTAATTTAGGAACACAATATTGGACTGTATATCCTCAGTTTAGGGCAGAGTAAGAGATGAATAAAGCATTACAAACAAATTCTGAACTCTTTAGTAGATGTTTATTTTAGTGGTATGGGAAAATTCTGAAACTATTTTAAGCAAATGAATGAGTTGATATTGTCAGGAACCTGTGTTCTCACTGTGGAAAAAGGCATAAAAATATAGAATGGGAGAAGACAGGAAAGAACACCATGGGGTTGGATTGGACTAGAGATACCTGTGTAAAGATATACATTTATGTGTAAAAGCATATGTGTATATATTTGTATATGTGTGTATGTATATGTGAATATACGTGTATACATTTCCAAATGGGCAAAGGAGCAAATTTACTCAAGTAGTTATGACACAGCTAGTACCATTTCTCACTCTTTTAGTTTACTAGGGCTACCATAACAAATTACCACAAACTTAAAACAACAGGAATTTATTCCCTCACAGTTCAGGAGTCTGGAAGTTATAAATGAAGGTGTTGGCAGAATTGGTTAATTCTTCGAGGGGCAGAGGGAGAATCTGTTCCATGCTTCTTTCCTAAGTTTTGTTGCCTGTAATCCTTGGTCTTTCTTGGCTTCTGGCAGCATAACTCTACTCTCTGTCTTCATTGTCAAGTGGCATTCTCCCTGTGAGTCTGTGTCCAAATTTATTTCTTCTTAGAAGGACACTAGTCATTGGATTAGGGCCCACCATGATCCATTGTGATCTCAGTTTGAATACATGTGCAAAAACCCTATTTCCAAATAAGCCTACCTGCACAGATATCAGGGCTTAGGCCTTAAATATATCTTTTTGTGGAATACAGTTCAACCCACAACACCCACTAAAAGGAACCGAGACTCCTCGCTGAAATGGCTGGTAGGTAGATACAAGGTTCAGGTAGATAGATACAAGATGAATATCCTGTAATGTCACAAACTGCTCAAAACAGTGATGGGCGGTTTATCATAACTATATGCGAGTTAGTTTGAAGGGTTTTCCAATGGCCAAATCTGGGACAATTTGAGCATTGAAATAATTAAATACAGCAATGAATTATAGAGCAGTGAGAAAAAAAGGAGGTTTATGAGACTACACCAGTAATAGATGGGAAGGAGGGGGAGAGAGAAGGGAAGGCATCTGTTTACAGTACAATGCCAAAGATTGATTGGCAAATGTGGAGGGTGTGCTGGAGTTGGAAAAGATATCAGAAACAACAATGACAACAACAAAACATCAGCAGCTACCAGAGTAAAGATTAGATCAGGCAAAAATCATCAGTGGATGTAACATCTAAGAGGACATGTCGATAAACAGGATATCTGCATGATCTCAAGTATCTCCCCATAGAATGTTTATTAATTGTAGGGGAGAAGAGAAAACAACAGGAATACAGAGGAGAAGTCAGGCAACACCTGACCTGGTAATCAAAATTATCGTCATCAGTGAAGGTCAGAGGGTCATTGTGTGCTTCCAAATGAGGTTCCTTGAGAAGGGCACATTAACCGGCTAGTAGTATTCTGGCTCAAAATGCATAATCTCAACCTAATCACAGGAAAATGTTAGAAAAATACACATGTAAATAGAGCAAGACAGAGTACTGACAAACACAATAAAGCAAAAGGGATAAAAATGTTAACAGGAAAATCTGGGGTAAGTGGTGTATTTATATGGATGTTCACCGTACTATTTTTGTTTTTGGAAATTGTGTACATTTGAAATTGTTTCCAATTCAAAATTTAGATAAATTGTCCTTTAATTGGAGAGGAGAAATTGAGGAGAAAAACTTCTTAAAATGGACTCATAGTCTAAGTGAATATTATTCATAATATTAAATTAAGAAACCAACTTTATGTTAATTGTGAAATGTCTTATTACATTGACTTTATGCCTCTTACAGCATGAAATTATGTTACCCAGAATCACTTTGAGATTTAACACAATAGTGGTTTAATATGTAGTTTTATATATATACATACATACATATATTTAACATACATTATGTGTAATTATAGTTGATATATAGTTATATATGGTTTATGTATAGTTAATATTTAGTTATAACTTGCAACAAAATATCTTAATTCTGAACAATTTTTATATGTATGAAAAAGAATTGTTCAAAGATGCCTGCAAATTCTTCACATTATTACCAGAATGCATATGTGTAGTAGAAGTAGGGAAGGAAGATATTAAAAATATATCCATCAGCTCTTTTAATCAAGTTGGATGTAATATTAATGGATTTTAAACCAAGTTTAAAGTTTTCATGAGTAGGGAAGAAAAGTAGAGTAAGGAGGAATTCTCTAATACAGAGAAAAGTTTTTGTGGTCAACCACAACCAATTATACAAATACAAAAAGAAAATTTGACTAGTGAAGTTCTCAAACATGGAGATTCAGAAGAGTGATTTTATTAGTACACTAAAAATCAGTATATCTTTTAGGAGCATTCATTTGTTCATTCAACAAATACTTATTAAGTGCTTATCATGTGCCAGATAGTGTTTTAGGCATGAAGAATATAGCTGTGAGTAAGGATCATTTGTTATAATTGTAACATAAAAGATAATATTTTCTGAAGAATTATACTAATAGTTAATATTTATATGTCACTGTGTGCCACACACCATTCTAAAATTTTTACATAAATTAAGTAGTTTATCTCGAAAAATCTTATGAGTATAGGTACTCTTATTGCTTTCATTTTATATATGAAGAAACAGAGACACATAGATGTTAATTATCTTGCTCTTGGTCTCACAGCTATTAAGTGAGCAGCCCAGGATTTGAACCCATTGAGTCGGCTCCTGTGTCCAAGCCTTTTTTTTAAATTAAACTTATTTTAAGATAATTGAAGATTCACATGCAGTTGTAAGAAATAATACAGAGAAATCTCATATACCTTTTACACAGTTTCCCCTAAAGGTAACTTCTTAAAAAATGATAGTACAACCTCACATCTGTTAAAGTGATGATGTAATTCAGATACCAAATATAACCATCACAAGAATCCCTCATTGTCTTAGTTCAGGAGCTATAATAATACCATAGACTGTGTGGCTAAACAGTAGAAATTTTTCCAGTTCTGGAAGATCAGAGTGACAGTATAGTTGAGTGCTGATGAGGATCCTCTTCCTGGCTAGCAGATGGCTCCCTCCCTGCTGTAGCATTACATGGTGGTGAGAAATGATCATCTCTCTTGTTTCTTCTTATAAGGGCACTAAACCCAATTAGGAGGGTTTCATTCTCATGACCTAGTTAACTTCAAAGACCTGCATTTCCAAAATACACACATTGGGGTTTAGGGCTTCAACATAGAAATTTGCGGGGGAGGGTACATAAACATTCAGTCCATGACACCCTTTATAACCACACTTGTTTCTGCTTCCCTCCCCCCATAACCTCTGGTTACCACTAATTTGTCCTCCATTTATATAATTTTGTCATTTAAAGAATGTCGTATACATGTAATCATGCAGTATGTCAGCTTTTGAAATTGGCTTTTTTTCACTCAGCGTAATCTGAATTGCATATATCAATAGTCCATTCCTTTTTATTGATAAATAGTATTCCATGGTATGGGTGTGCCATGATTTGTTTAATTACTCTTTCATTGAAGTATATGTAGGTTGTTTCTAGTTTGAGGCTATTACAAATAAGCTGCTGTGAACATTTGTTTATATTTGTTTTCCTTTTTCTGAGATGCTTCTTAGCTTTATCCATCACATTCTACCATCTCTCAATAAATAGAATAGGGAATGACTTGCTGGTGGTAAGGTGATTTTGAGAAGAGGCCTAAAGGAAGTAAGGATAAAAGCCATGTAGTTATTTGGGGAACATTTCAAGCAGAGGGAAAATGCAGAGGCCTTGAGGTAGGAATATGCCTGGAGCGTTTGTAACATAGCAAGGAGGACAGTGAGACACACAGCAGGGAGGACAGAAGGAGATGAGCTCTGAAAGGCAGCTGCAAGTCAGATCTAAAGACATGTAAGATTTTAATTTATCCCAAAGTGAGACAAGCAACAATTGAAGAGTCTGAGTGGCATATTCTACATCATATTTTAAAATTACTGTAGCTGCTGTGTAGAAAATGGTTGATACTTGGGCAAGGAAGAACAATTAGGAGACCGATAGAATAATCCACGCAATGCGTGATGGTGGCTTACACTAGTGGCGGAGGTATTGAAGATGGATCAGATTCTGCATATATTTTGAAGTAGATCTCACAAAAGTTTTTGATAGATTAATTGTCAGATAAGAGAGAAGGAGAGGAGGCAAGGGCGATTCAGTTGACCAAGTTCAGAATGATGTATGAAAACCAATAGGCCACCTTATTCATTTATAGTAGGAAATGTAATTATCACATAAACCCGAATATTTGTATCTTTTTAATATGTACATTCTCTATCTATAAACAAATTTGCATTGGAAGCTAAATATTTTCTTTATGGCGACGTGGAATCAGAACAAGTGGACTTGAATAAATTAATCTTCAGTGACATCTGAATATGATACATTTATCTTATCAATACAGAACTAAAAAATTAAAGTCCGTTGACCAAGGCTTCCTGAGCTCTCCATTAACAGGTAGTATTAACATTTGCCTTTCTCCCTCTTTCAATAACCTATCAACACACAACTCCTAACCTCAATATTATCTTTCTCTAGATTTGTTAATATAGTCAAAAAGGCCATATTACATATCTTATCTTACTTTGTTATTTTATGGTTGACTAAAAGGCAGTAATAATAGTCTTTATTTCCATGTTATTGAGGGATGTCTAGCATTGCATCCTTCTACTGGCAATAGTGACAAATGGTTGTAGCCAGTTTTTCTTTCATTTGTATAAATTTCGCATTGCTGTTAGTATTACTGAAACTTTGTTTAGTGATATAGTATTTACCCAGAATTGTTAAAGAGAAGAGTGAATCTTCTTTTTTTTTTTTAGATTTAAAAAAAAATTTATTTTTCAATTGGAGTTGACATTCAATATTATTTTATATTAATTTCAGGTGTATAGCATAGCGGTTAGACATTTATATAGTTTACAAAGTGATCCCCCAATTAGTCTAGTACCCGCTTGGCACTGTGCATAGTTATTATAATTTTATTGACTATATTCCCTATGTTGTACTTCACATCCCCATGACTATTTTGTAACTACTAATTTATACTTCTTAATCCCTTGACCTTTTTCATCCAGGCCCCCAACTCCCCTCCCATCCTGAAATCACCAGTTTTCTGTATCTATGAGTCTGTTTCCATTTTGTTTGTTCATTTATTTGTTCTTTCTATTCCATATGTAAGTGAAATCATATAATATTTGTCTTTCTCTTATTTCACTTAGCATAATACTGTCTAGGTCCACCCATGTCATTTCAGATGGTAGGATTTCATTTTTTTTATGGCTGAGTAATATTGTATGTATGTACCACATCATCTTTATCTGATAGTCTGTTGATGGGCACTTAGGTTGCTTTCATATCTTGGCTATTGTAAACAGCACTGCAGTGAACATAGTTGTGCATCTTTTCGAATTAGTGTTTTAGTTTTCTTCACATTAATACAAAGAAGTGGAATTTCTGGGTCACAAGGTAATTCTATTTTAAATTTTTTGAGGAACCTCTATACTGTTTTTTATAGTGGCTGCACTAATTTGCAATCCCACCAATGGTATATGAGGATTTCCTTTTCTCTGCATCTTAAATAAATGAAGTATTAAGTGGAGCCTTCTTTAAGATACAGATGTGGCTATGTAGAAATGTTTCAAGTACATAGTCTTATTTCTTCATTGATTCCATGACTATAATTCAGTTTTCTTCATGTCTCATGATCATCATCTACAATATCTACAATATCTTCATGTCTCCTGATCATCATCTACAATTATTTATTGGGCTGTTACATGGGTCTATTCTATGGTACATTTATTTGCTTTGATTTTAAGTGGCTCAAAACTGCTATATATTTGAGTGCATATAGATACTTTGTAATAATTTTATCACATCTGAAGCTGGTAATGTATCATCCTCAATTTTAATTTTTTAGGGTGTGAAAAATCTAGATAAGGGTGCATTTTTAGAAAAGAGTAAATAAGCTGAGTACTAAATATTTAGGCATTTTACTACTTTGGGACCTTTCTGTTTCCTGATTCTTTTTAGTACTCTGCATGGCTAATATTTACTTTCATTAAGTGTAAGGCTTTACTCTACAAGGTAATTCAGCAGTAACAAAGGACTTAGTTGGAAGTCCTTTGGTTCAGTGCAAGCAAACGCTGCCCATTAGTTAGCAACCTGACATATTAGGTGAGAACATCAGCAATATGGATCATCTGTAAGAGCTTATACTGCCAGCAGTGCATCAGAAATGTCATAATCTCATTTCATTAAGAAATTTACATACACATTGGATTTTAGAGTGCTCATTCATGATGAAAGTCTACTTCCACACTGTTTGTGTTTGAAAACATTCAATAGCTGGTCTGAATTTAAAAATTTAATTGAATGCTTAAAAAATTACAAGTGTTCCTTTCCTTAGCTCTAATGCTAACCAGAGTGCTTTTCTAAACTGCTGAGAATGGACTGAAGATTCTGCTGAGGGCTGTAGATACTTATCTGCCTAATTGAGCCATCATTTGTTGACATGAGGAAAACCATGTGATCTGCTTAATGCATTTCTTAGTAACAGCGGGAGGTTAGAATGTAGTTCATCCAAGAGTAAAACCAGCAGCAGTATTATTAGACATGTGAATGATTGGTTATGAATGATTTTAGTAAAAGAAGAGTAGTAATATTAAAGCGTATAATTATATAAACAGTATAGAGAGTGATTTTTTTATTTGTAAAATTATTTTGAATCCAAATGCCTTAATCATTTAAGTTATTCATTCAGTAACTATTTACTGATGTTTACAATTGCTAGGTATGTTAAGGGAATTGCTGACTTGTCAAAACTGATTAGTGTAAGTTAGCGGTAAAATTTGAAATAGGTGCTATAGTATGGAGTGCTAAGGCAATAAAGTATTTTTGAAAGTTTTTGAGTAGGTAGTAAAGTAATATGATCAAAATTGTGCTGGCTCCATTAACCTGACCTGGAGTGGGAGCAGTTAGTTACAGGGATATTAATTAGGAAAGTGTTACCTTAGTCTAGGTCCAGGTAAGAGAGTATAAACAAAAGAGGAAAAAACAAAACAAAACAAAGCAGGAGAGAATACATGAGCCTTTGGAAAGGAATATATGTGGCAGACTAAAACAAGTTAGAGGTTACTCTCTTGGATGACTTGAGAGAATCATGGTTCCTTCCATTTCCAGAGAAAGAAATGATTGTCTAGATACATAATGAGCTTGATTTAGAACATGTTGAAATAGAGATGCCAATGAGATATTCACAGGTAATCTAAAATGCAATTCTGATTCTTGAGAAGTGAGTCAGTGCTGAAGATTGAGATTTTGTTAGCCATATGATGGATTTAGTAAAGCTTCTGGAGTATAAAGATTACCAGGGAGAAGAATATATGAATGCTTCTTGAATGGCGAAGGAAGAAATTAAAACTAGGAGAGGAGATAGAGAAGGATGGTTCTGAAAGATAAGAGTTCATCACAGAGTGAACCAACTAATAGACTTTGATATACCATTTGTGACATTAAAAAA
>NW_011888801.1:2052468-2092162 GCF_000151845.1 Pteropus vampyrus
TTAGTTACAGGGATATTAATTAGGAAAGTGTTACCTTAGTCTAGGTCCAGGTAAGAGAGTATAAACAAAAGAGGAAAAAACAAAACAAAACAAAGCAGGAGAGAATACATGAGCCTTTGGAAAGGAATATATGTGGCAGACTAAAACAAGTTAGAGGTTACTCTCTTGGATGACTTGAGAGAATCATGGTTCCTTCCATTTCCAGAGAAAGAAATGATTGTCTAGATACATAATGAGCTTGATTTAGAACATGTTGAAATAGAGATGCCAATGAGATATTCACAGGTAATCTAAAATGCAATTCTGATTCTTGAGAAGTGAGTCAGTGCTGAAGATTGAGATTTTGTTAGCCATATGATGGATTTAGTAAAGCTTCTGGAGTATAAAGATTACCAGGGAGAAGAATATATGAATGCTTCTTGAATGGCGAAGGAAGAAATTAAAACTAGGAGAGGAGATAGAGAAGGATGGTTCTGAAAGATAAGAGTTCATCACAGAGTGAACCAACTAATAGACTTTGATATACCATTTGTGACATTAAAAAATAAAAAAATCAGCCTTAGAGCAAAATGTGATCTGGGAAACATTTGATCCCAGTCTGCAATTTAACTCATGTTAGTACAGAAATCTGGTGCAAGTATTTAGAAACTTTTTAGCAAGTTGACCTTGCCCCGGACATCCAGTGCATGATTACCAGATTCCTCTTTGAACAAGGAATGGACAACTTCAAATGTTGGGAAATACTTGCAATATGTTTCTTGTAGTATAGTTTGTAAACAAGTCATGCACAGTAGTGCCATTTATGGGTTCATGTTGAACTATGTTAAAAACTCAATTTGTCCGGCACTACAGAGAGTTTGAGAAGCTCTATACTAGAGAGATGGTGATAGTAGGCTGATTATATAGAGTTAAAGAGTGTTGGGTGAGAGGGGAGGTTTGCTTATAAACAAGAGATTTGGGTTTGCATATTGACTGAAGAAGACATGATAGAACAGAAGAATCTGATGATGCAGTGTGGAAGAGTAATTAATGGATAGAATGAGATCAAAGGCATATCAATGAAGGCTTTATCCTTTGGGAAAAATTTCGCTTGATATTTTGTGTTGTTTTTGCTAGAGAGCATTTGGTTTGGTCCTCACAGAAATCCAGCGAGTTAGGTAGAGTATAATTGGTATAATTCATCCCCTTTAAATGTAAGGAAATTGAGACAAATAAGTTTAAACATCTTATTCATGATCACATGGTTAGAGAATGGAAATATTTTCATGCCTAGCTCTATGCTATAATTACTGTTATTTCTGAAAATAAGGATAGAAAAGATATTTGAAGGAATAATGGCTGAAAACTTCACAACTTTATTTAAAAATAGTAATCTACATATCCCAGAAGCTCACAAAATGCCAAGTAGGATAAATGCAAAGACATAACAGTCAAAATGTTGAAAGACAGCAGAGAAGAGGAAATTGTGAAAGCAGCAAGGAAAAAAGTCATCACGTAATAGGGAGCACCAATAAGATATTTTGCTGATTTCTTATCAGAATCAATGGAGACCAGAAGGCAGTGGTATGACATATTTAAAGAACTGGGGAAAATTTATCAATAAATAAGCTTCTGTCCAGCAGAAACATCTCAAAATCGAAGCTGAAATACTTTCCTAGATAAGCAAATCTAAGATAATTTGTTGCTAGCAAATCTTCTTTACAAGAAATAATAAAGTGCTTCAGGCTGAAAGTGACAATAGACAGTAATTCAAATTTACATATAATAAAACAAAGAGCGCCAATAAAAGTAATTATTTAAGTAGATATAAAAGACAATATAGTTGCATATTTCTTCTAACTTATTGAAAAGCACACAATATATACATAATTGTATTGTAAGCCCTATAACATCAGAATGTAATATATATGACAATAACAGCACAAAGGAGGTGGGCGGCAACAAAGCCATGTCGAAATAAGAAAATGACACCAAATGGTTACCTAAATCCACAAGAAGAAATAAAGAGAACCAGAGTGTTAAATAAGAAGGTTGATACAACAAATTCTATAAATACATACTTGCTCTCTATTCTTCTCTAAAAGTTATAAAATTATATAACATAATACATTTAAAAATGTATTGCTGGGTTTGCAACATACATGTAGACCTAGTACGTATAACAAGAATAGCACAAAAAGGAGAAGGCAATTGAGCCATATAGGAATAGCATTTCTATATCTTACTGGAGTTTATATGAATCTGACTATGATAAATTAAGAGATATATATTGTAAGCCTTAAGACAACCAAGAGAAAATAACTAAAAATTATAGTTTAAAATTATCAAAGGACCCATATAAATTTGCTCAATTAATTTTTGACAAAAAACAAAACCAGTTCAACAAGGAAAAGACAGCCTTCTCGAAATGTTGCCTCAGGAATTGGACATCCATATGCCAAAAAATGAACATTGACCTAAATCTCACACTTTATACAAAAACCAAATTGAAACGGATCACTAATTTAAATGTAAAATACAAACTATAATTTTTAAAAAAAAACATGGAAGAAAATCTTGATCTAGGGCTAAGCCAATTTCTATTCTACATTGTACTAGAGGTCCTAGCCCTAGAAATTAAGCAAGAACAACAAAAGACATCTAGATTAGAAAGGAAGAAGTAAAAATTTTATCTAAGTAAAAGTCTATTTGCTATGGACTGTTCGTATCCCTCCCAAATTCATATGTTGAAACCTAACCCCCAGTGTTATAATATTTGGAGGTAGGACTGTTGGTAGGTGATTAGATCTTGAATGCAGAACCCTCATGAGTGGGATTAGTGCTGTTAAAAAGGAGCCCTGGAGAGATTCCTTGCCCCTTCCACCACATGAGGACACAGCGAAAAATGGTCATCTATGAAACTGGAAGCTGGCCCTCATCAAACACTTGATCTTGGTCTTCTCAGACTCCAGAACTGTGAGAAATAAATTTGTGTTGTTTACTAGTCACCCAGTCTATGGTATTTTTGTTATAGCAGCCTAAATGGACCAAGACACATATTTGCAGATAACAAAATTTTGCATATAGGAAATCTTAAGGCATTCCCTAAGCTAAAAAAGAGGTAAGAGAAATGATAAATAGAAATACTGAAAGTTTTGAGATAGAAAATGAGACACATAAATCTGAAACCTGACTTTTTAAATAAGATTAATCAAACAGAGATAGTACGGGTAAGAGTCATGAAGTGCAAAAAGAAAAGGCACACATTAACAATATTAGAAATGAAAAGAATATTTAATCAGTTAACAATTCTAGGAAGAAATTTGGGCCAATAAATTAAAAGTTTGATACATTCTGAATTTTTTCATTTATTTATGCATTGTTATAGTTGATCTTGGCCATACTCAGGGTGATGATTTCCAAATGTATTTTTTAATGCACACCTGTTTTCTGATCTCCAATGTAATGTTCAACTGGTTACTTAATTATATACAAACAGAAGTCTTGAAGTACAGTGTTGATCCTGTTTCTCCCTCATGTCTAGTACATCTCTGTATATGGCATTTCTGCAGAGTTTGGCTCAAGGCTCTCTGGTGAAACCCTAGGAACATCCTTGATTATTCCTTTTCCTTCAGGAAGTTTCTAGCTTTACAGTATATCCAGAATCCATTTATTCTCTTTTTATCAGCAATTACTATTCTAAGACATTATTATTTTACTTCTGGCCTACTGCAATAACTGTTCTCCATACTTATATTTTTTAATTCTTTTCAAGCCATTCTCCAAAGGATAATTAGAATGATCTTTTAAAAATGCAAATCAACATTAGACATTTTGGTGTTTGAATCCCTTGCATATCTGCCAGTTGCTCCTAGAATGAAGTCCAAACTTCATGCAGTGATAAATGATACCCTACATGTGTTTTGGCTTTTTCTCAGTCATATCATCTTATTCTACTCCCTCCCTCATTGACCATATTTTAAACATCCAAGCTCTTTCTCTTCTCAAGTCCTTCACTCAGATTCCTTCTTCCTGGAATACTCTTGACCAAATCCGTTAAGGATTGATTCATTCACAACCAGCTTTCAACTCATATACCATCCTCTTGGCAAGACTTTTTCTGGTCACCTATCTAAAATTGTTTCTTCTGCTCTTCCATGAGCTGTTGTAATTATATACCTCCAGCCCACTCCCTACCTGTCATATAACCATGTTTGTTGCCTTTATTGACTTAACTCACTTGGTAATTATCTTGTCTAATCCCTCCTAGAATGGTAGTTAGGTGAGAAGATAAAGAAAGTTCTTGTCTGTCTTGTTAACCACATTACTTCTACCAACTAGCCTAGTGCCTAGTATTTAATGTATATTCAGTAGGCATCTGTAGAATTTTATATTTCTTTTTGTATATTGCATAGTGCTGAGCACGTTGTAAGCAGCCAGATATATATATTGTTGTATTTCTCTTGATTTTCTTTGTTGTTTTCTTAGTGGGCCCATTTCCTCCTTTATCCTTTCTCTTTTAGATCATATAATCGTTTGTTTTATTGTATTTGTTTTCAATTTCATGTGGACATGTTCACATGCATACCAAAGCCAGTATTCTTTTCTCCCTAATTGTGTATCTTTTGTATACAAATTGTCACCTTCATACCATGATCACCTTTTTAAAAACTCTTTTATGTGTTCCACATAATGCTTCCTATATTTTTGGTGTTAGGTTAGACTGCTCAATTAGGTGTCAGCTGGATTTGCTGCTTTTGGTATACATTCTGAATCCAAATTTAATTCTAGAGCTTTGAGTCAGCAATTTTCGAAATGTGTTAAACTGTAATCTTTTATAAAATGTTATATGTAAAAGATTGAGCAATTTTGTATGTACTAAAAGCTGAGAAAGTTATTACTTTAGCTTTCACCAAGATGACTTAAAGAAAGTTTATCAAAAAGGATTATAGAAAGAACAGATTTATAGCAACTGTCTGATATATGACCAAAATCCCCATGTTTAACTAAAACAGACTTGCCCTAGGCTTTCTAGAGCATAATGCCCTTAGCAAGTAGCTTTCAACAGCTTTTTCAGGAAGCAATATTTTCCTTCAGTAAAAGGGTCACTGTACTGTTTTCTTTTTCCTTCTCCTGTCTTATCTTTTGAGTTCAGGAAGTGCTTTAAATTTACAGGCTTTGAAGGCATGAAGCAAGTTCAGCCCTAGAAGTATTTCCTGTTATGGCATTAATCTAATTCCATGAAAGTAGAGCTGATTTTTCATCTGTAAAGTAGATAAAGTGCCTAGAGCAGCCAGTCATTATTCTGGGTTATCATGATAAAGAGGCTTAGTTTTGACACGAAAGAGTTTATCAGCCTAACCAGTGGAAGATTTCATTCTTTTTGTTGAAAGATATAATAATGGATTATAATCTGTCTTGGCTTTCAAAAGAAAGTTTGCCTTCATATTGAAAATGTTTAGTTAAATCAGCAAATATGGTTTTCATGTTTATAAAATATATAATGTACAGTAAGTCAAATAAACATTCTAGGAGCATCACATAAAATTAAATCTCTAATGTTAAACTACTTTATGTTCATTTAATGTTCAAATTAATTTCCTAATTTGAAATAATCACAAATTTGCTTTATAAATCAACATGATTTAATTTCAGTATAGAGATATGCACAATGTCCTGTAAGCATATATGTTTGGTATTATAGCCCATGTTACTAGGTCATATAAACTCTTCTATCTACTTATAGTACAGAAATAGTTTTCTTATAACATTTCGTTTAATAGTCAAATATCAAAGTTATTTGGTTATGTTTTGTGGACTTATTTTGAATATAATAATATATGCAAATAAAATGTAATTCAAAAGGTACATATCATCTTTTTCCTGTCTCTGTCACTTAGTTCC
This sequence comes from Pteropus vampyrus, assembly GCF_000151845.1. Classification (NCBI taxonomy): domain Eukaryota; kingdom Metazoa; phylum Chordata; class Mammalia; order Chiroptera; family Pteropodidae; genus Pteropus; species Pteropus vampyrus. Next base: position 2,058,352 of record NW_011888801.1, read on the forward strand.
TTACTCAGCTAAGACATTCATGTTAATCCTAATGGCTTGGTATAGGGTGAGGAATTTTTTTATTTGAAAATTGTTTTCATGTTGGCTATATTTACATTTCCTTTAAAAATAATATCTTCAATACATGCTTACTACATTCTAGTACATTACATATTTAGTCCCCTCAATAGCCCTTTGAGTTAAATTCTGTTACCCACTTGAAAAATACAGGAACTGAGGCTCAGAGAGGTTAAATCACTCAGGGTCGCCTAACTCATAAGTGGTAGATTTGGGACTGGAACTCAGGCTGTCATTATGGGTTTATAGCAGTAAATAGGCATTTCCTAATTCTGCCTCTTAAACTTGAGAGAAACAAAATACTCCATTGATCACTTATTTCACAATTAATGAGAAAATTAATTAAGCTTTACCATATCCTAATGAGATGATATCTAGTTTTATGTTTAGTTTGTTTAAAATAATTGAACTAGCTATTCAAGTTCATAAACCAAAATAAAGACATTGCTTTATTATAGATATGAATATTTTAAAACTTAGATCATCTGAACATGAAAAATTTCTGGCCTAATCAAAGGCATACTGAGTACTAAATTTGAGATTAGGAAACTTGGAGTTTTGTAATATTCTTACTAATTCAAGGCATCATTGTGTATGATCATCATTTTCAAAAGGAAATTGAATACTGTCAGTCCATTCTATCTTAGAGGGGGATTTGTGAAGGTAATATGAGGTCACATGTTAAATTTATTAAATATCATTTATTGAGTCTGTCTAGTGTGTGTATCCTATTAATGTGACAAGTACAAACAAAGAAAACATGGGTACTGTCTTTATTGAACTACCAATCTTCTAGGAAGAATAAGGTCTATTACAATATAAATTAGAGTGATAAGAGCTTACTTAGTATATGTGAGGGTCTCCTCAGCTAAGCAGTCAAAGTTAACAAGTAAACTGTGATTTCATCACAGTTAACCATATAGCTTTACAAACTCAAGAACTTACGTCCACTTTCTAAAAATGCATACATACACATGTACACGAAGCAGAGGTGTTAATATGCACATGAAATGATGCTCAACATCACCAGCCATCAGAGAAATGCAAATCAAAACCACAATGAAATTCATCTTCTCACTCACTAGGATGGCTGTAATCAAAAAGGCATAACAAGTATTGACAAGGATGTGCAGAAAACTGAAACCTCATGCACTGCTGATGGGAATGTTGGGAGTTACTCAAAGGCTAAACATAGAGTTACCACGTGACCCAGCAATTCCACTCCTGAGTATATATTCAAGAGAAATGAAAGCCTATGTCTACACAAAAATTTGTACACGAATGGTCATAACAGCATTATTCATAGTAGTGAAAATGTAAAAACAACTCAAATGTCCATCAGCTGATGAATGGATAATTAAATGTATTATATCCACATGATGGAATATTATTCAACAATAAAGAGGATGGAGTTCTGACAAGCTACAACATGGGTAAACTTCATAAACATTATGCTAAGTGAAAGAAACCATTTACAATGGGCCACATATTGTATCATCCCATTTATGTGAAAGTCCAGAGTAGCTAATCCATTGAGATAGATATTAGATTGGTGGTTGCCTAGGGCTGAAAATATTGGGCAGTAGGGAGGCAGCAGAGGATGGGGAGTGACTGCTAAGGGGTATAGGATTTCTTTTTGGGATTAGGAAAGTGTTCTAAAATTGATGATGGCGATGATTGCACATCTCTGTAAATATACTAAAAACCACTGAATTGTATACTTTAAATGCACACTTTGTATGGTGTATGAATTAGATCTTAGTAAAGCTGTTATTTAAAAGAAAATGATGTTATAGATCTTTTAGATCACTTTTAGACCAGTAAAAACAAAGCATCCAAGAAATTAATACTTAGAAGTATATTTATTTGTAGTATCAAAGGCATGGATTTAGAAACACCTTGAAGAAATGTATATAATATAAAAGGATTATTATGCTTGTTTTATTTATTATTTTCATCAACCACCGTGGTTTTGTTAGCTTATTTATTCCACTGTAGTCCCTCTTGGTTAAATACATTATGGTATTGAAAATGAAACTCAAATGTTAATAATCTGGTGAGGAAGAATAAATATCAGAATGTTATAATCACCTATCACTTGCCTCTCTTTCATATATATATGCATCTTACCTACCTATTAATATGATTATCTCTTTGGCACTTCATCAGTCCTTTGCCAGGTTATCCAGTGTGAACAAGTGAGCAATATGCCCAAAGTTTATTTGTAATTAGTTATTTGGAGCTTAAGACACATTTCCCCATAGAAATTACACCATGTACAAATGCTGGTTGGTTTCCCACAATATTCCATAAATGCTTAGCACTTAATGTAGCTAAATTGAAGCATCAGATAGGAAGCAGCAGACCTTTAGTGAAAGAAGAAGAAAGGTATCTTTCCTGAGGATAAATCCTGGCCTGAGGTTTTACATTTTTAATGGGGCATATATGTCTGTTTTGTGATAAACACATAACTTGGGAGTTAGTAGACTTGCTCATCTTCTGTTTGATCCTGATCATATAACTGATATGAACCTTTAAAGAGTAAACAGCTTTAAGATGTTCTCTAGCCTTCCCTGTTAATAAAGAAATGATTCTTGCTTTCTGGAGTATTTTGAAGTGTTTATGAAAATAAGTAGACATGGCAAGTAGCGAGGCATAGGGACAACTTCTCCTTCTGGCGGCGATAGATCTCTGTAGTATAAACATATGATTTATAAAGTGGAAAAAAGAGGTTTGGTCTTGTAAAGAAGCCATTCCATTTTAATTCAGAATTAAAGGGTTTAGATCCTTTTCTTTAGCATTCAGCAGTGAGTTCAGGGGTTATGGTTATTAATGTCTAGATCCATTACTTTTCATAAAAAATATGATTTTTCCCCTGTAATGGTTCATTTGTCTGAGTGGTTTATTTCCCTCCAGAAATCACAAAATCTATTTCTGGTGACAGTATAATAATTTTCACAATGTCTGATTATAGTGGCACATAAAGAAGATTAAAGATATAGGTCAGTAAAGAAATATAAGAAGACATTGAGAATAAACATCCTGGTAGAATTTATTTTTTTAATCTTATGTGCACCAATTTAGAATAACAAATACAAACAATGGATTGTAAATAGTTCATTCAATATTCTCCTAAAGAATTCATCACATACACATTTAGTTTTTACACACTTGCCCAGAAATTTTTCCAAAATATTTTTTCTCTCCCTATTGTTACATAAAATTTACAAATCTTATGCACAGGCTTGGTTTAAAAGACCTTTTGTTATAATCAGCTGCCAGTAGCTTGACAAATCTTAAATATTTAGTGATTAACATGTTAATAACAAGTGTGAATGTTATTAATGTATCTATAATTAATTTCATTATTAACACCTTATGTTTCTTAATATTCATTTCTCAAATAAAGAATTTTCCAGTTTACAACTGTGGCAATTATTATATAATTTTTAGTTGATAAAATAAAGAATAATGTGCTGCTGATAATATTATTAATTCTCATATGTGCTTATAACATGCTTTCATACCATTCCTATGTATATTTATCTACTATTATACCATACTTTTTAAGTGCCTTTGAGTGAAAGAAAGTGATTGAAATGTAAAAGAAGCTACTTGGAATGTCTGTAATATCACATGTCTTCATATGTTTACACCTGCTTGAAGGAAAGAGTAAATTATTTCCTGAGAACCCCACAGTTATATAGCTAGTTCCACCTCTGATCTGCTCTGAGGCATTTAACCTCTCTTAACCTTGGTTTCCTTATTTAGAGGAAGTGGCTGTTGAGCCTTACCTAAATCATAAAGTGAGTGCAAGTAATTGTTTACTGAAAATTCTAAGAAAGGGTAATGGAAAATGTCAAGTATAAATGTAAGAGTTATAACTGCTGTCCTCTCTCAGAGGAATTGCAATTCACTTATTGAACTTCTATCATTTTAAAAACTTCTAACTTAAAAAAAAAAAGAAGCCATTTAAGTATAAATACATAAATGAATATATATAGTTTTGATTTGTTACTTAAGTAGCAATTTTGAGTTAATTGAAGCATACAGCTTAAACATATTTTTTTATTATGTTTAAATAGTAAGTTAGCCAAAACTCAGTAAATAATTTGGGAATAGATTCTGCCAAGTGAATGCTAAAGTGAATCTTACATACTTTAAAGGGCTTAAACTTTTTCTTTTCTACTGATTCAAGAATGATAATTTATCTCCTTCCTCATTCTAATTACTTGAACTTGGCAGGGGGTGGGGGTTGCCACTAATTGTGTAACCCATGTGTAATTTACTTACTTTCTCAGAAATCCTTCCAATCTACCCCTTCCCCCTAATAAGCTGATGTTCATTTTGAATTTCCAAGAGGGAGATATTTCATGCAGCTTTTAAAAATCTATTTGCTGCTCAAGCTTTTTTTTTTTTTCCAAAGAGAGTTTATTAACCTCGCCTGTGGAACAGATTGTGAAATTCTAAGCTAGGTTGCATGTGGAGGAATGGTGAGAGAAAAGCAGATGATAGTAGAAAAGTAAGCAAATCAGAAGAACTTTATATTCCATGGTTAGGAGTATAAATTCTATAATATAAGCAGTTGAGAGCCATAAAATCTTTTTAAGGAGTGTGATATAAGAATATAATTTGGAAGAATAGTAGTGAGAGGGTGGATAATTGTATATTTACATTTAACCCTTTATGCTAGTGGTTCCCAGGTACATATAGTGAATGAAATATAGAAGGCAAGGATCTTCAAATATTCCTCAGTTTCTTGTTGCTTTTAGAGATTGAAAATCTATCAAGTAAATTTGTTTCATCGACTATATTAGCTCTAATTTGTACATTGCAATGAATTTAAGCAAACTTTTGCATTGATTTTGTAAGCCAAAGTATATCTGATTAGTCTTAAAGCATCCCATGTTCCTCACTCATTGATTTTCACTGAGGAAGCTTTGGGGCTTTGTTTTTGTTTTTTAATGCTTTACTGATATAATTTCAGATCTTCTACCCTTCCAGTAATAACATCTATAAAATATCTTTTACTATGTTCATATTGATTGTTAAATTAGTTCTATATTATTTGCTGTATTTACTTAAACATCCCTCCAGCAAAAGGTAGATTGTCTGCAAACTACTCCAGATACCAGGGTGCTGAATTAAGATGATCCTTAAGCTTTGGCTGGTATCCTACTACTCTATGTCAACTTCCCACCTTAGTTTACTCATCTATAAAATGGGAGTTATGATAGTACTTACCTCAAAGGGTTGTAAAAGGTCAATAAAAAGTAAAGTGTATAGTATAATGGTCTAACACATAGTAAGTGCTCAATAATTGTTTCATTATAATGTTAGGGAATCATTTTCTTCTAAGAATCTATAGTGTAGAAGAAAGAGTTGGAGCTTTAGAGTTAGATACGCTTGAGTTCAAATTCTGATTCTGCTACCTATTAGCTATGTGACCTTGGGCAACTCTATGCCTCAGCTTTCCCATCTGAAAATAGGAATAATAATGTTTATTTCATTAGGTTATGAGGATTAAATGGACAGCATATATATAGTGTCTGGCATATAATAAATACTATGTTACCTCCTCCTCTATATACTTTGTAGGTCTCTTGCCCCAGAATGTCAAGCAACTTTTATGTAAAACTATGTCCTTGTGACACTTCTCAATGCCTAGTAAGTGTTCTGTTCACAAAGAAAGCCAAGTATATATTGACAGACTGTTTTGAACTTTTCATTTTTTTTCTATAACTGGGACACTTTCATTGAAAGCTGAAGTTTAGGCCCAGAATTGTTAAAATCCCTACTCAGATTTATCCTAGTTCTCACATTCCCCTCAATTCAAATTTGCGTATACATCTTATTTTATATATTCATATACAGTAATATATACTAAGTTTATGTAACCAAAGTGGCCACTTTTCCAATTAAAAAGCAGGGGCACACATTCTTTGAAAATGTATTGGTAGAATAATTATATAATTGAAATAATGAGATTGTATCAGTCCAGGTTCAGAGAAGCAAAACCAATAGGTGAGACAGAAACACACACACACACACACACACACACATATTGATTGATTGACTGACTGATTGATTGATTGATTGAGAGACCGAGATTTCAAAGAATTGGCCTACATCATCATGGAAGCTGGCTAAGCAGTCCAAAAACCAAAGTGCAAAGCAACCAGGAAGGGGAGATCACCAGCAGGTTCAAACTCCATAGGATGGGCCAGCGCTAACTTCCACAGATAGACTTGATTCTGTCAGGGAAACCTTGGCTTTGGTTTTAAGGCTTTCTAACTGGTTCAGTTTGGCCCTTCTAGATTATCCAGGATACTCCCTTACTAGATGTCAACTGATTAGGGGTTTTAACTACATCACAACAACACCTACATTAGTGTTTGATTGAATAACTGGAGTCTGTAGCTTAGCCAAGTTGTCACGTCAAAAACACCATCACAGAGGATAAATTTTTATGAAAGAAATAGCAAGCTTAAGGTATTTGGTATTTATTTTTATATACTATGCATGTTATATCATGTAGGGTTCTTTTTAACTTTTGATTTTTTAAGAATCTATTATGTGCCTAGTATTTTGCTAAGAGTTTAAAGGAAACAGAAGGTATCTCAAGTGTTTTTCATATTTTAACATCTTAGAGTTCAAGCACTTTGCCTGAAATCATTGTAAGGATGATAAAAGAGGTAGAACTTGAATTATAAATATGATTTAGATGAACAGAAATAGAGTACCCTGTTCCAGTGTGTGACTAAACATAGATTGAGGCACAGATATGTATGATAACTAAGAGGATAAAAAGATGATAATATGAAGAATACAACTAGACTGTGAACTTTTTAAAAGCTGATATTGTATTATTTATCCTTGTATCCCCTTGTCCTTGCAGAGTATCTGGAAAAAAGTGTTCAACAATAATTTGTTGTTTAAGTGGATTAAATAATGAACAAGAACGTAATTTAAAACGTATCTGTGTAATAGTGTGATCCATCATATGCATCCAGATCTGATTAATTGTACTTGGAGTCAAAGCACCATGTCTAAATTAGTATTAAGAATCAATATAGTCCCAACCCCTTAATTGGAGAAAGTAATTTTCTAACACATCATCTCCCACAAGAATGTAAACCTTTTGAGGGAAAAATTATGATGTAATTTTGGATCTCTTCTCAGTGCATTATTGTTTTGCATTTGAAAGATACTTAATAAATATTGCTTGATAAATAAATATTTAAATTGAATTAATTTAAAACATCATACTGAAGAGATCCAAACTTAGCTTTGTAATACATATCCTTTGAGACTAAGAAAAACCAAAATATTTTAAATACATCATGTAATTGAATAAGGAATAGGAAACTTAATTTTTTCAGTGTTCTTGTTTTTATGCATTTAAAATTTATGTTTAGTTATTTCATCTTAAAGCATGATAAAATTTTTCTGATTGGGAATCTTTCAGTGAACAAGACATCTTTATAGCTTTTCTGTGGAACAAGGCAACGCAACTGCTGTAAAGGAAAACTGCTGTAGTTTTATCCTACTGAGTACAAATATTTGTTTGGAGGATTAAAGGTTTATTAGATAAATGATTTAAAGATTAATTAACAATCTTTTTACCTTCTTATCTCATGTGTAGGTCAGTAGTCTATTAATACATAGAAATTACTTTATTTCCTGCTCTATTTCCATTTCTAACTAAGTCTGAGAAAAATGTCAAAGGAACAACTGGATATCTTTTCTATTTTTTGTGCTTTTAAAACTTGTAAGAATGATGGCAATGCTTATTTTTCTATAGTTAAATTAATTTTTCCTGGGATTTATGTGAAAAAAAGTAAAATGATAGTTCTTATTTATAATTTTCTTTTCAATTTATCCTGATTTTATAGTTCCTAGTCAACCAATGACATGCAGAGATTTCCTTGTGGGGAGCAGGAGGGAGCAAAGAATATCTTACTCTGTTGGCTTTTTAGTGATTTTATTACTAGAAAAATAAACATTGCTTTATTTTACATTTTAGCCAGTAAGTTGTCTCCAAACTAGGTACCAAAATGCAAAGCAGTGTATTTACTTTTCTATTTTTTCAAGAGACAATAAAAGCAGTCTTCCAGTGGAACAATTTGCTGCCTTTTTCTTGGGAAGCGCTGGTAGCTTTTACACATTATTATAGATGTAGTGAAACATGCTAATAACGAAAGATGAGTATAATTTCTGTTCCTTGAAATGTGACTAAAAATTTAGAAATGAAACCTATTTTTCTTAGGTGATATCCAGATTTTTGGTTCATTTTCATCAGATGACCTAATCCACTTTTTCTAGCAATTAAGAAAAAGGGTGGAGCGTGGGAAGACTAATATATAGCAAAGTTACTACAGTGACTATTTGAGTATTTCATTCCATCTGTCAAAGCTTTGCTGGGATTAAGAATTTGGCACAGGTGGATGTAGTTCATTCTCTTTTTACAGAGCAGTAAATGATAGAACAAAATTGTCTTCAAATGAAGGAGTAAAATGCCAGAGTGAAAAGAAAAAATAGCAAAATACATTATTTTTTAAAGGAATAGTAATTTGAATCTTAATGTAAAAATAATGATTTCGTTAATGTCTGTTCACTTATTCTTTCTTGTATTTGGTATTTCAGAAAAGGGGCTTGTAAGAACTTGTGATCAGAACCAATATATTGATTAAACATGCCTGTTTTGTTTGTTCATGGTCGACCAGCTATAATTAATTGTTCAGAGTGTAGACATGATGTGTTACACAAAAATTAGATTACATATAATCGTGCATGATTAAAAGAAAGAGATACCTTACCTTGAACAAATAATTGTTGCTTTAGTAAATTTGCAGCTAAGAAAACAGATTTGGTTGACAAGAAAACATGAAATATATTTTAGATGAGTGTATTTAAATTTTTCAGATTAACCTATAATTTTTTTGTGTTTGGATTATGTCATTAGCTAGAATGTAGAAAAAGGCATTCATTCTTATTGACAATTTTGAAAGTACTGAACATATGGTATAAAGCTTTGTGGTGCTGCCTTCTTCCAGCTCTTAATGATTTGCTGTTTCTCACAGAATTTTTGAAGTCATTTCATAATTGATTAACACAAATGTGGGGAGAAATGAGGTTAGGCATACAAGCTTTATTTTTCTTTCAACATTATAAATCTATGAATTTATAAATATATATACAAACACAATCTTTTGGATATATAACAGGAAATTTATAAATGAAAGCTTTACATTGTTACAGAACAGTAATAATAAGAATTCTATTCAGGTGTTTTCTAGAACAATCTTTCATGACAAATTGTTTCATGTTGATTCTAGTTTATCTCATGACCGGCTATGCATTTTTAATATAGACATTTGATTTTAACTGCTATATACACTTCATGGTTATAATTAGAGTAGATCTTAAATGGAAAAATTTATTTTGAATAAGTAATAGACAAATTTCTGGTTTGCTTCTTGTCATAAACTATTGCGAATTTTAACCAATTTTTAAGGTTGCTATAAACTCTAAAGTTTTCAACAATGATAATGGTAATGTAATATCCTTACAAAAAAGGAAGTGTCTAGGTTTTACTATAATAAAAATTAGAGAAACTTACATAAGCTTCTTTAGAGAGGTGTATAGATACTTAATCAGATGTACTGATTTTTTAAACTGTCTTCGTTTTGCAATTATTTTACTTTCTGATTATTTGCACAAGCTATGGTTTAACATATGGGCAAGTGATTAGTCTTGTGGTAATAGAAATATTAACTAAGATTCAAGCAAATCTTATAAATCTTTCTGAAAATCACACAAATGAGATGATTTCTTAAAAGATCAAGAGTTATTAAATTTTAAAAGTATAAACACCTGATACCATCCACATATTTTATTGATTCTTTTTTTTTTAAACAGAAGTCTAACTAGTGAATAGCTAATTTGCTCAGCATTTAAGATGCGTTTCTGTAGGACTAAGAACATGCATCCCATCTCCTTGACTGTGGCTCTAATTACCTCAGCTTGGACTGATCAATATTTGATCTTTTTCCCACTGTGCAAACATGTTACTTTGACTCTGTCTCTTTCTCTTCCTTTTGGATAATTTGCAGCCATGTGAGAATGGTTCATTTTGTTTGTTCTCTCTGGCTAGAGGCCAGGGGTCTCTTATTAGTATAATGCAGTTCATTGATGTGAATTTGTTGATCTCCTGGGTAGTTTTTCACAAATTTAAGGCAATTAAAAGCTTTTATATGGCATTTCACTTGAAGTTATTAGTGGTCTTTCAATGATTTTGCTTTTAAAAATTACTTCATCATTTTATGGTTATTTCCTTTCCTTCTCATTTCTCTCCTATCCCCAACCTATAAAATTCCAGAAAAAAGGATCGAAACAACCATTTCATTGATTGATTTCATAAAAAGTAACAACTTATAAACTTGTAATTCAATAACTTAATAATATTTTAATTAACACAATTTTTAAAGGACTAATGAAAATTTGGGGTTTGTTTTATAAGATCTGTTTGTTTTAAGCTTATGGATATTCGTGATAGAAGCCATAATGAATTTGGAGAACAATGACAAGAATTGAATCTAAAAATTATTTAGTAATTGCTATAGAACATAAAAAGTGTATGGATTTTTTTAAGTTTTTGGGTTTTTTTAGTGAGGCAGAACCCTTTCTAAATTGGAGCTTTATTACTATCTTAAAATTTTCTCATAGCTAACAGATGTCCATATGTTTGGTTTCTTAACTTTTGCAGTGAACGGACCTTTCTTTAGCCTATAGGAAGTATGAATGTTAATAAAGACCACCTAAGTCTTTAGAAATGCTACAGTTTGATTAGATAAAAATCTTTTGGCTTCATTTGTACATATTGGAAATTACTGCTACCATTTCTCTATTCCTTCCCCGTTCTAAAAATTGTTTATTGGAGTTGTTTGTCAATGGCATAGTTTCAATTACAGTACTTGATTCAATTTGTTTCTTTAGTGTACTTGATTATTGTGAAGAAATCAGTAGAATGCATTCAAAGTAAATTGGAAAAGTTTTAAATTATCAGAGCTATATGAAATGTCATTCATTTATAGAAATTCTTGATGTTTTATACTTTTTTATTTTAAAATGTGTGTAAAAATAATAAGTATTTATTAGGAACATAACTTCATGTTACTATAAAAGCAAGAATATGTTACATTGGTTAAGAGGGAATGCCTTAGACTTAAACAATCAGGATATAATTTCAAGTTTAACTATTTACAAGCTATGTGATCTTGGGCAAGTTAACTTTTAGCCTCACTCTATCTGCATAAATGGGAATGATACTAATACCTATCTTATAAGGATAAAATGAGATAATATATGTAAGTTGTTAGAAGTGTGTGGCCCACCAGAAACACTCATCAAATATTATGATGAAGATATTTTTATTATTTGCCAGACTCTATGTTAAATTTTATATATCTTTATTCCAAAGTCAAGAGAATGTCAAAGAGAGAATTTGAATCTCAGTAAAAGAAAAACTGTACATAAAAGAACTAACATATTTGTTAAGTAATTTATTTGGTATAATAAAAACAATTCTTTATAGTTCATTGGACTAGAACTGTGTACAAAGCAACCTCACAATTTCAAAAAGATAGTTAATGCGTTCATTTACAATTGAGTTATATTGAGGAAATAGCATCTGTCCGTTCCTTGGCTGTTCAGGAACACCTTAGAGAGCTGACACATTCTCATTTATACAAGAAGTAAAGTGATATGTTAATTCAGACGATATGTTCAGAAGCTCCAGGTGTGATTTTGTGATTCATAAGTGACTTTTATTCATGTAACATAGGAAGTACTAACTTTCTTTTTGAAAAAATATTGCTTCATCTTAATTAAATGAATATTTCTGAATGATTTTTATTATCATGCATTGAAATGGCCTGGCTCTAAGGTACACAAAACTATTCTCCACCTCTTCCTCTAAGCAAATCTTTAAGAAAAAATTTAATTTTAAAATCTTTTTGATTTCCAAAAAAGGCCTTTTCTTGTCTGGTTTCTACCTGCCTCTCTTGCCTGTCTTCATATGGTGTTCTTTGAGCTCCAACCACACTGGACTTCTTTCAGGTTTTCTTCTTCTCTGCTGGAACGACTCTCTCATATTTCTATCTTCCTTTACCTAGTTAACTCTAGAGTTTGACCAGATTTTGTCTCAATCATCTCTTCCTGACTTAGTTCAACTTAATATACTATCTTTCCTAAGTCCATGTAGCATTTACAGTTTCAACAACAAATATTAAGTGATGCCATACTATATACTAGATAGTAGGTATACAACAGGAACAAAATCCTTGCTTCCAGGGACCTTTCATTCTCGAGAGACAGGGGAAGGGGGCAGAGCATAATAAACAATTATATATGTGATAAGTACTTTATGGAAGTCAGGTGGTGGTAAATATAGAAGAATAAACCAGAGAAATTGATTAGAGCTTGACTGGTAGAGATTTTGGATACTTTCTTTTAAAAGGGTATTCTTAGAAGATCTCTTTAAAGAAAGGACTTTTGACAGAGACAGAAATTATTTCAAGGACAAATCATGTATATATCTGAAATACCAGTGTTCCAGGCAAATGAAATGGAGAATACAGCATGCTTAATGTTTTTGAGGACCAAGAAGCCTTTGTGATGAGAGGGAAGGGAATGTTTTGTGGCCCTGAAAACAGTGATTAGCATATAATGTGTGATCAGTAACTATTGAAACATTGGCCCAGATCATTGCATTACTTTTTTGACAAAACAAACTGTTTACTTATTAACTCTTCTCTCAATTGTCCTAAACCCCTGCCTTACAAACTGGCTTAAAATATCAGGGGTATGTCACATCTTTTTGGATGTAAAATTGGGAGTAAGTAATTTTTAAAGTTTCGTATAAAAACATTTTAATGCAGAATTCCCATGGTTCTTTAAAATGGACGACCAAGGAATTTTAATTGAAGCTCAGATCCCTCGTGTTCCCACCACACCCCTGCTCTTTCCTATCATTCAGAAGTGGATATTCTGAGACCAATTCCAAAGAAAAGTTGTATGTTATCATTCAGTTTGGGTTTGGAAATTTTTTAAATAATTTTTTTATTTTTTGATTACAGTTGGGATGCAACATGATATCAGTTTCAGGTGTACAACATAGTGATTAGATACTTATATAATTTACGAAGTGATCTACCTGAAAAATCTAGTACCCATCAGACATAATACATAGTTATTATACTATTATTGACTGTATTCCTCGTGCTATACCTAACATCCCCTTGACTATTTTGTAACTGCCAATTTGTACTTCTTAATCCCTTCCCTCCTTCACCTACTCCCTTAACCCCCTCCCTTCTGGCAACCATCAAAACGCTCTCTGCATCTATGAGTCTGTTCGTTCACCTTGTTCTTTAGATTCCGCATGTAAGCGAAATCACAGGACACTTGTCCTCCGTCTGACCTACTCCACTCAACATGATACCCTCTAAGTCCATCCATGTTGTCACAGGTGGCAAAATTTCATTTTCTTTTAATGGCTGAGTAATATTTCATTGTATTTATCTACCACCTCTTCTTCATCCACTCATCTACCAAAAGACACCCTGGCTGCCTCTATATATTGACTACTGTAAATGATGCTGCAATGAACATAGGGATTCACATGTTCCTTTGAAGTGTTTTTTGAGTTTCTTTAGATAAATACCCAGAAGTGGCATTACTGGGTACTTTTTTATCTCTACTTATAGCCTTTATTTTAAAGTCTATGTTGTCTGGTACAAGTATTGCTAACCCAGCTTTTTTTTTTTTTATCATTGTGCCTTTTGATCTGAAGTGAGTCTCTTATAAGCAGCATATGTTAGGGTCTTGTTCTCTTGTCCATTCAGCTACCCTATGTCTTTTGATTGGAGTATTTAATCCACTTACATTTAAAGTAATTGTTGAGATATATATATAGTTATTGCTGTTTAATTATTCGTATTTTTGATTTTTTTTCTTAAAGAAGCCCCTTTAACATTTCCTGTAATACCAGTTTGGCGGTGATGAACTCCTTTAGCTTTTTTTTTTTTGTCTGGGAAGCTCTTTGTCTATCCTTTAATTCTAAATGATAGCTTTGCTGGGTAGAGTAATCTTGGTTGTAGGTCCTTGCTTTTCATCACTTTGAATATTTTGTGTTAGTCCTTTCTGGCCTGCGAAGTTTCTGTTGAGAAAGCAGCTGACAGTCTTATGGAAGCTCCCTTATAGGTAATTAACTGCTTTTCTCTTGCTGCTTTTAAGATTCTCTCTTTGTCCTTAACCTATGCCATTTTAATTATGATGTGTCTTGGTGTGGGCCTCTTTTGGTTCATCTTTTGTGGGACTCTCTGCACTTCTTTGGTTTGTAAGTCTATTTCCTTCACCAGGTTAAGGATGTTTTTGTTATTATTTCTTGAAATAGGTTTTAAAGTCCTTGCTCTCTCTTCTCCTTCTGGTACCCCCATGATGTGAATGTTGGTATGCTTGATGTTGTCCCAGAGGCCCCTTAAACTATCTTCATTTTTTTTTTTGGATTATTTTTTCTTTTTGTTATTCCGATTGGGTGTTTTCTGCTATCTTCTCTACTAAATCGCTGATTCAGTCCTCTCCTTCATCTTATCTGCTGTTGATTTCTCCTTAAGTATTCTTCATTTCAGTTATTATATTCTTCATTTTTGACTGGTTCTTTTTTATGTTTTTTTTTAATCTTTATTTTTATGTTTCCTATATATTTGTTAAAGTTCTTACTGAGTTCATCTACTCTTCTCCTAAGTTCATTGAGCATCCTTATAACCAGTGCTTTGATCTCTGTATCTGGTAGATTGCTTGTCTGCATTTTATTTAGTTCTTTTTCTGGAGCTTTGTTCTATTCTTTCATCTGGGACATGTTTCTTTGTCTTCCCATTCTGGCTGCCTCTCTATGTTGTTGTTGTTGTTTTTCTTTTCTTTTCTTTTCTTTTAATGTATTAGGCAGGGTTGCTATGTCACCCAGTCTTAGTAGAGTGAATTTTTGTAGTGGGTGTCCTGTGGGACCCGGTGGCACAGTCTCCTTGGTCACCTGAGCCAGGTGTGTCCTTTGTATGGGTTTTGAGTGTCCTCCTGTTGTAGTTGAGCTTTGGTTGCTGTTTGTGTGTCAGTGAGAGGGATGGACTCTCAGGCTGATTGGTTGTGAGGACTGGCTGGTGACTACAGTGGAGGAGCTATAGTGCAGGGGCTGATTGTTTGGGTTTTGTAAACCTTAGAGTGATCTAGGAAAGTCCACGGCATGCGTAAAAATAGATTATTTGTATGGAAAAGCTACTGGGCCCTCAAATTGGTGGGGTGGGGTCACAGGGAGTCACCAGGGCAAGGCAACCAGTTAGCCAGGTTGATAGAGACTCAGATATGGCAGCCACCCATATCTGATTGCCAGAAGTAGGGAGGGATGAACAGAGAAACAGTACTTCTGCCAGCACTTCTGTCTGGAATAAAGCTGTCCCTCCAGCCTTTTCCCTGAATCCAGACAATTCAGTTTCTTCCTGGATGTCCATAGCGCCTCTTGAGCGGCTGCCTCAGCGCCAGAGCTCAGAGCACGTGAGTTCATCTGCAGGTAAGTTCGTGCACCGGCCCTTTAAGAGGACACCTGGGACTCTCCTAGCCCTTCTTCTCACTCAGCTACAATCTCCGCTGATTTTACATCCAGATTTTGTGGAAACTCTTTTCCTGGTACTGGAATCCTAGGCTGGCGAGCCTGTTGTGGGGATTGGACCCTCCTTGCTCCTCCAGGGAACCTTTGCAGCCTAGTTATCTCTTCTGATTTTCAACTACCACACGCAGGTTTAGGATCAGCCTGTGCTGCATCTCCGCCCCTTCTACCAAGTCTCAAGGTAGGCCCTTTTGTATGTCCTTAGTTGGAGGATTTCTTTTCATCTAGACTTTAGGCGATTTTCAATGGTAGTTGTTCTGTAGTTGTTCTGTAATTGTGATGTTGTCATGAGAGGAGGCAAATACAGCATTTACCTACTCTGCCATCTTGACCAGAAATCTAAAAATATCGGAAATTTTATTATTGACCCATACTTCTAGTAAGGTGGTACAGACCCGGTTTGGTTATACACCAGCTCCCACTTATCTCAGCCCCACCAAAACAAACAAAATTAAATAGCTTCTTTTCTATATTGCTTTCTGAAATACTCATCTTCCTTGTAACATTTAGGACCAGCTCACAGACCACCTAGTGGTTCTTCCCTAACCATAGAGTTCTTTCATCAGTTAAGGTTTAGTATGGGGAAGAACGAGAAATAATTAAATAAAACTGATTAAAATATTTTTTCTTTAAATGTGCACATATATACCCTAACAGCATATGATGAAAAGCAAGTTTCCCCAAATTATATTCCATAAGAAAAGAGTTTCATTTCCAAATTATCTGGAAAATATAAAGATAGGCAATAATTGAACAGATTTCTTTGCTGTGAGACAAAACCCTTTTTTCACAGAACATCTTTTTACATCTAAAGGGATGCTAGGCTTCAGGGAGCACAGCTTAGACAGTACTACTACAGAAAATCAGATCTGTCTAGTCAAGAGTCAAATATTTTCACTACTAAAAAAAGGCAATTTTATTTTTTTCTCATTGCTTAATTACATACTAACCTTTATTGGTTCTTATCTCCCAGTGATTTATAACAGAAAAAAATACCTTGATATGTTCTCACACCACCTCCATGATCACTTTGTGTTTTGAACTTCCTTCTAAGAGTATTTCTATCCATAATTACACTTGCATTTGAGAAATAGAAGGCAGTCTTTTATTTTTTAATTTATTTCTTAATTTCAAAATAGAAAAAGATTGGGTTTGGAAGATTGTTTCTGTCTCTAGCTACCCATTTTTCTACTCCAAGGAGTAAATACTGTGAAAGAACACCTGCTATTGAGTGTTCTTTGAACGTTATTCTTCCAAGCTTACCCTAGATAAAACACTTTTTTGATGGAAAAACAAAGTCCGTATTGTGATATGTCTGTGTACCAAAAGGTTCTTTTGACATAAGCTATGTGATACTAATACACACAACACTCTAACTCATTTTGGTTGTTGGGGGTGGGGAGTATGGAGCTTATGAGTCTGCTATTCTACATTTGTGAAATTTCAGACATTAGTATGTCCGGTTTGTAGGTTTGATTTTTATTTCTTACCTCATACATGTATAGTATTGTTATTTAAACATATAGTTGCATGAATGTAAAAAGACTGTAGTTTTTCAGATGTTCATTAACTCCATTAGACTTTTTATAATGTAAATATTAGAGAGATTCCTATCCAAGGATGCTTAGCTTTTTTCTAAAACTTGTTATAATTTTAGAGTCAGTGTAATTGGTTCCATCTCACTGAGAGTGGCAGATTATCCTATTTGCCTTATCCCCACTATGTACAATTAAGATATTCTGCTGCAAACTGTAGTATTAGCAAAATTATCCCTAACAAACATGAAATCTGCAAGGTTTTTGTTTGACTTTTTTTCTTGTGAAGTTGTTCCTTCAGGATGACATGACATGATGTGGATGCTCTAGTGGCATTCCTTTTTATTCCATGAATTACAAAGAGCTTAAGAAAATATTTAAAGTAAAAACTGTAATGATTAGTCCTGGTAGTCTCCATTTTACTGAGAATGCCTTTGTCAGAAATTATGTCATCACAATGGACTGTTAGCCAGGAAGTTCTGTCTAGCAGATGAATGAATTGGGAATACTGAGTTTCTAATAAAAGACACTATTGTAATATTGAAATACTGCTGATGGGGTTGCCAATTTTCTGTCTTTAAATTTACAGAGCATGTTGTGTGATTAAAGTAAGGAATACTTAGAGTAAGTCCTTAGAGTAAACCAACTATAAGCTCGAGAAACCAGAAATAGAAAATATTTCCTTTTAACAATGCCATTTAAGTTCCCAACTTCTCTTGGTTCAACTGCCAGACACTTGTTCTTTTGTCTCAAAAATTGTTAGCAAAAAACAATAAATTTACTTACTGCTTTACTGAGCTAACATCTGATTTTATCTGCACATGGATTCCATTTTAAAACTTTTCTCACCTACCTAGTGTGAATGGCTTATGCAGTCCTCTATTGTTATTATTGTAAGAACAGAGACTTCAATTTTTTATCTTGGAAAGGAAGAAAATCCTGACAATACTATTTACACTTCATTTAATTGTTTCCTTCCAGTTTAAAACGTGGAATATTTTAGATATATTGCTCATCCTACCTTATCTTAATACAAATTTTTTTGGTAATTCTGAATGCGGTAGCATAGCATCTTAAAAACATGTATTCCTTTATGACTGAAGTAGAGCTTTACATATTCAATATAATTAATGATGATTTGAAACTCATACGTTGTCTAGGCTAATATAACTCCTGCTATTTCATCTACTTTCTTAGCTAGATTTATTTTAACAGTTACAGACTTCATCACTTTTTAAATTAATGGTAAATTCAGTATGCATTATTTTCTGTAGTAAACAGAAATGTTTTTACAGTATTGCTCCCCAAATCTTAGCTTTCTAACTAATAATAAAATATTTTATCTGGACTAGAGTTTTATTGTACAGTAATTATAGCTTTTTCATGTGCTAAGTCATAGCCTGTTAACTAAAAATAAATGGGTACGTAAAATGGAAAATGAAATTATCCTGTTACTTGAAATATCTTAACTCAGGTTTTATTACAGGTTGCATATGGTATCTGTTAGAACTTTGAACCTGTCTTGGTTGTTGAATTATTATGTGGATTAACTGTTGCATTCGAAAGTTCTTGACTTTAAAAGCATATGTCTGTTTTAAATCTTATAAAAATGCCTTACAGGTTTTTGAGAACAGTCTAATCTCTTTGTAGTGTGTCTTTTTTGTTTGTTTGTTGTGTTTTTCTGCCAGAACTTCCAAATCCTAAGCACTAGCAAATATAGAACATTGCTTAGGATAGTTTTATAATATCATTAATAAATGTTTTAAATTAGATACAATCTATTAAGTTATTGACCTATTGTAGGGAACATGAAAAAAATTATAACAATTTGGAAAATCTAGATGTTATACAGCATATTAAGAAAAATCTCTTTTATCATGATACCTTCAGGAAAAATAAAACCTTTTTTTAAGAGTACATATGAAAAGCTTTTCTAAAATTCTGCAGAGAAGAAAGTATAGAAAAAATTTTTTAAGTATAGAAATACCATAGTTTCTCCAAAAACCAACCACTGAAGTTTCTGAAAGTAATTTGATAAATGATGTATATTTCATATCTAATTTAAAAAAATCCAAGGAATTTTGTGTTTTAGCCATCAGGTAGAATCATATAGTTTAGTCATAGTCGAGTCATGCACTTCAAAATGAAAGAACAAGACAGTTCCTTGCCAGTCAGAAATGTAACTTTCATAATTTGACTTATGTTTGCCATGATCTTGGGTAGCGAATGAGTCTAGTCAAATACCCAACATCCAATATGACATATTGTATTATTCTCTATAGCTTATGAAAAAGCAGTTGCTCTTCTGAGATGGTAAGAACTTAGATTCTTTCTGAAAAATTACCTTTAAATGAGAAGAGAAACCTATAATAGGGATAAAAAACTGATTCGCTTTAAGTTTAGAGATACACATAAAAAAAGATGACTCCCACATAAAATTTAGTATAAAAATAAGTTTTGATTAGCATATCCATAATTCATGCATTTAAGGATTTGTGATAATCTCAAAGCTGTCTTCTGGAATTCTAAGATAGTGATGACTCAAAAGTCATCAAATAACCATGGAAAACTATAATTAAAGATCTTGATTAATATTCATCTAATGTGATTATATTATCTTTTCATGTTTTTTAAACAAAGAACCTCTGTATACTGTTTACCCAGATTTGCCAGCCTTTTGTAGATTTTCACTATATATTTCCTTTTTCTCATGGTTATTAGAAGGATAAAAGCAAATCTCTGTTGTGCAGCTTATGGCATACTATTAAGGTTTATTCTGTTTTTTTCTTCTTTACCACTAACTTTAAGACCTGATTTTTGTCTTTTTTTTACATACTTCTAAACCACCTTAATCCTCAAGGAATTAGGTAAAGTGTTAATAAAATACTCATAAAACTTAAGTAAATGTTCTTAGAAAGAAATTAGATGGCTATTTGAGAACGTATAGATCCTAAATGTATTTTGAGAGAAAAACCATAAGCAAAACTTTCTAAAGGGATGTTTACTGAACTGGAAAGGACTGTTGCTTTTATGATTAACCTGAATTAGTGTGTTCTTGTAAACACGCAAAGATTCCTATACATATGTGTTACTTATGTGCTTCCAAAATTATGCATATTAAGCATTCGTACTAAAGAATAGTGACTACCAAGAAAAATTTCAGGAATATACCTAAGCTGAATTTTATACATGACGCTCAACTTTTCCTGTGTCCTTTATGTTCTAGTTTCTGGAAATTCTCATCTTTGTAATAACAGCATGTATATGTGCTCTTCATCTGTTAAAATAAGAATCTACAAACAATTCATGGGATGATACTATTTTAGAGTTTTACTGTGTATTTGTTTCCATATACCTGGGAAGACTATTTCATGAACTTTTAATCATTTTTACTCAAGAGATACAGAAGCATAAGTTCAGAAGTTAACTTACCTTTAGAAAAGTACTTAAATTTAAATGTTTTGTATGCTTAATTCATTCCTATTAAAGGCTTACTATGTGCTTGGCATTTTTCTAGGTGCTGAAAATATAAGTGACCAAAACAAATAAAAATTGCTGCCCTCAAAGAGCTTATGTTTTAGTGGGTAATGGCTTTAAACAAAATATGTAATATATTGGAGGATGATAAGCACTGTGGAGAAAAATAAAATAGAACAGGATGATAAGGAGTGCTGAGGCCTGGAGAGAGGGCTTATACTTTCAAATAAGACCATTAGGTAAAGTCTCCCTTAAGAAGGTAATATATAAATAAAAATTTGAAAAAGTTAAAGGAGCCAGCTATGCACATATTAGGGAGAAAAACGTTCTAAACATGGGATAGATACCAAGTACAAAGGCTCTATGCCAGAGTATAGCATACTTAAACAACAAGGAGGCTAATATGGCCTGAGTGGAGTGACAAAGAGGAAAAATAGAAGATGTAGAAAGAGTTGAAGAGCAGATTGAATAAGGCTTACAGATCCTTGTAAAAACTGTCTTTTTTTTTTTTTTACTCCAAATATAATAAAAAGCTTTTGGAGGGTTTGTGTAGACAGGAAAGATAACATGACATATATTAGTAGGGTTATTCTGGCTGTGAACAAGGAACTGAATGGGCAAAGAGAGAAGTAGGGAGATTGATTAGGAGACCATTGTAATAATTTGAGTTAGAGATATGGTGGCTTGGACTAGGTTATTGGCAGTGGAAGTTATGTGAAGCTATCAGGTTCTGAATATGGTTTGCAGGTAGCTATAATAGAATTTGCTGTTGGTTTGACAATGAGGTATGAGAGAAAGAAATGAATCAAGGTTGGAATTTCCATTAACTGAGAAGGGGGAAATGGGGAAAATTTGGTCTGGTTTTATGTAAATTATGGAAAGTTTTAGTCTCATAGCCCTGTATCTTATGGCTAACATAGTCCCTTTTCCATGATGAATGATAGTATAATTGACTAATTTAATATTTCTCTTTATCTCACACTTAATTTAGACTTAGACTTTGATAAACTTCTATGTTTATAATGAATTAATTGGTTTCTTTTTAAGTTCATTGATTTCATTATTTATATTTTATGATGGATTATGAAGTACATTAATGGAAACACAATTTGAAGTTCTTTACTTACTAACATTTTTAAAAAGCACACATAATGGTTTTGTTTTTTTTTTTTTGGTCTCACTAACATATTTGTACACCCTCCCCCTACTTGGCAAACTTGTTTGAAAGTATAGTATTACACGTTATGTCATGGGTATACTGGAGCACATGTGTTCAATACAGTTCATAAATGGAAGCAGCTGGTTTCCTGTGCAGTTAAGAGAAGGTATGCACGCAGCTGAGATCATCAAACTTCAGAATTCATTGGATTCAGTTTCTATCTTGTATAATCATGCTGTGATTTCAATTAGTACAAATGTGTAACAAGCTACCTTAATGGCTTAAAAATTTATTTTGTTTCAATAGTTGAACTGCTAAACCTGATTTATGTTCTTTCCCTGCCCTCCACTCCCCAATCCGGACTCACCCATCCACCCCTTAAAAAGAACATTACACCTATAGTCTTAGTTTTATACTCAATTCTGAAAAGGCCTTGGCAAGCGGGGAAAAAGTTATCATCTCAAAGGGAAAAGCTGAATTCATACACAGGAACTGCAGGATTACTTTGGCGTTTTACTAGTCCCTTGTAACCCTAGCAAGTCCCATAAATACCTAATGGAAAAACAGCAGAAAATGAGATCTGCAGCAGCCTTTTGAGATCGAATTTATGTTGCTGAACAGTTTTTTGAGGTTGAGTGTAAAGGTCAAAAGAAAGTGGATAGATTAAAGTTGCTGATTTTTGCAAACTTAAGGCCACATTTAAAGGTTTCTCTTTCTATAGCAAGAAAATTTCAAGATAAATGGCTTTTCTTCATTAGCTGAAATGTCATGTCTTCATTTAATATCTGTTACATGAGATATTTAGTGATTTGGTCGTATTTACATGCAATGAATAAAGTCTTCAATTCAATTTAACAGTTCTAGATAAAGAAATTAATTTACGAAATTGCAGATCTTCCTAAGAAGAGTATGATGATAAATAAATATGTATGGTTGAATTACTGTGTATGTAATATTTTTAAATGATTAATTTTAGATATTTTTGGAAAATATGGAAGGAAAGATAGAAATCAATGTTTATCCTTTTGTAAGTATAGGTTGTTGATCCAGCAATATAATTGCCCACCTCTTTTTTTCAATTATTCTATTTATTAAACTATTTCAATGAAAGTAAATAACCTCAAAGGAAGGACAGTGGCATCTTTTAACATTAAAATAAAATTGATCAATGCTTTTTCTGGTCACTGTACTTTCTAAATAACCTTCTAACACTATATAACTGTTGTAAGTCTGTATCAAATAAACTGAATTACTGTGGAACTCAAAACTAGGTGCAATGAAAAACATTGAACTGTCATTTCTAGACACCTCGATCTTGAGTTAATAGTTCATAAATCCATGAATGTTAACCTGAAGTTATTGATTATTTAATCTCAAAGACTTTCATTATATCTTTGATTTCACAGTCCAGATTGCCAATCAGTAACATTTAGAATCCAAAAGAATGAGATAATTTTTTTTACTTATTATATTCAGTGCTGTATTACAATAAAAAAAATTTAATGGAAATTATCCAGATAATTTCATAGTAGAATAATGAAATATTAAATCTTTTTTTATAGCAATTGAGAATAGTAAAACTATACATTTTTATCTCTAGGAAGTGAAATTCTGAGCAACTTTATACTTTCTATTTTATGTTTTTTGCTACTTTAATTTTTCATAAATTTCTTTCATAAGGATAATATTCCCATTATTCATTTTTGTTTAAAACTATATGTTAAACATTAACCAATCTTGCAGTGTCCTGGAGTCACAATTTATATAAAAAGTTATGTTTGTATGATAATTGAGTTTGCAGTCTCAATTCATTTATATTAAATAAGGTAACTATCATCCTCATGTAACTAGATAGAGGCCACATCTCATTAGTCACTGATAGCCAGTTCTCAAACCAAGGTACCCTATCTTTTGTCCTTTATACCACATTTTCTTACCAGTTCTGACAACACTATGTAGAAATTTCCTCTTAACTTTTTGTATTTTGTTACATTACTAAAGTGCAACTATGCTTCTCTTATTGAGTGCCCTTTTCCACTCAGTACCGTTTTTGTTCAAGGATCCCAAGTGGTCAGTGGTTCTGATGAGGGAGAAGGAGATTGTGGTGTTGCAATGGTGATATTAAAAGGCCCTTAGGAAGTAGGTAGATGTAAAGTTTTGACTCTAAAAGAGAGCATTTTCTCTCCTTTGCCTCAGGACAAAGGATGTGCCTTAACTGACTTATCACCATTTTATCTTTGAGGCTACCCATTAGGGACATCTTTGACTATTTTTAATGTGTTGACATGAGGTACTCAAATAAAAATGAACCAAAAGTCTTTACTTTTACAGTTTTAATAAACTTACGTTCTCCAAACCTTTGTACGTAATGTCAGATGATCCTTTCAAATATGACATGCTGTCATGTCATTTTTAAATAATAATTGGTAATGGAATGATTTTTAATATTTTAGATAGCTACAGAGGTAATCAGTAAATTTTATCTTACATATCCTATGTTCATTAATAGTTTTTATGAAGGAGTCAGTATTGTGTACTAGACAGAGCATTAAATAACAAATCGGGTTTCAAATATTAATCATAGTCTTGTCACTAATTTATATAATAGTTATTTAATAAACATTCTGGGCCTACACTTCCCCTCATAAAATTGGAAGGTGAATACTATTATCTTTAAAATCTCTTCCAGCTCTAAAAATCTATAATTTTTGAACATTTTATTGTGGAAAATTTGAAATCATATACAAAAATAGATAGACTAGCATAATGAACCCCTGTATACCTATTATCCACCTTTGTATGTTATTAACATCAGCAATACATTATCTCTTAGTATATTCTAATAGTGCATCCATATTAAAATTTCATTACCTCAGTCATAATTTATAGTTTTTACTCGTTTTGTTTTTATGTTCAAATCATAATCCAAATGAGTGTGTGTAAGAGAGAGTGTGAGAGAGATCAGAAACACAAAATTTACATTCTGTCCGCTTTCAAAGTGTACAGTGCAGTAGTGTTAACTATGTGTACATTGTTGTGGAACAGATCTCTAGAACTTTTTCATCTTGCAAAACTGAAATTCTGTATCCATTAAATGCAATTTCGCTTTCTCGTCTTTCCCAAGCCCCTGGCAAGCACCATTCTATGAGTTTTTAAGAGTTTGACAATTTTAGATACCTCATATAAGTGGAATCACACAGTATTTGTCTTTTGTGATTGGCATATTTCATTTAGCATAATGTCCTCCAGATTCATCCATGTTGTAGCATATGACAGGATCCTCTTTTAAAGCTGAATAATATTACGTTGTATGTATATGCCATATTTTCTTTTTGTTATTGTTATTTTTAATTTATTTTTCAATTACAGTTGACATTCAATATTATATTAGTTTCA
Source organism: Pteropus vampyrus (assembly GCF_000151845.1). Lineage (NCBI taxonomy): Eukaryota > Metazoa > Chordata > Mammalia > Chiroptera > Pteropodidae > Pteropus > Pteropus vampyrus. The sequence continues at coordinate 2,083,697 of NW_011888801.1, forward strand.
GATATACAGCATAGTGGTTAGACATTTATATAACTTATGAAGTGATCCCCCCCGATAAGTGAACATCTTTGTCTTATTCTTGATCTTAAGAGAAGCGTTTTAGCTTTTCACTGTTGAGTATGATTTTACGTATGGGTTTGTCATATATGGACTTTATTATGTTGAGTTATATTTCCTCTATTCCAACTTTTCTCAGAGTTTTTATCATAAATGGATGCTGGATTTTTTCAGAAGTTTTTTCTGCATTTATTGATATGATCATATGATATTTATCCTTCATTTTGTTTATGTGGTATATTACATTAATTGATTTGCAGCTATCAGACCAACCTTACATCCCAGGAACAAATCCCATTTGATCTTGGTGTGTAGTTTTTTTAATGTGTTGCTGAATTAAGCTTGCTAATATTTTGTTGAAGATTTTTGTATGTATGTTCATTGGGGATATTGGCCTATAATTTTCTTTTTTTCTAATGTCTCTTTTTAGAATCGACATAATGCTGGCCTCGTAAAATGAGCTTGAGAAACTTCCTTCCTTTTGAATTTTTTGGAATAATTTGAGTAGGATAGGCATTAATTCTTTGAATGTTTGGTAAAATTTACCTATGAAGCCATCCAGTCCAGGACTTTTGTTTTTTGGGAGTATTTTTCGAATACTGACTCAATTTTATTAGTAGGTATTGGTCTGTTCAAGTTACACCACATTTTCTTTATCTGTTTATCTCTTGATGGAAATTTTGATTGCTTACACCTCATGGCTTTTGTGAACAATGGTCCAGTGAACAATATGGTTGTGCAGATATCTTTTCAAGATGTTTCTACTCTTTTGGATATATACCCAAGGTGGGATTGATTAATCATATGATAATTCTACTTTTAAGTTTTTGAGAATTCTTCATAGCATTGTTCATAGTGGCTACAACATTTTACATTCCCATCAACTGTGTACAAGGGTTCCAATTTCTCCACATCCTCATCAACACTTAAAAAGTTATTTTTCATAGTAGTCATCCTAATAGTTGTGAAGTGATATTTCATTGTGATTATGACTTGCATTTTTAAAATTATTTGCATTATCGAGCATCTTTTCAAATGCTTGTTGACCATTTGTATATCTTCTTTGGAGAAATGTCAGTTCAAATTCTTTGTCCATTTTTTAATTGGATTGTTTTTGTTGATGTTGAGCTGTTGGAATTCTTGATATATTCTGGATATTAATGCCTTATCAACATGTGGTTTGAAGTTTGATATAGTCCCATTTGTCAATCTTTGCTTTTGTTACCTATGCTTTTGTTGTCAAATGTAAAAAAATCAGTGCCAAATCCAAAGTCATGAAGTTTTCCCCCTATGTTTTCTTAAAGGAGTTTTGTAGTTTCAGGTTTTATGATTAGGCCTGTAACCTATTTGAGTTAATGTATATGTGGTGTAAGGTAGGAGTCCAATTTTATTCTTTTGCATATGTATAACCAATTTTTCCAATGACATTTGTTGAAGAGACCATCTTCTCTCTATTATGTAGACTTGGCACCATTGTTAAAGATCATTTGACCATATACATGAGTGTTTGTGAGTTCTCTATTTTCTTTCACTGGTCTATATGTCTGTCTTTATGCCACTACCATACCGTTTCAATACTGTGGCTTTGAATATGTTTCAAAATCAGGAAGTGTGATGCCGTCAGCTTTGTTTTTCTCTCTTAAGATTGTTTTGGTTATTCGAGGGTCCTTTTAGATTCTATGTGAATTTTAGGGATTTTTTTTCTATTTTTACAAAAAATGCCATTGAGATTCTGATAGGAATTACATTTAATCTGTAGATCATTTTGGGTAGTATAGGCATTTTGATATTAAATCTTCCAGTCCATGAACATGGGATGTCTTTACACCTACCTGTGTTTTTTAAGATTTCTTTAAGCAATGTTTTATAGTTTTCAGTGTACAAATCTTTCACCTCCTTTGTAAAATTCATTCCTAAGTATTTGTTTTCTTGCTATTGTAAATGGGATTATTTTCTTAATTTTCTTGTTAAATTGTTCATTGTTATTGCATAGAAATGCAACTGATTTTTCTGTGTTGATTTTATACTACAACTTTATATAATTTATGTATTCTAACAGTTTTTTTGTGGAATCTTTTGGTTTTTCTAACCATCATCTTGCAATATCATCTCATTTGTAAACAAAGATAATTTTACTTCTTCTTTTCTCATTTGGTTGCCTTTTATTTCTTTTTCTTGCCTTATTGCTCTAAGACTCCAGCACTATGTTGAATAGAATTGGCTATAGTGGACATCCTTGCCTTGCTCCTAACCTTGTCGGAAAACCTACCAGTTTTTCACCATTGAGTATGCTGGTGTGGGCTTTTCATAAATGACCATTATTATATTGAAGTAATTTCCTTCTGTTCTTAGTTTGTTGACTGTTTTTATCATGAATGGATGTTGAATTTTGTCAAATGTTTTTTCTGTGTCAATTGAGATAACATCTAGTTTTAATGTCTCACAAGATTCTTCCTTCTGTAAGAGCTTTTTCTTCTCTTCTCCCCTCTTTTCTTTGCATGCCATTGATTTGTCAGAAATGCTAGGTCATTTGTCCTGCATAATGTTTCATATTCTGGATTTTGCTCAGTACTTCTTTGTGATGTTGTTCCTCTATCACCTGTATTTCCTAATAAGATCTAGAAGTGCACTGTTTATTATAGTTGTTACTAGTTACATATGTCTATTTACATTAAAATGTTTTTAATTAAACTAAACATTAAATTCTTCCATCAAAGTAGTCGCATTTTAAGTGCTAAGCAGTCACATGTAGCTAGTGGTTAACTATATTAGACAGTGAAGAGGAGCATTCCATCATTGCAGAAAGTAGAATGATGTAAGAAACTGGTATGATAGTGTCTTTTTTCATACTCCATTTAATTTTTTTTCACATTCTTGCTATACGAACATCAATTTTAGATGTCGTCCGACTTTCTAATTTTATCTAATTCTAACGTTTCTAATTGGTGATAGCTAATTGTGGATATTTTTCTTTAATAGTTTTATTTGGAAACAATTTTAAATGTACAGAAGAGTTAAAAGATAGTACAGCACTGTTCCATGTACTTTTCTCCTAATGCTAACATCTTACATAACTATGAGAACTTTATCAAAATTACATTCACATTGGTACAATACTATTAACTAAACTACATACTTTATTTCCCCAGTTTTTCAACTTATTACTGTTTTCTGTTCCAAATGAGGATAACAATTGGCATTTAGTCGCCATGCTTTCTTAGTCTCTTCCAATATAGGACAGTTTCTTTGTCTTTCCTTGTCTGGTTTTTTATGACTTGGATACTTGTGAATAGTAGTGGTCAGGTAGTTTGTATAATGCCCTTCAATTTGCATTCATCTGTTTCCTTGTGATTAGACCGAGGTTATAGATTTGGGGAAAGAATACCACTGAGGTGATATTGCCTTCTCAGGGTATTACATCAAGGCATAATAGTATCAACCGGTTTTGTTACTTTTGATGTTAACCTTCCTTGATCACCTGCTTATGAAGGTGTCAGTCAGGTTTCTGCCCTAGAAAGTTACTTTTTCACTTTCCATACATTATTCATTAAAAATGAGTCTAGGCCGCATTCAGCCAAAGGAGAATTAGGCACCTCCTCCTTGAGGAAGAAGTATCAAAGAATTTGTGGACCTTTGTTAAAACCACCACAGTAATTATAAAATATTTGGTAGGGGAGATAGTATGAAGCTATGCAAATATCCTGTTTTGTTTTGTTTTTTAAGTTTTGATCACTGATTTTAGCATTTATCAATGGATCTTGCCTATGGTAATTATCATTACGGTTTCCTAATGGTTAGAATTCTTTTTAAAGGGAGATTATCCTCTTTGCTCCCATTTTTAAAGTTATCCAATCATTATTTAGTTAACAATAATGTATTGTATACTTGAAAGTTGCTAAGAGTATAGATCTTAAATGTTCTTAGCACATTCAGAAAAGGCAACCGTGATGTGATGGGTGTGTTAACTAGCCTATATTAGTAATTATTTCATAATATATATGTATATCAATTCATCAGTATTGTACACCTTAAACTTATACATTGTTGTGTATCAACTGTATTTCAATAAAGCTGGAAAAATCATATCATTATGGTCTCATGGATATTTATTTAGTTCTTTGAATTATAATCCAATTCTGTATTAATTTTTATTGCTCATATTCTGGCTTTGATCATTAGGAGCTTTTTCAGTTTGGCTTCTGTATCCTTGTGACAGACTCCTACCCCTTTTTAGCACTTTCTTACTTTCTGGCAATACAAGATAATCTAGGCCTGCCATTGCCCAGCCTATTTCTCCAAGAACCCTGGTTCCATTTATAAAGAATGATATTTAAAAACCAGCATCTGGAGACTTGGTGGATTTATTGCTATGGGCTGTCATTGCTTCTAGGTTTTCTCAGCAAATAGAACGAGGGAATAGATTTATGTCTGCTTGCTTATAGATATACATAGTATATTTATTCCTTTCTCTCTCTCTGTGTAATCATGAGTTCATAATGGTATCCCTGACTAATTCAGCACCAGAATTCATTCTACCATTTCTCTTTGGCTTATTTGTAACTTTTTTCTCTGATTGTGAGAAAAACTGGTTCTCATTAGTTGACACATATTTACTTACTTGCTTAACCCTGATATACCTGTAAAGTAGTTTCAAAATTGCTGAATTCTACTCCTCTGATAAACAGATTTTCCAACTAAAACACCGTGTTTATATACAATTCTTTTGTCTTTAGCTTTACAGTATCTAAACAACGTATTGTTTGCCAGTTATCTAAGTTAGCTCCTTTCTTCCCTAACACCTCCAGTAAGGTTGTATCATACATATGTAATATGGTTAGACTAATTTGTCACAGTTGGCATTTCATCCTATGTTTCCCCAGCATCCTAATTGAAATTTAAAATTTTTTATTCCCTAAAAGTAACTCATCATGTTGTACAGTTCTCTCGGTTTTGACAAATACAAAGAATCATGAACGCACCAGTACAGAACCATACGGAATAATTCTATCACCCTAAAAATTCAAAGGCATGGCTCCTTTATAGATAAGCCCGCCCCCCATCCACGACCCCTGGGAAACATTAATCTGTTTTTCATCTCTACAGTTTTGTATTTTCTGGAATGTCACTTATGAGGAATTATACAATATGTAGCCTATTGTATTCACTTAACAAATGTATTTAAGATTCATTCATGTTATGTGAATCAGTAGCTCATGTTTATTATGTAAAATATATAGGTAAAGCAAATATTTTGGGAATGAGTTCTGTCAATTTATATTATGCTTTCTGTTTTATGAGGTTTGTGTTTGATTTGTTTTTATCTTTTACTATAGTTTCCCTCTTCACCCTTTGGTTATGTGTGTTTCTTCCAATAATTTGTAAGCCTTGTGGGTTTTTTTTTTTCCTAATGATTACCTTTAGATTTATAATCATATAAAATAAGATTTTTTTAGATGTTAATTATTGATTGTTATGATGAATTTCTCATTCCAGTTTTGTAGTAAGTACTTTTTTCCCTTCATACTTTTAAGTAAATTTAGACTGCAATTTATCATTTATCATTTATCAGCTTTTCAAATCTCCTTGGCCCTGAGATATAAAAGATGAGGAAATCATACTCTCATAGCCTCTTACTTCCTCTCTCAATTACTGTATTTTATATATATCTTTATTGCCAGGGTTTATAACATTAACATTCTATATGGTTATAATTAACATTCTATAATCATAAACATTATCACCTACCCACAATTTTTAGTTTTATTCTTAACAGTTAAAAAGAATCATTGTTCCATGTCAAATCTTTCATAATAGTCAATTCTTCTCTGGTTTGCTAAAGTTTATTCTCAGTGATTTCTTTAGAAAGTCACATAGAAACTATATCCCCAAGTTCTTTTATGTTAATTTCTTTTCTACCTACATGGCATTTAGTCAGATATAAAATTCTTAGCTAGACTTTCTTTACTGAAAGAGATGATAGGCATTGCTTCATTGTCTTATGGCTGTATATTGACGCTTTGAACAGTCTGAGCATTCACATGTATTTCTTCCCTCTTCACTGATAACTCTGTTCCCGTATCTGACTTCATTTTTATACAACCTGACATGTATATATTCCTTGATTTATTTGTTTGTTGTTTGTCTCCATCTAGTAGAATGCAAACAACAATAATAAAGGAATTTGGCCTGATTTGTTCTTTGCTGAATTCCAAGAGCCTCGGTTGATGCTCACTGCTTAGTATATATGTAATAAACATTTGTTGAATTAATGAGACCAGACTGATTCTTTCTCAGCCTTCATTCTAATAAATACCTTGAACTTTTTTCTAGTTCACCAAAGAATTCTTTTTAAATTTTGAATTTCTGTAACTTTACTAGGGTATGTTTTGTTCTTAACTATTGTGCATCCATGTTGCACTTTTTCCTGACTTTTATCAGGATTTCATCTTCTCTTTTCTTATTGTTCCCATTGGCCTGGTTTATCTTTCTCTATTCCTTTTAGCCACTTTAAATCACTGTTTCATTGTGTCCTTACCAAACAGAAGAAAGTTTTATTTTGTTTCCTGGGGCAACTTGAAAATTATTTTCTCTCAGTAGGCTGCTGATGTGTTTGGCCTCAACTCTGCCATATTATTCTATGTTATAATTACTGAATGCATTATGTATACTGTTTTTCTCTCAATGTGGTATATTTTCTTTGCTATTTAATTTTGGTGTTTTGAAAGGTTTATATTTCTTTCCTAGTATTAGCTTTTTGGTTTATACCTTTTATAGTGGCTTTATTCCTCTTTTTTCTTAACATTTTACTATCTAGTCTACAGTTTTAAATGGTATCCTTCGATTCTCACTTATTACCTATACAGTGGTCAGTGATTTTTTTCTACCTTTTCTTTTTTCTTTATCTGTTTTTAAATTTCAGTATTTCTACTTTGTCAGAGTCTATAATGTTTGTAAAGTATTCTTTCTTCCAGCTTTTAATTTATATTTATAGATTTATAATTAAGTATAGTGAATTCTCTTCATTCTCTTCAGTAATTTTTTTTTTTTTTTGCATTTTCCCTGATTATCTCTGGCTTAGATGAAGCTCACCTGCAGTAGACTCATCCAGAAGGGGCACATGTGTATAGTGTTCCTTGTGTTCTCTCTTTTTTTTTTTCTAGAACTTTGATACTTGAAGAACACCTTGGCTGGATATAAAATTTTTGACTTTATTTCTTTGATATTGTTCTACTTTTCCCTTGCTTCGTATATTGCTTTTGAGAAGTCTAATGCCAGCCTAATTTTCCTACTTTGGTAAATAATTTTATCATTTTTCCTGGAGGCCCTGAGAATGTTTTCTTTATCGTTAAAGTCTAATAATTTTATCAGGATATGTCTCACATTTTATTGCTTGTGATCAGTTTTCTCCAGTACACAGTGAGTATTTTAAATATGTAGATTTACATTTTCTTTTACTTTTGGAAACTTTTTATCTTTTAAATATTCTTTATATTCAATCATTTTATATTTCCTCTTCAAGGGATCTAATTGTATATTTGGGTCTTCTTTGCGTGTCTTCCATTTCATCCACTTTCTCTCTGAAATTTTTTCTTTCTTAGTTTTATTCTCTTTCCTGTTTGCCTTCATTTCTTCAGTGTCCTATATTATATTTTCGTTTGACTATGTTCTCTCTTGGACACTTTGTAATTTATTTCTGGAGTGATTTTATTATTTATTTATTTATTTATTTATTACATTTCTTCCTTGAATTCTGTGCTCTGCTAATGCTGAAGACATGGTCATATGTTGTTTTATTTGCACTCCTTCTTGTTATTGCAGTTTATTAGGGGGATGTGAATAGAGATTTGGTTTAAGGTAAATGCTATTATCTCCAAATACATTTTCAACTATTTTTCTGATCTATTTTATTACTCTAACTTGGATATCATTATGTTACATAGATTTACAGTTTAAAATTTTTTTTCTGTAAATTCTGAGTTTATTTTAAAGATTTTTTTTAAAGCAGTTTTAGGTTCACAGCAAAATTGACAGAAAGCTACAGAGATTCCCATATATCCGTTACCCCCACACATGCGTAACTTTCCCCATTATCAACATCCCTACCAGAGTGGTTCATTTGTTATAATTGATGAACCTACATTGACACATCATAGTCATCCAAAGTCTAAAGTTTACTTTAAGATTCACTCTTGGTGGTGTACATTCTGTGGGTTTGGAGAAATATATAATGATATGTATTCATTATAGTATCATAAAGAGCATTTTTACTTCCCCTCAAATTTTTTTTCCTATCATTTTCTTACTAATTTATCTTATTGCTTTTATTAATTCCCGAATTATTTTGTTTATTTAACCAGTCTTGACCTCTTTTATTTACTACATTGTTAGTAATGACTTTTGTCCATTTCT
>NW_011888801.1:2092212-2100493 GCF_000151845.1 Pteropus vampyrus
TTAAAGATTTTTTTTAAAGCAGTTTTAGGTTCACAGCAAAATTGACAGAAAGCTACAGAGATTCCCATATATCCGTTACCCCCACACATGCGTAACTTTCCCCATTATCAACATCCCTACCAGAGTGGTTCATTTGTTATAATTGATGAACCTACATTGACACATCATAGTCATCCAAAGTCTAAAGTTTACATTAAGATTCACTCTTGGTGGTGTACATTCTGTGGGTTTGGAGAAATATATAATGATATGTATTCATTATAGTATCATAAAGAGCATTTTTACTTCCCCTCAAATTTTTTTTCCTATCATTTTCTTACTAATTTATCTTATTGCTTTTATTAATTCCCGAATTATTTTGTTTATTTAACCAGTCTTGACCTCTTTTATTTACTACATTGTTAGTAATGACTTTTGTCCATTTCTGTCATGGTTTCATTTCTATTTTATATTTCTTCTTTGAACCAAATGTATATTTCACCTTCTGTTAATATCTCTAATGGTATCTTCTCCCAGCTTTTGTATGTCTGATTACTAGGGATATTTGCTTCATGAAAATTTTCTATATATTTGTTTATAATTCTTATGTTACACTGCTGTATATTTTTGTTAAATGTCTTTCACTTGTCATTTTTTTGTTTTGTTTTGTTTTTTATTTTTCTCATGTACAACTTCTAGGCTGATTCCCTTTTGGTTTCTTCTGTTTGAATAAGGTGGTTTTTCTAAGCCAGTTATTTTATAAGGAGTTCAAATAGGGGAGGGTTTAGGGATGTGTTTCATACTAGCAGGAATTTTTCTTATTATACATATACATCAGTTTATTTAATGATCTGGACTCAGTAGAATACAAATAGGAAGTAAATTTCATTTTTACCACTATCCTCAAGCACTTTATATCACATTTCTTTTTCATTAAGCTTTGGTGCATTGTTTTTAGTCTCTTAAAGCTATTAAGGGAATATGCTTATTTTTGGTTATTAAAATTTTAAGTCTAATATCAAAAATATCAATCTTATACCATGCTCATAAATTGAAATTTTTAATGTCCTGAAAAATATCAATTCTCACTACAATGAGTCATAGAATATAATACTATTCTAATGGAAATGCAAATCAGATTTTTGGGAACTTTACCATAAATTTCCGTGATACAGCAGAATGCCAAGAATAATCAAGATACTCCTCAAGAAGCACAGTAACTGGAGCTGGGACATATCCTACCATATATCCAAACATTTTACAGTTTTCTAATTTAGACAATGTACTACTGGCACAGTGGTAGACCATTGGGAAAGGATAGACAGGATAGAGACAGACCCCTCATACTTAGTAACTTGATTGCAGCTCAGTGAGAAAATGGTTGATTATTTAATAAATGATACTGGGATAATTGTTTTTTCATAAGAAAAAAATGAAATTGATTTCCTGTTTTACATCATATACAAAGAACAATTTCAAGTGGATCGTAAATATAAATATTTAAGTTAAAATAATAGCACTTCTAGAAGGTAACACTGAAGGATGTCTGTATGACTGGTGGTGAGAAATTATTTCTTGAGCAAGGCACAAAAAAGCATAAAGGAAAAGTTGTTCCAAAGTTTAACAATTCCAAATACCTCCCATGATCAGGATTAATAACTCCTACATACTTTGGAAAACACTATTGCATTTGCATTGTTTGTTAAAGTTGAAGATATGAATTCCCTAAAACACAGGAAATTTTGTTACTCTTGGACACTAATTGTATCTGACATCTAGAACTTTATCTCATGAACCATGCACAAGGCCTCTATACAGAAAATTATAAACATGAGAGAACTTTAAGAAATCTTAAAGGTACATTTTTAAGATGTTTATAGATTAAAAGACTCAAAATTGTACAGATTTGATCTTGTCAGTTCTTAAACTAATCTATAGTTTCAGTGCAATTTTAGTAAAAATCCTAACATGTAGGGGTGTGTATGTGTGTTAATTGACAAATTGATGCTTCGATGTTTTTGGAAACTTAAAGGATCATTAGTATCCAAGACCCTCTTAAACAAGACCAAAGAAGTTAATTTCCTGGATATAGAGGTATAGTAATAAAGATATTGTGTTTTGGTGAGACAATAAATAATAGAAGAGAATAGAAAATCTAGAAACATACCAACAGATAGTCTTCCATTTTGATTAGCGCTTAAAGCTAATGATATATGTTTGAAACATGTGTTGTTTCCAACACATATTTAAAACTTTACCATACATATGTGTATATTTTTTAAATCAAATCTATTTCTCTGAGAGACAGAGTGATGTGGATTATTATTGCCTTTGAGGTCAGATCTGAGTTTAGGTCCCAGATCAGTAGTGTACTTGCTAGCTATTTGTCTGAAGACAGTTATTTAACTGTTCTGGTTCCTTATCTGTACCATGAAATAATAAAATTTCCTCCTAGGATTTTGGTGACAATTAGAAATAACAAATGTAATCCTGTCACTACATGCTATGCCCTTCATAATGGGTACTTGTTATTAGGTTTCTTAGGAATAATAAATATTTTTTAAAATTCTTGATTAGAATTCATGTTTCACAGATCTGGATATACTGTTTCCTTACATTTAAGCTTATCCGATTGCACCTTTTGTCATGGTAGCCATTGGATCTTTTTTTTTTTATTATGTGAACTCTTTATTCAAAGTGGCTTCCCAACCATGTTTAGTTTTTGTTGTTTTAGAAAAGCCAGATTGTTGTCTTATATTCATAAAGTGGTTTTGGAAACACTGATTATCATAACATTATGAAAAATTAAAACCTCTCAAAACCATTAATATTCTTTAAAACAATGTAGTTAAATGTAGAAAAGATTTGTCAGTAAATATTTTATAGTAAGTCCTTTTATGGTAATTAAACTAAGTGACTAGAACCAAATTTTTGTATATACTGACGACATTTACTATTAACAATTTTGTTCTTCTCTGGTTTGATGCTTCAGTTTGGGAATGAATGTTAGCTAGAAAAATAACAAAAATATAGCACTTATTAAATTATCTAATACGGAAAAGTTTTAAGTAATTAAAATGACTTTAGCCCTGAAATCTTTAGCATTTATTTTTATAAAATATTCCCTTTTTTTTTTTTCCTGAACACTTCAAAATTTGGAAAAGGATGGTAGATTAGATCAATTTAATTTTTTGGCTATTGATATTTTTTTAACTTATCTGACTTTTAAAGCTAATTAAGAAATAATTTTCTGAAAATTCTGAAATTGTATGACCTGTAGAAAATTCTCACAATCTTTTTTCACTTTATTTGTTAAACACCACATTAAATATAAGATAAATAAATCACATATTTTTAATCAAAATTTAATATTGCATTTCGCTTTCTATCAGATCTTTTGGGAAAGACCTCACAGTATTATTACTGTGCCCCAAACTAAAATATATCAGGCCTTCTTCAATAATGAAAATAAAGGAGATGCCAAAGAGAAACAGTGGAATAGTTAAAAAAAAAAAAGCGGATTGAAGCCCTAAAAGAAAATTCTTTTACATCTACCATATTATTTGGCTCATCTAAAAATTATAGATTTTTAGATAACTAGGACTTTTAGTCTTTAAATACAATAATTTAAAAAGTGACCATAATCCACCATAACCAAATGATTCAATATAACATCTTAACTAACAATTACTTAATGTGTCTCCTAATGGCATGCAGTAAGAAGTAAAAAATAGCACCTACTTACATTCTTACTGAAAACACTACAATATCAGACCAATCTCAATTATGGAACATTCTACAAGAAAATGGCCTGAAATCTTAAAAAATGCCACTGTCATTAAAGGACAAAGTGGAGAAGTTGGGAGGAGAGACTTGACAAGCAAATGTAATATTTGATCCTTGATTGAAACTGCATTCAAAGATTTTTAAATGAAAGAAAAGAACTTCCTACAAAGACCAATTTGAGACAATTGAGAAATTTTAGATATGGATTATATATTAGATAATATTATTTTACTGTTGTAGTTTGTGTTTATATAGGAAAATGTCTTTGGTCTTAGGAGATACTGAAGGATGTAGAGGTCATGATGTTTGGAACTTATTTTCCAATGGTTCAGGAATAAAAGATAAATAGGACATGTTGCAATTAGTGAATATATTTAAATGCTCATGCACTTATTAAATTATCTTATTAAATGTTCATTTCAAGAATGTTCAAGAATGTTCATTTCACTGTTCTCTCAACTTTTTCTTTAAGGTTGTTATTTTTCAAAATTAAGAGTTGAAGAATAATCTACAAGGAAAAACACATTTTTAAATAGGGAAACAATTATAATAAATTAATACACTATATATTTTGTAACTTTCACGAGTTATTCTTTTCAGAAATCTTATTTATTGAGATAGGCAGAGTTTTTTTCCCTCATGGTACTTAAAAAATTAATAATTTTCCAACCATCAGATACTGGAAACAGAAGAATCTAAAAAATGTTTATTTTGTTTCTAAATGCTAGTGAAAACTGGCCTTTTAAAACTTAAAGACATTTAATCCATCTAACTAGGATTCAATGTTTAGCTTTGTTGAACAGATAGATATATATTGAACATTTAGGTACTGTGGTAAAGTGGCTAATCTTATAGGCTCTGTACTGTCCAGATTTATACCCTGATTCTACCACTTACCTACTGCGTGATCTTGGATGAGTCGTGATATATCTGCGCCTCAGTCTCCTCAAATATCAAATGGGATAACAATAGTACCTATCTCTTAGGGTTTTAGTAATGATTGAAAGAGTTATTATATTTGTGGGACTTAGGAAAGAGGCTGGAACATATAATGTTCTAAAAAGTATAGCTCCTATAGCAACTGCTGCTGCTGCTGTTATTGTTCGTGTTGTGTTGTTGTTGTTGTTGTTGTTGTTGTTGTTGTTGTTACCTAGACCTTTGCTAACAAAAAGTAAGGCAATAAGACTGGACTGCCATTGAGGACTTCACAGTGTATTAGTTTGACTCTCAGAGAAGGTAATTACACGTTTTTTATTAAAAGAAAGTTCACATAGAACACTTTGCTTATATAGTCATCTTTTCAAAGATACTGAGTACCACAGTATGGAAGGTAGATTTCAGCTCAAGAGATACATAAGAATATACTTAGCAGAGAGTTTATGTGATAAGTGTCAACATACTAACAGAAATTCAGCAAATTTGGATCAGTAAAGGAAGGTCATAAATTTTGGATAGAGATTAGAGAATTGAGCAAAGGAGACTTATTTCCAGCTGGGATAATGACTTGAGGAAGGGTGCAATACATGTAATATACCCACTGGACGGGACTATGGGTATGTGTGCGTGTGTGTGTACATACGTATATGAAAAAAATTTTTGGAATATTTAGATTTGAATAAAATCTGATTTTAAGAATTCATTTTCCCTCTGCATACTTTTACTCTACATACTTTTTGATACTGTTCTGTTTCCTAAGGCATACTTTGAAACGGATATATCTAATCCTAAAAATGCTGCTATTATTGTACCAGACTCAGCCAGATGGGATAATTTTCTAATTATCCTCCAATTGGATTGCAGTATGATGGCTCAACCTAAGTTCTGTGCATAACTACTAAATGCTAACTCACAGTATTAAACAAATTTCCATTTTATCCAATTAAAATGCACAGTTTTTTTTTTTTTTTTTTTTACTCCTAAGACACAATATTGTATCTAATTTACTGAAACCACCAAATGTTAGGGAGAAAAGAATTCATGTGTGAGTAGGAATAATATACTGGGGTTTGAAATTATCTTGTAAGAGATTCTTTAAAATCATGTAAAATGATTGACTTTTTATAAGTTTGTTGAATCACAAATAGCCCACGTCAATTTTACCTTAATAATATTTAAGCTCATATTTTTTTTAAAGCATTGCACCATTTAGTCAGTAGTTCTGAAAATGAATTACTTCTTTCCTTTATTCCTTCTTTTCAAATTCATGTCACCCAATTTGGAAAATATTTTGATAAAGGGGAAAATAGCATTAAAAAAATGGTTTAGAAAAGATTTTCCAAACTATAAAAATGTTTGAGGAAATAAAAAAATTTTTATGCATTCGTCGCAGTATTCATTCCATCAATGTGTTTCTGTAGAGATACTTACATACTAACTTTGAATAGGTTCAACATATGGTATATATTATATAATTCATGATAGTTTAGAATTATGTTAACCCACAAAATATTACCAGGGATTTACCAACAGCCACAAATTTAATTATACAGAAGAAAATTGCAGTTGAAAATGCAGTCTTCTGTCATTTTCCATTCTCTCCCTATATCTAGATGGTACCAGAGATACTATGTCCCTGTGTAGCATATGATTTTCAGAATACATTGCCACAATTGGAATAAAGCTTCAGAGCCTAATTTAAGCTTAAATCGTTATAGTTATTTCCATAGTGCTAGTAAATAAGAGGGAAAAAAAACTTTGATCCAGTGTCTTAGCCTAGTTATACTAATTTAAATGATCCAAAAGTCCAAAGACTTCAGTACAATTCATCTCTGCCTGATAACAAAGTTATTTTTTTAAATTCTTACGCAAATCAGTTCATCTTCTGGTCAGGTTGAACAAGATAATCCCAAAAGCTGCTTCTAGCTTGAAATTTCTGTTGATTTTTTTCTTACTAACTCACAGGTTGCTTTTCAGAGTAGAAATAGTGTTGTACACAAAGTATCAGGTGTTAAATCATATTTGCACACATAGATTCATGATTATTTTAATTTTTATTTGTTATTTATAAGAACTGTGTACTTCTCTGTGGAATGTAATGTCTTCTTTTTATTTCAAAAATATATTAGAGTCACCCACTATTATGACCTTGTAGAATTCTAATAGTAAGATTTTGATAATATGTAACTAATTATCAATTAAATATTAAATACTGTAACAGCATAAAACAGAGGGAAAAAAATCTCTCTTTACTACTTACACTATTTATAAATCAGTTTTGATATTCCTAATTTGAGATAAAGATCACCAGTGCCTTTTTTCACAGTACCTAGTAGACAGAAGATACTAAATGAGTGTTGAGTGAATAAAATGTGTTTATTTGGTGCATCTTCTTTTCTTAAATTTATTTTGTTGCAAAAGTTTTCAAGCATATACACAATAGAAAAATAGTATAATGATTCCTCATCTACCCATCACTGAGATTCAACAGTTACAAAGAATTTACCACCTTGCCTTAAAAACATTTTCCCACTGAAAGATTTTCTTTAAAATACTTGACCTCGAGAGGATTGGAGGAAACATTGTGAAGTAAGAGACATCCCCAAATCTCTCCCATTGAAACAACAAAGAGCGAAACATCTATAACTCAACAAAAGACACCCAAACTGCACACCAGCACATCTGAGTATGGGATCTGAGCATAAGAGCTACCACAAGTCAGAAACCTGGATGTCGAGAGGTGGACTGGGAGAAATAAAGAAGCTGCCTCTCACAGCTTCTAGAGCTCCCTGTAGGCGGAGGGGGAGGGGAGAAGGTGCAGCGACTTCCCTGAACAGCCCTGCCTGGGAGAGTTTGTGAGTTCCACGCAGCCAGCAGCAGGGCCCAGTCATTAGGGCAGAAAGCAGAGAAGCGGATGGCAGAGACACAACAGTTGATTTTTAGTGGCCGCAGCTGCAAAACCGAGGCAAAGCTGCAGCCCCCAACGCCTAACACAGAGAGCCCTTGCCCCCATACCCTCAAAGACTGGTCAGGCGGAGCCCTAGGGGAATCTGAGCAAACACCACCAAAACTGTTGCTAACACTGACAGGGACTGAAACTGAGGATACTGAGCATGATTAAATATCTATCAGAAATTAAAGGCATTATATAAAGACATTATTAAGTCTTTATATTAAGCAGAGATCCAAGAGGCTTAGATGCCACCTGCTGGAAACCAAAAGAAAAGCACCTTCTTTGCAGCAGGCTAAAGAGAGAGACCTTTATATAATAAATGTTTCTGGGAAAAAAAAACAGAATACATTTTCATTAATGCCCAAACGGAGAAAGAGCCCAGTAAACATCATGAACAACCAAGGTGACAAGGCATTTGAGAAAAAAAGAAAAATCTCCAGAAAATTAGCTTACAGACATAGAAACGTGCAACTTAAATGACGGTACTTTGAAAAAACTCAGTGAGTTCTGAAACGAGTCATATCAACACTTTCAGGAATTGAAACTAGAAGAGCAGAGCAAGGAGATCGAAACCCTCAAAAAGAACCAAATAGAACTTCTGGAGATAAAAAACAAGGCTGGCAAGAG
>NW_011888801.1:2100543-2101450 GCF_000151845.1 Pteropus vampyrus
GTACTTTGAAAAAACTCAGTGAGTTCTGAAACGAGTCATATCAACACTTTCAGGAATTGAAACTAGAAGAGCAGAGCAAGGAGATCGAAACCCTCAAAAAGAACCAAATAGAACTTCTGGAGATAAAAAACAAGGCTGGCAAGAGTTGAAAAATGAAATAGCAAGCTTGGGAAATTGAGTCAACCAAATGGAGGAAAGGATCAGTAATATCAAAGACAGAAACCTAGAAATAAATCGTAAGGAAGAAGAGAGAAATCAAAGAATGAAAAATAATGAAAGAGAAATACAAGAACTAGCTGATACCATCAGGAGAGGAAACATAATAATGGGCATTATTGAAGGCGAGGAAAGGGAGCAGGGAATAGAAAGCATTTTCAGACAAATAGTGGATGAAAATTACCCAAATCTAAGGAATGAGCTAGAACTTGGAATTCAAGAAGTTAACAGAACCCCCAATTACCTCAACCCAAGAAGGCCTTGACCAAGACACATTGTATTAAAATTATCAAAAATCAGTGACAAAGACAGAATTCTAAGTGCAGCCAGGAGAAGAAAATGGTAACTTACAAAGGAAAATCCATTATATTATCCTCGAACTTCTCAGAGCAGACATTACAAGCCAGAAATGAATGGAGTCAAATATTTAAACTAGTAAGTAAAAGGAACTACCAGTATAGAATAATGTATTCAGCTAAGCTCTCCTTTAGATATGGAAGAGAAGTTAAGACCTTTCCAGACATACAAAAATTGAGGGAATTCTCTACTACAAGGACTACATTACAGGAAATACTGAAAGGGGTAAGCTCACCTAAAACAAAATGACACACACACACTAAAACATAATTAGGAGTAAAGTGACTATCAGGCAAATAGAAGCAGAGGAGTGCAATCCTTACTAAGAACAGGG
>NW_011888801.1:2101500-2103075 GCF_000151845.1 Pteropus vampyrus
AACAAAATGACACACACACACTAAAACATAATTAGGAGTAAAGTGACTATCAGGCAAATAGAAGCAGAGGAGTGCAATCCTTACTAAGAACAGGGCATTATAAGCTTACATAATAAGAAGAGAATTGCTACAGCAAGATAGTAATGAACATTTAGCATGTATAGGGACAAATTGAGATAACAATGACTGAAAAGAGGAGGATTCAAAGATCCAAATTTGCATCAGGGAATGGAGAAAAGGCACGCACAGAAGAAAAGGGACAACTGTATATATATAACT
The DNA here is from genome assembly GCF_000151845.1 of Pteropus vampyrus. Lineage (NCBI taxonomy): Eukaryota > Metazoa > Chordata > Mammalia > Chiroptera > Pteropodidae > Pteropus > Pteropus vampyrus. Next base: position 2,101,780 of record NW_011888801.1, read on the forward strand.
ATCCTTTACATAATCGTAATGGTAATCACACGCAAAAGATTCAGAACCGAAGTGTATAACATAAAAAAAAAAAAAAAAAAGAACCAGAGGGAAAAACCTACAAAAGCAACCAAAATAAAGAAAACAAACACAAGGACAAGGAAGCAATGGAAACACTGAGCTACCAGAAAGCAAAACATAAAATGGCTATAAGAAGACCTCATATTTCAGTAATCACCCTAAATGAAAATGGACTGAACTCACCAATAAAAAAAAGCACAGAGTTGCAGAATGGATCAAAAAACAAAACCCAACTATATGCTGCCTGCAGGAGATACATCTCAGTTCCAAAGACAAATATAGACTCAAAGTGAAAGGGTGAAAAATGGTATTTTAAGCAGATGGCATTCAGTTAAAAGTAGCAGTACTAATATCGGATGAAATACACTTCAAAATAAAGGTAAAGAAAGATACTGAGTGACACTTCATAATGATGAAGAGAATCATGCACCAAGAAAACATAACACTTATTATTATCTATACTCCCAATCGGGGAACCCCGAAATATTTAAGACAATTATAGAACTAAAGGGAGAAACAGACCAAAACCCTATTGTAGTAGGGGACCTAAATACCCTACTGTTGGATATGGACAGGTTATCCAAACAGAAAATTAATTCGGTAATAACACCCTTAAATGACACATTAGACCAATTGGACATAATTGACATTTACAGAGCCTTCCATCCCAAAACAGCTGCTTATACATTCTTCTCTAGTGCACATGGAACATTCTCAAGGATTGACCACATACTGAGACAGAGATAGTCTCAACAAATATGAGGGTTGAAATCATAACAACCATATTCTCTGATCATAATGCTTTGAAGCTGGAGATCAATGTAAAAAGGAAGCAGGAAGAACCACAAATACATGGAGATTAAACATGCTACTGAAGATAACTGAGTCAGAGAAGAAATAAAAAGAGATCAAGAGATACATAGAAATGAATGATAATGATAGCACAACATATCAAAAGTTTTGGGACATGGCAAAAGTGGTCATAAGTGGAAAGTTTATATCATTACAGGCCTACCTCCAAAAACAAGAACGAGTCCAAATAAACAACCTAACGCTTCATCTTAAAAAACTAGAAAAGGAAGAACAAATGAAGCAGAAATAAGTGAATTTGGAAAAAAGAATAAAAAAAAATAAAGACAACAAAGAACTGGTTCTTTGAGAAGGTTAATAAAATTGACAACCCCCTGGCTAGACTCACTAAAGAAAAAAGAGAAAGGACACAAATGAACAAAATCA
>NW_011888801.1:2104275-2104598 GCF_000151845.1 Pteropus vampyrus
TGAAGCAGAAATAAGTGAATTTGGAAAAAAGAATAAAAAAAAATAAAGGCAACAAAGAACTGGTTCTTTGAGAAGGTTAATAAAATTGACAACCCGCTAGCTAGACTCACTAAAGAAAAAAGAGAAAGGACACAAATGAACAAAATCAGGGGTGAAAATACAGTAAAGTTTCTGGATACAAAATCAACGTTCAAAAATTCATAGCGTTCCTATAATCTAATAACAAACTCAAAAAAAGAAGTGGAAAAAATAACTCCTTTTGCAATTGCAACAAAAAGAATAAAATACCTAGAAATAAATTTAATGAAACAAGTAAAGGACCT
>NW_011888801.1:2104648-2115950 GCF_000151845.1 Pteropus vampyrus
TCAAAAAAAGAAGTGGAAAAAATAACTCCTTTTGCAATTGCAACAAAAAGAATAAAATACCTAGAAATAAATTTAATGAAACAAGTAAAGGACCTATATAATGAAAACTATATGACCCTATTAAAAGAAATCAAAGAAAATACAAAGAAATGGAAAGGTATTTCGTGTTCTTGGAGCAACATAGTTAAAATGACCATATTACCTAAAACATTATGCAGATTTAATGCAACCCCCATCGAAATCCCATCGGCATTTTTTAAAGAAGTAGAACAAAAAATCATCAGATTTGTATGGAAGCACAAAAGACACCGAATTGCCAAAGCCATCCAGAAAAGAAAAGACCGAGTCTGGAGGCATCACTCTGCTGGACTTCAAATTATACTATAATGCAACAGTAATCAAAATGGCGTGGTATTGGCAGCAAAATAGATACACGGACCAGAATCAAGAGTCCAGATGTGAACCCATATATATATGGGCAAATAATTTTCAACGAAGAAACCAAAAACATACAGTGGAAAGCCTCTTCAACAGATGGTGCTGGGAAAATTGGAAAGTCACATGCAAAAGAATGAAACTAAGCTGTTACCTATCACCATACACCAAATTTAACTCATAATGGATTAAGGACCTGAATGTAAGACCTGAAACAATAAAATGCATAGAAGAAAATATAGGAACTAAACTCTAGGACCATGGACTTAAAGTGGATTTTATGAATTTGACCTCAAAAGCAAGGGAAATAAAAGCTAAAATAAATCAATGGGACTGCATCAAACTAAAAAGCTTCTGTTCAGCAAAAGAAATTGTCAATAAGGTGAAGAGACAACCATTTTCCCAAATGGGAAAATATATTTGCAAGCAACGCCTCCGATAAGTGCCTAATATCCAAAATATACAAAGAACTCATACAACTCAATAACAAAAAATAAACAAAAACAAAAAAAACGATCCAATCAAAAAATGGGCATAAGACCTAAACAGACATTTCTCCCTAGAGGACATACAAATGGCCAACAAATATATAAAAAGATACTCAACACCGCTAGCTATTAGGGAAATGCCAATCAATACCACAATGAGATACTATCTCACACCTGTTAGAATAGCTGTAATCAACAGGACAATAACAAATGTTGGAGAGGATATGGAGAAAAAGGAACCCTCATACACTGCTGGTGGGACTGCAAATTGGTACAGCCACTATGGAAAACAGTATGGAGGTTCCTCAAAAAACTAAGAATTGATCTACCATATGATCCCGCAATCTCTCTACTGGGTATTTACCCCAAAGACTTGAAAACTCATATCCAAAATGATATTTGCACACTGATGTTTGTAGCAGCATTATTCACAGAGGCCAGGATATGGAAGCAACCAAAGTGTCCTACGATAGATGATTGGCTAAAGAAGCTGTGGTACATATATACAATGGAATATCATTCAGCCATAAGAAGAGATGAAGTACTGCCATTTGTGAAAACATGGATGGACCTCGAGATAATTATGCTAAGCAAAATAAGCCAGACAGAAAAAAGCCGAAAATCACATGATATCACTTATACGTGGGATGTAAACCTAAAAGCAACAAATGAGCAGGATAAACAAACAGAGACTCATGGACATGAACTATAGACTAGTGGTTACCAGAGGGTAGGGATTGGGGGAGGAGGGGAGAGGTAGACGGGGTAAAGGATGTCAAATATAGGGAAGTAAGGGAAGGGTGAAGTGGGTAAGGGGGATCAAATATATGGTAGCTGAAGGAAACTGGACTTTGGGTGGTAAACACAATAGAATATACAGATGTCAAATGATAAGCTACACCTTAAAATTGTATTAACCAATGTTACTCCAATAACCTTAATTTAAATAAACAAACAAACAAACAAATAAAATACTTCACCTCTTGCCTTTCACCTTATGTGTATTGTATTTTAAAGTAAGTAGTAGTAATTTTTTACTTTATTTTTTATTTTCCTGAAGTCTTTGCTTCACAGGGCTTCATTTTCTGCTCTAAACTTTTATCATCCTAAAATTCCTTTCACTTCTGATCTTTGTTGAATGCTCAGTTTCTAGAATCCCATAGTTCTTCCTTAGTTTTAAATTCTTGTTTTGAAGGCACATTCTTCATTAACTTTCTAAGGATGCAGGGCAATCAACATTTAGAGATCTAAAGTTTTCAGTCTTGCCATCATTTACTCTCACTCTAGAGTAATATTTTGGCTGCATATGGAATTCTACAAATAATATTTTGTTTGGAATTTTGAAATGATTACTCTTGTATATTCTAACCTCAGATTGTTTTTGAGAAGTCCGACTCCATTTTTTTCTGTATGTGATCTGAGTTTTCTCTAAAAATATTTATAGTCTATATTTCTGGTTTTCTAAAATTTCCTGATAAATAAAAATGGTATAGGTCTCCTTTAATTTGTTGTGTTAACTTATTGGTTTCCATAAATGTTGACAATAAAAAAGTTCTGGTAAGTTTTTAAATGTAACTTTTACAAAAATTTTCTTCCTACAACTTTCTGTTCTTTCTTTTTGGAACTTCTGTTAATCAGAAATTTGATTTCCTGGATTCATCCTCTACAATTTTTATTTTCTTTTGATTTTACCCCCATTTTCTCTGTTCATTGGAATTCCTTTTTTATACCACTGCTTCCCTCTTTGTTAGAGACTCTTCTCAAATATCTGGTAATGTTGGTTGTCTATTCATATTTAGGAGTGATGTATTAAATACCTGATTAGATAATGTTCAAGATCTTAGAACATTTGAGTAAAAGACAGCTTTTTCATAGGAGAGGTAATTTGTATGTATTCTCCAGAGCTATTTCATCTTTCCTAAGATCGTCGGATCTTCCGGTTTTCTGCTTGGGTGAATTTAAGCCTGAGTACTTGTCAGGAAAAGAGTCTGAAGGGCTGACTATTTTGTGTACAGATTGTCACATTATCACCTCAGCCTGTTTTCAGTCTAACAATTCATCCCGAACCCTATTCTCCTTTATGCTTGATGTCCCTGAATCTGAAGCCTTTCCAGTTCTTTCTTAGCCTACCTTCTCTCCTTTATCCTTTAGAGGCAAGGGAAGGGTATTTATCTGACTACATATAGGGTGTGAATGGAAATCTGAAAGTTCAACTCTTTATCATCTCCCCTAATTTTCAGTCCCACTAGATACCTAGTACTGTCATTTTCTAAACTTCCCAGGGTTCTTTGGATAAATCACCTTGTTTCTTATTGGACTCTCCTTCTGTTAGCATTTATACTTTAGCATTCTTTACTCTGTTGAGCGTGTTACCACTTCTCTTTGTACTTTCTGCCTTCAGATATAATTCATGATTGTCGATATCTTCTAGTTTTATTAACAAAAGAGTTTTGCTTTAGTTTCTCATTCTCTACATTGTTTTCAGATAATTTTTGAAAAGAGCATGGCAGAAATGTCTATACTCTGGCATCAGAAATGTTATCTTAAAATCAATTCCATAGCTTTCAATATCTCTCATTGAAATCTATCAATAGTTAGAAATAGCTATAATAAATTAAGTTTTATTTCATCTCTGAATTTTAAGTAATCTAATCCATTTAAGTAAGAATCAACAATCAACAATATTGTATGGTCTGAGATAGGTAATATTCTATTTAATGAGAGCAAAAACTTGGGGCAATTTTTAGCAGAATTTCTAGATTAAAATAATAGCATACTATTATTAACATTTGGCCAAAAATATTCATCTCATTTCCATATACACTTATTAATTACTCACTATTTGCCAGAAACAGCGATGTTCACTGTTCATTGAGCATGTATAGTCCTGTTTAAAGGCAAGAGAGATGACCTTCTGAATGTTTTTACTTAGTTCATTCATCTAGTTCACCTATGAAAAACAATTTTGTTAAGTTAAAAAATAAATATTTTTCTTTGTTTACTGAGGAGGGTTTTTAGTTTTGTCTTAGTGGTTACTTTTATACTTACACCTTTTCCGATGTTCTTTTTTAAGTCCTTTGTTATTTTATTTAACTTTTTGCTATCTGGTTTATCTGTTTTGGTTGGTATCCTTTAACTCACATCTGTTGTATATATAACAGCCCTTGAGCTTATTCTGTTTTCTCCTCCTCTCTTTCTCTCTCTCCCTCCCTCCCCATCAATTCTTCCCCTTTTTAGTTACATTATTTCTATTTTGTCCCAAAATATTAATTTTGTATGTTCCCTTTTTAATTTTACCCCTATTTTTATTTTAATCATAGATGTACATGTATATATTTTTAATGTTCACCATCATTTAAAAACTCCTCCTCTAATGAATTCCTCAAAAAGACTCATGGGTATAGAATTCCCTAAATTCTCTGTTGAAAACTGTTTTTCTATGGTCTTGATATTTAAAGGACAGCTTGGCTGGATATAAAAATCCTTGGCTGACTCTTTTCATTGTTTTTAAAAACTTGCCGTTCCATTGTTGCCTTGCTTTTTATGTTGGTTTTGAAAAGTCTGATACCAGTCTAATCATTTGCCTTTATATGTTGTTTGATTGTTGTATCTGGAAGTCTGGAGGACTTTTACCTTTATTCTTGAAATCTAATAGTATTACTCTTATATATCTATAGCTTGCTTATTGTGTTAATTTTCCCAGGTAACGGGCAGGCCCTTTCAATGTCTAGATTCAGTTCTTATTTTTTACAAGTTTTCTGGGATTATAGTTTTAAATAGTTCTGTTCCCTTTATTTTGTAGGAACTCAGAAAATGTGCGTTATGCCTACTTATCTTTTCTTCTATTTCCATTATCTTTCTCTGACTCTTTTACTTTTCTTATTTTATTTTCATTCCCTTTTAGTTTCCTGCCTTTTTTTAGTTCCTATATTACATTTTCATTTGAGTTTATTCTTCCTTGGGCACCCCGTTATTTATTCTGTTCTAAGATGGTTTTCTCTTTGTCTTCCTTTTTTTTCAGTCAACCCTCTTTTGTTGTTTTGTTTATTTCTTGTTTTAATTTATGAATTTCAGATTCATGATTGGTTTTCATATCTTCAAATGCTCGTTTATTTAATTCCATTTGTCATGCCATCTTATTTTGTTTCGCTTCATGGTTGGTTTTCCTTGGTAGAGTTATCTTCAGTTGATATGTGTTGATTTTCATTTCTGATGTTTGATAACTTTCTGTTACTCTTTCTCTTGTTCAAGATGTGTGTGTCTGTCTGTCTGTGTCTGTGAGTGTGTGTTACTGTGGCACTTTAAATGATTCCTGTTGTAATAGTGCCCTCTCCCATCAGTATATCAAAGTGCAGATGTCTTAGTAGATTTGTTTGGAGGAGTGGGGATAAGAGTTGTTTTTAGTAGATTTAATGAGGAGAGGGGTTAGGGATTATGACTTCTTCAACTTTGTGCTCTCTTTCAAAACCCAACATTTCCCCCGTTTTGATTCTTTTCCTCTTCATGACTCAATTGCCAAAAGGACTTCTGTTTTGCCTTTTTCCCTGCCTCAGGAAGTATGCATTTCACAGAGTGCCCCTTCAAATTTGTATACTTTTAAGTTCCTCCTCTCATCTACCTGGATACTTATTAATATTTTCGTATTTAGAATGGATGTCATCTTTCTGACAGTGGTTTTAGATTGACGTTAGGCCCAGTTGCCAGCTTCTTTCTCTTTACCCAACAGTTTTTCTCAAACTACCTTTGCTCTCCACGAGGCCCCACAGTGGAGTGGAGGGTGGGACATGATTATAAGAGATCATACAATGGAATTTGGTGATTTTTCTCTTTTTACTTGTTATTTTGAAGGTCGAGCATTCTTTTTGTCTTCAAGTTATGCCAAAGATAGAGTGTTTTTGTAGATTTATTTTTTCATCCTAGATCTGTATTATTTGGAGGGAGACAGGACTTCAATGGCAACCATTGCTTCAGCTACCTGGTTTTCTTCAAATTAATTCATTTTAACATTATGCACCATCTCTTCTTTCACCCGTCTCTCCACCCTAAGTAGACTTGTTCATTCAAAAAATATTTTCAATACTTGGGTAACTGGATGTCTTACTTTTTGCTTGGGCTTTCAAGAAACTTAGAACCATATTCAGAGCTAATTCAAGACCCTTGTGTCATATATGTCTTATTCCTCCAAAACTTAACCTATTCTGAGTTGTATTCTTTCTGATTATTTTTTTAAGTTGTCTCATTAATTGGGGGAACATTGAAGGTGTGTGTATAAATAAGTAAGCAGACATATGAGTCAGTGGACTGGAATTCTGGTTCCTCTTCAAATCATTAGGTGTATGACCTTGGGTAAGCAGAGCAACCTCCTTGGTCTTTAATTTCCTTATCTGAAAAATTGGTTAATAGATCAAATATTTTTAACTTCAGAACTGTGTTATCATGAGAAATCTAATACATAAACCAAATACATAGCAGAATGGCTGTGTTCAGGCCGATGCTGTAGTTGCAGTGAAACTAATTCTAATTTTTGATCTAGAAATGTTAGAACAACCTCTTAAAACAAAGAAATACAACCTTCTTTTCCTCTATTACCGCCAAATTTTATATTTGTAGTATTCCCCTCGTTTGCTATCTTCATAAAGATTTTGAGTTTCTCTAGGTTGGATAACAGTCTTAAGGATAATGAATGGATATTTTATTCTAGATCAGTGTTTTTCATACTTTAACATGCATCAAAATCACCTGGAGGGCTTGTGAAAACACAGATTGCTATGTCCCACCTACAGTTCATAATTCCATAGGTCTGGGGTAGAACCAAATATTTTCATTTTTAGCAGCTTCCTGGTCATACTGTAGCTGCTAATTTTGGAATTACACTTTGAGAACCACTGTCCTATATCAGTGTTAAAAATACATTTTAATTTTTATTATTTAAAAAATTGTATAAAGTAGTATAACTTAATGGCCAGAAGACAATGTCTAAGTAATATGTGATATCTGAAAGGTAATATTTAATTAACATACAAAGCTTCTAATGTTATGAAGTTTTCATATCTACTGTCAGAGGGTATCTATACCTTTTTGATTTCTTGTTGTGAATGGATAGATGCTAATCTGGCAGCAATCAGGGTTGGCTTCAGCAGTAAAGAAATTATTCCAGTTTACAAGCAATTGTTTTTTTGACATGCTGGCAACACCTAAGAAGAAAATGTCAGGGTCAGTATAACTGCGTTCACTGACAGTTTAGCTCTTTTCTATATCACAGAAAATGGTTTGAAATTTGGCTTTTATGAAAATCTGAAACATTGACTACTTGGAATGATAAAACAATAGCTTTCAGCTTAGTCATTTTCCATTTACAAAGTAACACTTTCATAAAAATAAACAATACAGACTTCAAAAAACCGTAACAATTACTCAGAAAAATAGTTGCATTTTTGCCATTCTTGAACTCAGACTTAAAACTACTGTGTCCAGTAGCATTGAGGAGAAATCACTTTTTTGCCTTCCATTAAGTAACTACTTAATAAGATCACTTCATGATAAATATAGCCAAAGAGAACAACCATCTCAGTGTAGGTTCTTAAAGATCATTTGTGTTCTCTATAACTTTTCTTTCAGTTTCTGAACTGACAGAGAAGTTATTTTATAAACTTTTCATGATAGATAGGATTTTATGTTTTTAAAGTTTACACCAATTAGTTATTAGTTCTATGCATCAGAAGTTATAATTAATTGCATTTCTGGCTCACTAAGATTTGTCAATTTCTGGATAAAAGGGACTCCCTCCTCAAAATATCCCTTCAAATCTTTTTTAAAGTGTACTTTTGATATGTTCATGTTTTGTTATTTTTTGCTTTTAAAAATATTATGCAAAAAAATTGGTTGTGGAAATAAGCCAGATGTCCATAAACAGATAGATGGATAAACCACATTGTGATATATACATGCAATGGAATATTATTCAGCCATAAAAAAGAGGTAATATACTATATACTCCAATGTGAATGAACTTCAAAAATGTTATGCTAAGTGAAAGAAGCCACACATAAAGATCACATAATGTATGATTCCAATTATGTAAAATATTGAAAATAGGTGTAAATCTATAGAAACAGAAAACAGATCAGTGGTTGCCAGGGGCTAGGAGCAATATGGAGTAACTTTTTAATGGGCATGCAGTTTCTTTTTTGGGATAATGAAATATTTTGAAACTAGTTAGGGGTGATAATTGCACAACATTGCGACTATACTAAATGACACTGAATTGTTCACTTTAAAATGTTTAATTCTGTTATGTCAGTTTCACCCCCCCAATTTAAAAAAATCAGTTAATTTTAAACCTAACAAAATTCTAGAATTTTTGAGATGGAACGGCCTCTGAAGATCATCCATCTAATCTCTGGTCTATTTTTTGTAAATGAAGAAACTGAAGTTCATCAAGATTAAATATATCACCCAAATGTTTCAAAGTAGTTTGTCTAAAACCTAGATCCGAATTTGAATCTCTGAATTTGTAGTCCAGTCATTTTTTAAACTATCACATGCTGCTTTATTATCTGCGTTATTATTTTTGTTATTTTAGGAAGACATACTACTTCAATTGTTATTTTTACATAGAAAATAATGACAAAGAAACATAGCTTCATTTGTGCCTCTTATTTTTTTAAAAAAAGTAGGAATAGCAGATGTTTATTTCAGCTATTTGCCATACAGCAGGCAAGAGTTTGAATTAGAAGAACATTATTCTCTGCAATACCTTGGCAATCAAAGAAGCCACCCTCTATTTTTGTTTTAGTCCACAATTGCCTGGTTTGTAAATCCCAGGCCTCTACCATGATTATGATTCATTTTTAAAAACATAAAAATTATCTTAAAAAATATGTTAGCTTTATTAGCACATTCGACCTCTTGACATTTTTTTTTGTTCCTTCCAGTAGACAAGAACACTGAGGGTAGAAAAGTTACATAAGTGATCCTGTCCTGCTTATGGAAGCTAGAGGATCTGTTTCAACAGTTACCTTCAGAGACATCTAGGGAGAAGCATTGAGTGGGACTGAGGGCTGGAGATGGAGAGCAGCAACAACTAAAACAAGATAACATAGTACTTTCTGGAAATAGGGTGTTATACTCAAACGTAAAGGACTTGTGTTGATTTAGTGTTAGTCACAGAAAATAGATATTCTCATTTCAAGAGAGGACATTAGGAAATATAATTAAATAGTTTTCTTTTCTCTCAACCCACTTTAACTTTCGATTTCCTCATGCTCTTTATTATTAAGAGGAAACTAACTCTGATTACCATCCTACATTGGCTTTCCTGTTAATATTCTCTCTAACATTCTTTTTGTCTGAGTGGCTGTTATCATTTCTACTGAGTAGTATGTATCTCCTTATTTTCCTTTAATTCAGAGGTCAGCAAAATATGTCCCATGGGTCAGATTTGGCTTATTGCCTGTTCTTGTGACTAAAGTTTTATTGGAACACAACCATGCTCATTTTATGTATCGTCCGTCTATAGCTGCTTTAAGTGCTATAACAGGTGAGTTGAATAGTTGCAATAGAGATCATATGGCCCACAAACCTAAAATATTTGCTATTGGGCCTTTAACAGAAAACGTTTGCCAACCCTTGCTTTTGTTGACCAAGTGGAAGGTAAAGAGCAGATTCTAGTGTGCATAAATATCACCAGCAAAGGAAAGGATCATAGGTAGATATCAGATCTGTACCTACTTAACACTAACTAGAAGCCCCATGTGGTCAGACTAAGAGTTTCATGAAGGTGAATCATTGGAGCTAAGGTAGGAAAGACAGTTTACTGTCAGATTTAGAGGATTTTTAATGCCATGTCAGGAACTTGAGATGTATTGTTTAGAAAATGAGACATTTAAGATTTTTGAGCAAAGGAGCTTTGCTAAAACAGGAAACCTTTGTAATAGTGTTTACAAAGTAATGAGGATTATATTAATGGGAAATTAATACTAAAATATTAATAAGAAAGGTGGCATAGTTGCAAATTACTATAGAATTAAAATTGATAGGATATTAGATATAGATCTGGAGACAAAGATAATAATGCTTAGATTCAAACTTCATTGAGAATAAAAATAAAAAATATTTTCACATGTTCAGGAGGTGAAGAGCTCACTTTTATGGAAGGTTTAAGTTGATGGAGAGGAATTATAACACTACTGCTTTCTAGGTATCAACATACTAAAGTCGTTAGAGCATCCCAGCCACAGGCAGTTTTTCACTGTCCGTATTTTACCTTTAGGGCACCCGCTGCCATCATCTAGTCAGGGTCCATCTCTTTATAAAATCCTCTCACCTCTTCTCTCCAAAATGCCACCCTTATACTCAGATTTACCTCTGCTGTCTCATGCAGAGTAAATTACTTCCATTGTCTAAGTACAAGAAGCCAAGAAGGGTTTTAGCTTTCTCAAATGAAAATGCTTATCAAGGTATTTTCTTCAACTAAGCCACGATTCCCAAACTGTGCACTGAGACACACTACAGTAAACTTGCAAGAATGCTATAGGAATATTTATCTCAGGGTAATGACAGTTTCAACATTAGATTGAAGTACCTTCCTTGGGTATGGTGTCCTATCTTTGGGAGTGATTGCCGTGATTTGAAAAAATATATATATCTCCCAAAAAGCAATGAAGAACAGGAAATAAGGGTTCATTTAAATCCAGTATCCTATTAGTAGATATCGTGGTTACTTTTTTTGTGGAGGGTCACTATTTATGGCAAATACTACACATCTGTGATCCTCTCCAGTCAGAAGTTCTTTGAGATGGTGCCATTGGCCTTGGCCAGTGGGAGTATAGTCATATGGACTCCCACATCCTGTGAATGTTCCCATAGATAGCAGAGGTTTTAAACTGGCCGTTGAACCTGCCTGTCACCTTGTCAACCCCAGCCATGTCCATCTGGATGGATGCGTGGTCCTTGGCGCCAATGATGTGGTTGATGACAGAGCATTTCCATGGCACATACAGGTCCATGAACTTGCCGGTGTTCTACTTGTCAAGGACACACCTGGTACCACCATGATGAGCTGGAGCATAGAAAGTGTATTGTGGTGATTTTTAAATGAAGTAAAAAATATTTTCTAATTTATGTGTATTTTTTTAACTGGGTATTAAATCAGTAGGATTGTAGTACTTATTAAGTTGTTTGGACCTGACCAATAAAACAAACAAACAAACAGAACTGTTGAGTATTTCTTAGAGCACCATAAAAACTTACTAACGGTGATGTGAACTGAGAAAGTTTCAGATCCTCTGAACTCGAGAGTTCTCCAACTCTAAAATGAATATACTCTTCCTTTAGCATGTAAAAATCCAACAGTCCTATTTTCTTTCTTTATTTTATTT
>NW_011888801.1:2117065-2119324 GCF_000151845.1 Pteropus vampyrus
ACAATGACCTTGATAGGTATTAGTATTTCCATTTTTCAGATGAGGACAGTGAGGCCTAGAAAAGTTAAGTAGCCCAAAGTCACATAGTTAATAAATAGTCAGGTTAGCAAAACTGTTAAAAATAAGTATATTTGTTTAAACTCTCTGGTTCTGAGAACTGAATGACTCCTGCTTAGATCTTGTCAAATTAGTATTTGTCTTAGGCATGACTCCTCTTTTATTATTTTATTTTTCATATCATTCCTGATCCCTAATCCCATTCCTCTCCCCACCACGGATACACCCATGTGTTTGATATGAGTCCTGTATTCTTGAAAAATGTATCTTGTTTTAGATCATGTACATGTGTTTGCATTATACATAGTGTATAAAAGTATGAACTATATAGATTGTGCAATCTGATGTATATATTTTTAGTTTATTGCTATTAATCTCTATAGAATAATGTGCATTCACCACATTTTCTTTATCTTTTCCCCTGAAACTGGACTTCCAGAATGCCTCACACTCCCTTTCACTTTCAGGAAACCTGTGATAGATATACTCCTATGTGTCCCCCTAAAATTAGCCCCTCTTCTTTCCACTATGTCATGCTGCTTCCTATTATATGCTTTTTGAGAAGGTTATTTGGGATGTAAGAAAAGCTGACTTCTATGTTCATGGTACAGTTTAGATTGCAAGTATTTTAGTCCTTAAAAAGATTAAAATATATGTGGAATAGGTAATTTCATTGATGTTTCCAAAAGCTGCCACATAGGCAGGACGATCTAAGTGAATTATTTTATTCCATTGATGCATTACATTCCATCAGTGGTAACTTAATGCTTTAAAGCATTCACTAGTATATTTGTTCTGACTTTCTTCTTTTAGTGAGTCTATTGCTGTCATTGATATGAAGTGCTATATATCATAACATTGTAAATGATTTATACATTACCTTAATGGTTGTCAAAGTCAGTGTTTTAGTCCTTAAAACCAGTATCCCATTAGTAAATATTACAAGCAAATAGGAACTATGCTTTGTCATAATTCGTATTTGATTTTCCCACTCCTACAAGAAAATAACATTTTGTGACTCCGGGAGAGTCACAAAACATGTAGGACCCATTAAGAGGAAGAAAATATACTATATGGTTGTTATATTTGTTATTTTGGGCTTCTCATTTATTCATTCTCTCAACCTCACTCTCTGACTTGTATTACTATGGTATCTTCATATGGCATGGAGAACAGACTAATTATGTTCTTTAGAACAGACAACAGTGGTATATCGTGAGGCACAGCATCTGGTACTCTCAGCCCTCCCTCGTCAGTGCTAATCTAGGTTTGGTGGGGCTCTTGGTTGTCCAAATATTTTTTGTTACCACAGATCCATCTTTATTTTCTCTTTTGCTTTTTTGTATTGTGATTTTATTTACCAGAGTCACTAATCTCATATTTAGCTTGTTCCTTTTCAGCCATCAACTTGAAAAATGTAGACTTACTCCCAGCTATTTACCTGCTTTTACTCATTTATTGAATTAAGATTCTCACCATCGATAAACATCTTTTGTGTGCATAGAGATTTATTTATGTGAACACACACATAATATAAATATGTTTATATTTAAGCAGTTTTTATCAGAAGAATAATTGAACCACATTACCAAAATTTGAAAAATAAAAAATATTTAAATTATCCATATTTTTCAAATTCAAATTTAACCATTTTTACTTTTTGTGTATTCTCTTCTAGTTTCTTTTCCTATGGATTTCATGTAGTTTATAACCATATTTTATACACACTATTTGTATGTCTTATGTCTCATTGAACATTTATGTAGCATAAACATTTTCTGCTTTGCCACCTATTTTTCATAATGAACACTTTTAATATCTTTGAAGTATTCTCTAGAGCAGCACTACCCAAAAAAATATAATACGAGCTACATATACAATTAAAAATTTCCTCATAGCCTTATTTAAAAAGTAAAAAGAAACTGGTAAAATTAATGTTGATAATATATATTTTATTTTTCACTTACAGTTGAAATTTAATATTATATTATTTTCAGCTGGACAGCATAGTGGTTAGACATTTATATAACTTATGAAGTGATCCCTCTGATAAGTCTTGCACTAACCCGACACCATATATAGTTATTACAATATTATTGACTATATTCTTTAAACTGTACTTTACATCTCCGTGACTGTTTGTAACTGCCAATTTATATTTCTTAATCCCTTCACCTTTTTCACCTAGCTCCCAACTCTCCC
>NW_011888801.1:2120379-2123187 GCF_000151845.1 Pteropus vampyrus
ATGCTTTTTGAGAAGGTTATTTGGGATGTAAGAAAAGCTGACTTCTATGTTCATGGTACAGTTTAGATTGCAAGTATTTTAGTCCTTAAAAAGATTAAAATATATGTGGAATAGGTAATTTCATTGATGTTTCCAAAAGCTGCCACATAGGCAGGACGATCTAAGTGAATTATTTTATTCCATTGATGCATTACATTCCATCAGTGGTAACTTAATGCTTTAAAGCATTCACTAGTATATTTGTTCTGACTTTCTTCTTTTAGTGAGTCTATTGCTGTCATTGATATGAAGTGCTATATATCATAACATTGTAAATGATTTATACATTACCTTAATGGTTGTCAAAGTCAGTGTTTTAGTCCTTAAAACCAGTATCCCATTAGTAAATATTACAAGCAAATAGGAACTATGCTTTGTCATAATTCGTATTTGATTTTCCCACTCCTACAAGAAAATAACATTTTGTGACTCCGGGAGAGTCACAAAACATGTAGGACCCATTAAGAGGAAGAAAATATACTATATGGTTGTTATATTTGTTATTTTGGGCTTCTCATTTATTCATTCTCTCAACCTCACTCTCTGACTTGTATTACTATGGTATCTTCATATGGCATGGAGAACAGACTAATTATGTTCTTTAGAACAGACAACAGTGGTATATCGTGAGGCACAGCATCTGGTACTCTCAGCCCTCCCTCGTCAGTGCTAATCTAGGTTTGGTGGGGCTCTTGGTTGTCCAAATATTTTTTGTTACCACAGATCCATCTTTATTTTCTCTTTTGCTTTTTTGTATTGTGATTTTATTTACCAGAGTCACTAATCTCATATTTAGCTTGTTCCTTTTCAGCCATCAACTTGAAAAATGTAGACTTACTCCCAGCTATTTACCTGCTTTTACTCATTTATTGAATTAAGATTCTCACCATCGATAAACATCTTTTGTGTGCATAGAGATTTATTTATGTGAACACACACATAATATAAATATGTTTATATTTAAGCAGTTTTTATCAGAAGAATAATTGAACCACATTACCAAAATTTGAAAAATAAAAAATATTTAAATTATCCATATTTTTCAAATTCAAATTTAACCATTTTTACTTTTTGTGTATTCTCTTCTAGTTTCTTTTCCTATGGATTTCATGTAGTTTATAACCATATTTTATACACACTATTTGTATGTCTTATGTCTCATTGAACATTTATGTAGCATAAACATTTTCTGCTTTGCCACCTATTTTTCATAATGAACACTTTTAATATCTTTGAAGTATTCTCTAGAGCAGCACTACCCAAAAAAATATAATACGAGCTACATATACAATTAAAAATTTCCTCATAGCCTTATTTAAAAAGTAAAAAGAAACTGGTAAAATTAATGTTGATAATATATATTTTATTTTTCACTTACAGTTGAAATTTAATATTATATTATTTTCAGCTGGACAGCATAGTGGTTAGACATTTATATAACTTATGAAGTGATCCCTCTGATAAGTCTTGCACTAACCCGACACCATATATAGTTATTACAATATTATTGACTATATTCTTTAAACTGTACTTTACATCTCCGTGACTGTTTGTAACTGCCAATTTATATTTCTTAATCCCTTCACCTTTTTCACCTAGCTCCCAACTCTCCCGCCCCCTCCTATCTGGTAACCATCAGTTTATTCTCTGTATCTATGAGGCTGTTTCTGTTTTGTTTGTTCATTTTGTTGTTGTTGTTTTTTAAATTCCGCATATAAGTGAAATCATATGGTATTTTTCTTTCTCTGTCTTATTTCACTTAGCATAATACCTTCTAGTCTACCTATGTTATTGCAAATGGTAAGATTTCATTTTTTATGGCCAAATATTTCATTTTATATATGTACCACATCTTTATCCATTTGTCTTTTGAATGGAGTATTTAATCCATTTACATTTACAGTGAATATTGATAGGTGTGTAGTAATTGCCATTTATTGTTTTCTGGTGGTTTTTGTAGCTGTCTGTTCTTTTCTCATTCTTCTTTTCTCTTATGTTATATGTTGGTGACTTCCTGTAGTGTTGTGTTTGGATTTCTTTCTCTTTATTTCTTGTATCTCTCTTTTAGATTTTTGGTTTGTGGTTACTATGTACTTCATATATACCAAGCTTTCTTATAGCAATCTATTTTAAGTTGGTGGTCGTTTAAGTTAGGACATATTCTAAAATCACTATCATTTTTACTCATGCCTCCATGTTTGTTTTTGTCATTATTTACTTCTTTTGTGTATATGTTTGTGTGTATCCCTTAATTTACTGTTGTGATTATACATGATCTTCCTAATTATGCCCTTTAACCTTTGTAGTAGCTTTAGTGTTGGTTTAACAACTGCTTTTATTATGGTTTGCCTTTGTCAGTGAAAATTTTTTTCTTTGCAATATTTTCTTATT
This sequence comes from Pteropus vampyrus, assembly GCF_000151845.1. NCBI lineage: Eukaryota > Metazoa > Chordata > Mammalia > Chiroptera > Pteropodidae > Pteropus > Pteropus vampyrus. Next base: position 2,122,810 of record NW_011888801.1, read on the forward strand.
CACATTTTTTATTTTTTTCCTTCGTAAAAAAGTTCCTTTAACAGTTCTCATAATACCAGTTTGTTGGTGATGAACTCCTTTAGCTTTAACTTGTCTGGGAAGCTCTTTTTCTGTCCTACAATTCTAAATGATGGCTTTGCTGGGTAGAGTAATCTTGATTGTAGGTCCTTGCTTTTCATCATTTTGGATATTTTGTGCCACTCCCTTCTGGCCTGCAGAGTTTAAGTTGAGAAATCAGCTGATAGTTTTATGAGAGCTTCCTTGCAGGTAACTAACTGCTTTTCTCTTGCTGCTTTTAAGATTCTTTGTCTTTAACTTTTGACACTTTTATTATGATGATTATGATGTGTCTTGGTGTGGGCTTCTTTGGGTTCATCT
>NW_011888801.1:2123692-2126887 GCF_000151845.1 Pteropus vampyrus
AAGTTCTCACTGAGATCATCTGTTCTTCCCCTAAGTTCACTGAGCATCCTTATAACTAGTGTTTTGAACTCTGCATCTGGTAGATTGCTTGTCTCCATTTTGTTGAGTTGTTTTTCTGGAGCTTTGTTCTTTTCTTTCACTTGGGACGTTTTTGTCTCCCCACTTTGGCTGCCTCCCTGTTTTTGATTCTATATATTAGGTAGATCTATGTCTCCCAGCCTTAGTAGAGTGGCCTTATGTAGTAGATGTCCTGTGGGGCCCAGTGGCTCAGTCTCTCTGAATCAGGTGCTCCAGGTGCATCCTTTGTGTGGGTGGTATATGCCCTCCTGTTGTAGTTGAGCCTTGATTGCAGCTGGCATATTAGTGGTTGGGAGACTTTTAGAATAACTGTCTGTGAGAACTGGCCACTACTACAGTGAACAAGCTGTTGTATAGGGGCTGACTCTGTAGAGTAGGATTTGCTTTAGCAGGACTCTGGTTCTACTGAGTCCACCTTTTGGGTGTGTTGTTTATAGCACTAACTGGGTGGTGCTCTGGTGTGGTCTGAAGCCGGCCATCAGGTGTGTTGGTTCTGGGGCTTCTTGGGAGGAGCTCTAGTGCAGAACAAGTCCAGCTACTGCCTGTGCCTAGCCAAGGGTCACCTGTTGGGAGTTACAAAGTGATCTGCAGTTGATAACTCTGCCTGTGCTGAGCCCCTGGATTGGTTATATTGTGAACTGAGGCCAGCTGCCACTGGTGCCAGACTTGAGGCTGCTTGGCAAGAGATGCAGAGCACACCAAGGCCAGCTGCTGCTTGTGGACCTTTGAGAGATTATAGGAAAGTCTGCAGCGCAAGCTGAGGCTAGCTGCTTGTGAGGAACAGCAGCTGAAAGAGGTTCCAGTGGTGCTCTAGTTGAGTAGGATGGGGCGGGGGGGTCTCAGAGAATTACCAATGTGGAGCAAGAGTTGTGTTATCCAGATTAATGGAGAGTCAAGTTTGTCGCTTGCCTGTGCCTATCTCTTTGCAAACTATTTTGAGGCAGGGCTCAGAAAAAGAGCAATGGTACCCCTCCAACCCTCACCCTGAAGCCAGACAACTCAGTTCCTCTCCATATGTCCCTGGCACTTTTGAAGGTGCTATCTCTTCACTGGAGCTTGGAGTGAGTTGTTTGTGATGGAGTGAGTCTGTGTAGGCCCATTAAGAGGACACCTGGATCTCCGGCAGCCTTCCATCTCACCCAGACTGAGTCCCTACTGATTTCAGAGCCAGCTGTTATGGAGACTCCTCTCTCTGGCACTGGTGTTCCAGGCTGGCGAGCCTGGTGTGGAGCTGGAGCCTTTTGCTCCATAGCTGACATAGCCCTCTCGATTCTTAATTGTCACATATAGGTGTGAGAACAGCTCATTTAGCATCTGTACTCCTCTTACCAGTCTCAATGTGGCTTCTTCTTTATATTCTTAGTTAAAAGAATTCTGTTCAGCTAATCTTCAGGGGGTTCTCAAGGGTGTTTTTTCTGTAATTTAGTCGTAATTTTGATGTGGTCATGGGAGGAGGTAAGCCCAGCATTTACCTACTCTGCCATCTTGACAAGAAGTCTCAATAGTGTATTTTATTTAACTTAATATATCTAAAATATTTTATTTCAATAGGTAATCATATAAAATTTTTACATTTAACATTCTTTTAATAATACTAAGTCTTTAAAATGAGGTCTATTTTACATTTATGACACAGTCAGTTCAATCACTAAATTGATATGGTCTCAATGAAATTTAGTTTTACCAAAACAATAAAATTGTGTTTAGGAGAAAAATATTTTGCACTATTTTTGTTTTTAAATTAAATTCAGTTCCACAGTCACAGTACACATTGCATGTGCTTAGTTAGCTACATGTAGCTTCTTACATTTAAATTATAATTAAATAAAACTTGAAATTCAGGTCTTCATTTGCACTAGCCACATTTTAAAAGATCAATAGCCGGATTTAGAGTAGATTGTGTGTGTGTGTGTGTGTGTGTGTGTGTGTGTGTGTGTGTGTGTGTATGCCAGTTCTTATGTGAATTGAACATTTACATTGTTCAAACGTTAAATGTTAAATGTTCAAATGTAATTGAACATTTACATCGTTTCCAGGTTTTCAATGGAATAAATAATATACTGATATGTTCATGAATGTATATTTTCTCACATTTTGGATTATTTCTTATGGTAGACTCTCAGAAGTAGAATTATCAGGTCAAAGAAAATGAATTTGTTTATGGCTCCTTGTGTGTATTTTCAAATTATTTTCTAAAAAATAGTGTCAGTTGTACTCCTACTAATAGTATTAATGTATAAATTTCACCAACATTTCTTCATCATTGAGTACTACCATGTTTTTTCTTAAATTGCTAGAGAGGAATTTTTGTGTATGTATTTATTTACTTGCATATTTCACTTACTCTTAATGGAATGCTTTTTCATGTTCTTGGCTCATTGTCCTAATGTTTGTTTAATTTTTTATTTATTATTAAAATTCTTTGTAGACTAAATATATTAACCCTTTGTTATATTTACTGTAGACATTTCCCCTGGTCTTTGTTTACTTCCTCCACCCCCTCCTGGGATTGGAAGACAACCAACTGATGGTTTTAATTTTTCTATAGTAAATCTTTAGATAATCTTCCCTCTCTAGACTTGAAAGTCATTCCCACTCCAGAAGTTTGATATTTACTTCTATTTTATTACAGACTGTCTATGTTTTTAAAAAAGAAAAAGAAAACTCTAATCAAACTGGAATTTATGTGGTTCTATATTCCCAAGAAAAGAACCCAAATTACAAGTTCTTAACCTTCAGTCAAATTCAGTGCTTACTCATTGTATATACATGAGTCTCAAGGGATTACTGACTCACTCCTACTGCCACTGCATGTAAAATTTTATGCACTTGTGTATTGACATAAACCCAAATAGGTTAAAATCCACTGGTATGAATATTTTAAAATAATATGATCTATTTCTGCCCTGTTATATTCTGATCAGAGTAGTTTTCTAAACAAAAACTTTTTCTTTATCACTGCAAATTTACAATTGACTATTACAGGGCATAGTAATGCTACATAGCTTTATTTCCTTTTGATCAATATTCTTATACTTCCAAGATTATAAATACCTAAAATTTACATATCCATGTACACACACACACACACACACACACACACACACACACACACAC
>NW_011888801.1:2126937-2132546 GCF_000151845.1 Pteropus vampyrus
CACACACACACACACACACACACACACAGACCCCTATTCCTCGGATAATTTTTTTTAACCAGAAACCATTTATTTTCAAACTAATTTATTATTTCTCATAATCCAAAACTTTTTGTGAACGCTAGCCTCAGATCATTGTTAATGGAAATAATAAAAGAAGTTTTGCTCTTAGATAAAGACAATTAAAAAGAACCCCAAATGATGACACTGATTTAAAGTAAACACTGGTAAAGAGCAAGAAAAGCAGTTCTTTACCTTTCTTTTAGTATATTAAGCAGCTTAATTTCTTACATTCACCTGTGTTTAAACTCCCCTGAGAAATCCTTAGAGTGGTTGAGTGACAAATCTATGTATTTGAAATTTCCAAGCTTTAAGTCTGGCTCTGCTAAAATGGTTCTTTGGGCTCTGCTGTAATCTTTCCCTATCACTCCCACTCTTGCCTTTTTGTTTTGGTTTCCATTTTAATGGATAAAATTGTCTTGCTTCACTCTCAGTTTTGATTAATATTATCCAACCTCTATGTGTTAGAATTCACTTTGCTTTTAGTTGCTCATAAGGACAAAGAGTAGCAGAGTTAATGTGTAGACTGAAATCCCTATTTTTAAAAATCACAGATATTTCTTGATTATATAGAGTATTTTTTAAAGCTATAGTTATATAAACTATTGGCCTGTTTTTATTGCAAACCTGACACTTGAAAAAAAGTTTTTATAATAGTACTGTTTTTATTTTCAGTGATACTACAGTCTGGAATATGTGGCCTAGCAAAGGATATAAATCTAGGAAGAAAAATTATGGTTGGCATCAATTTTAAGTCTTTGCACTCTAACAGAGCACAAATCCTAAATTGTTTAAATACTAAATATTTACTTAAAGAAAAACAAGAGACTATTCAAAAATTGAATTAATTTAAATAGTGAATTTGCCTCATTTAAAAGCTTATTTTTTTTGTATATTCTTTATAAAATTTACAAAATGCAAGTTATACTGTCTACATCACAATACTCTTGTGTTGCATTTTAAAATAAAACACACATACAACATGCACACATTTGGAATGAGGCCAAATTTAGACTCTAGGGGCATACTGTTCTGTACCGTAAATTACAATCAGATGTATTTTAGCATAGATCAAATTTTCAGTCTGAAGTTGGTGAGAAGCCTAATTATTTGACCAGGTTACTATTTATGTAGACCATTCTATGGCTGTCTGTGGTTAATCCACAGCTGGCAGAATGCTAGCTCTGGGAGGTTTTTATTTCATGCTGGAACACTTTGGGGAGAAATGGTGGTGGGGGGCTTTAAAATCTCCTCATTAAATGAAAGACTAAAAAGTAAGTACATACATATCACTATGGAGACAAGATGCTATATAAACTGTTCGTTTTAATTTTCCAAGTAACAGAAATAGCAAAGGAAGCAGCTTGAGTGCTTATAGTTTGCAAGTGACATGGTAATTGGTTAAAAAATTAAGATAAAAATATTTAAAAGATAATGTTACTTAAGACAAAGACTTGTTACCTTTTATAACAATTGAATATTGGTATAAATTAATGGATTGGAATTTTTAAATGATGATAAAATATTGTTATTGTGATAGGAAAACATTTTTATTAGAATTTTATTAGCCATACTTTAAAATAATAAAAGAACAGTATAATGTAAAATTCTCTCAATATCTCAGGATTTATATGGGGAATAAACCCTTCAAAGATGAATTCCAGTACACATACTTCTGCCACAATTTTTTTTTTTTTAGGATTCTTTTAATATTCAGTTTGAAAATTGAAAATAATAGAAAAACATCTTTTTCTTTTTAAACTTTCTAAAATTTGCATCATGGAAGTGGTTAGTCCCTTAGTTGAACATGAATATTTCAGTAGCTTTTTTTATAACTTTTAAAAGAAGTTTCCTTTAGATTTTCAAAGTTACTTCTTCCATGTATAGGCTAGCTCTTCTCCCTTCTGGTTCCCATTGCCCTCACTTCCTCTGGTTCCTTACTCTGTCTTATTATCTTCCCTCTCTTGCTTCTTCATTCTTCTATTTCTCCACTAGATACTTTTCATTGAAAAGCAAAAATGCTCATTCTTTGGTCTTTCTTTCTTAAAAACAACTCTCCACTCTTCTTCCCCAACTAAAATATCTTTCTGCTCTTTTCTTCTTTATTGGCTACTCAAGCTAGGAGCATTATCTCTAGAGTCATTTGAACCTAACCAAGCTTCATCACATATAAACTGTATGACCTGAGGGATCTTTCTTTTTATTTTTTTAAAATTTATTTTATATTTATTTATTTTTGCATCTTTATTGAAATATAATAGACAATTAGTTGCTTGTATTTACATTGTACGATTCAATGAGGTTTTTTTCACTTAAAGTTGGCATGCAATAATATACCAGTTTCATTTGTATAGCATAGTGATCAAAGATCCACATAACTTGCAAAGTGATCACCCCACTAAATCTAGTGCTCCTCTTCCCCCTTACATATTTATTACATTATTAACCATCCTCCCCATGCTACACTCTACATCTCCATACCTATTCTGCAAATATCCATTTGTACCTCTTAATCTCTTTGCCTTTTTTTGTCCCCCCAACCCCTCTTCCATCTAATGTCTCTCTAAATATTCTCTGTATCTACGAGTTTATTTCCGCTTTTGTTGTTTATTTTCTTCTTTAGCTTCCACATGTACATGAAATCATGCGATATTTGTCTTTCTCTATCTGACCTATTTCATTCAGCACAATACCCTCTAGGTCCATCAAGGCTATATCTTTTTCCATCCCCTTCCTTTTAGTCTGTGTGTGTCTTTTGATCTTAAGTGAGTCTGTTGTAGGCAGCATATGTAGGGATCTTGTTTTCTTATCTATTCAGCCACTCTATCTTTTGGTTGGAGTGCTTAATTCTTTTCCATTTGAAGGAATGTAGTTATTACCATTCTTTATTCCTGTTTTTGATACATGTTTTTTTTTCTTCTTAAGTCCCTCCAACGTTTCCTGTAATACTGGCTTGGTGATGATAAATTCCTTTAGCTTATTTTTGTCTAGGAAGCTGTTTATCTGACCTTCAACTCTAAATGATAGCTTTGCTGGATAAAGTATTCTTGGTTGGAGATCCTGGGTTTTCATCACATTGAATATTTTTTTGCCAAGCCCTTCTGTCCTGCATAATTTCTTTTGAGAAATCAGCTGCCAATCTTATGGGTGCTCCCTTGTAGGTAACTACTGCTTTTCTTTTGCTGCTTTTAAGATTCTCTTTTTTCATATTTAACCTTTGGCATTTCAATTATAATATGTCTTGTGTGGGCCTCTTTGGGTTCATCTTTTTGGGACTCTCTGAGCTTCCTGGGATTGTATGTCTATTTCCTTCACCAGGTTAGGGAAGTTTTCCATCATTATTTCTTCAAATAACTCTTCAACTTCTTGTTTTCTTTCAAGTACTCCTATGACATGGATATTTTTACATTTCATTGTGTCCCGTAGGCTCCTTAAATTATTACAGTCTTGGAATCTTCCTTTCTTGCCATTCTGATTGAGTGTCTTTGGCTTCCTCATCCTCTTTATCAGTGGTTCGATCCTCTTCTTTATGCACTCTGTTGATTTCCTCTAATATACTCTTCATCTCATTTCTGACTGCTTCTCTGTTATAATTTCCATTTCCATGTTTATGTTTTTTGTTGCTCTATTAAAGTTCTCACTGAATTCATCTACTCTTCCCCTAAGTTAATTGAGCATCTTTATAAACAGTGTTTTGAACTCTGCATCTGTTATGTTGCTTGACTCCATTATTTCTAGATCTCTGTTCTTTTCTCTCATATGGTTTCTGCTTCTTTGTCTTCCAATTTTGGCTGCCTTTCTGTGTCTGTTTCTATTCATTAAGCAAAGCTCCTAAGTCAGTCTTATTAGCATGGCTTGTGTAGTAGGTGTCCAGTGGCACCTACTGAGAGAAGTTCAGGTGCAGGCCAAGATTAGCCTGAGGGAGCCTGTGTCCTTCCAGTTCAACCTGTTAAGATTCAGCAAGCAATCCACAGATGCTGTGCTTCTAGTTACCTCAAGAGGCCATGCCAGAAATCGAGGTCAGTTGCCACCAGCGCGAGTCTTGGAGTTGGTTCAGCAAGGAGCACCGGATTCGCTGAGGATACAACTGAATGTGGCTTGGGTGGAGCCCTGAGTTGGGTGAGGCAGAATTTCAGGGAATCCTCTGGGTGAAGTAACCTCTGCTATCCAGTTTGATGACATCTCAGCTATGGTGGTGCTTAGTCCAGACACTAGGAGAGGGGAGTGCTCAACAGAGGAACAGTGGATACTACCAGCACTTCTCTCCAGGAGAGAGCTTCATCTTTGACCTTGCTCCAACAACTCAGTGATCCTTGTAATTCCCTGGTGCCTCCCGAGCAGCCCACTCAGCACTGGCTCTCAGATCAAGCAAGTCCCTTACTTTGAAAGTCTGCTCACGGACACTCCCCTTTAAGAAGCGTCTGCCGCTGCTGGTTGCCGTAGCCTCTGTCCCAGTCAGCTATTTGGTACCAGGCAGCCTCACATTTTTGCCCGCTTCTACCTTCTACCGTTTCAGGGCAATTTCTTATTTCACTCCCTAGTTGTAGTACTTCTGTTCATCTAGATCCCAGGTTGCTTTGCTTGCTGTTTCCTCCATGTTCCTGTCACAACTTGCTGTTTGCTCCATGTTCCTGTCACAACTCCATGTTCCTATCGCAAGAGGGATGAACAAAGCCTATGCCAATTTTTTTCCAAGTAAAAGGTTCTTAACCTAGTGCCATAGACAGTGATTGGCTCTAACACACAATTTAAACAAAGATATAATGTGGCTTTCTGGTTCATATCAATACAGCAACAAGGAAACAACTGTACACAGGATAATCCAGAGCCATACAGCCTGATCTTTGCTTGGTTGCCGGTAGAGATGTTGGAACCAAAAGGGCAGAGGCCTGGCTTTTTGCCCTTGGAGTAGGAAAGCAGCTATTCTTATTCCAGGCAGACTGTGTGGCCTTGGACTAGTTATTTAACCAATCTGAGTCTCAACTTTCTCATCACCAAAAAGAAGATAGTTGTGTGGGCCTCCCTGTGTGGCTACACTCTGCTGAATTGATGTGAGGCAACCATCTCATGCATGATAAATCCTGAGTTTACTCTATTGAAAACCCTCAGCATCCAGCAAGCTCCTTTGGCCTGAGACTGACGTAGAGGCTGCCTTAGGCCCCTGGGGTCCTTAAGTCTGAGGTCACTTCAGTTATCCCACATTCCAGCCTTCAGGGAAGTTACTTTTCTTCATGCTACACTTTCTTAGCTGGAGACCCTGCAAGGCAAGACCCTGGGAAGCTATTCTCTGCCAGGGGCCCTGTGGATGCCAGTTGCCTTGCTGTAAGTCATCACCTCTCACTCTGTTGGCTGCTCTTATCTTTTGGCACTTTAATTATGATGTTTATGATGTGGGCTTCTTTGGGTTCATCTTGTTTGGGACTCTGTACTTCCTGGGATTGTATGTCCATTTCCTTCTTGAGGTTAGGGAAGTTTTCCATCATTATTTCTTGAAATAGGTTTTCAATCCCTTGCTGTCTCTCTTCTTCTCTGGCACCCCTATGATGTCA
>NW_011888801.1:2133101-2137883 GCF_000151845.1 Pteropus vampyrus
TAGGTGTCCTGTGGGGCCCAGTGGCTCAGTCTCTCTGTTCCCCTGTGTCAGGTGCTCCAGTTGTGTCCTTTGTGGGGGTTCTATGTGCCCTCCTGTTGTAGTTGAGCCTCCGTTGCCATTTGCATGTCAATGGAAGGAATTGACCAATGGGCCATTTGATTGTGAGAACTTGCTTGTGAATACAGTGGAAGAGCTGTTGTGTAGGGACTGACCCTACAGAGCAGGATTCACTTTAGCAGGGTTCTGGTACCTGCTCAGTCTGCCCTTTGGGTGTGCTGTCCTCAGATGCAACCCTGGGTTGTGCTCTGGCTCTGTCTAAAGCTGGCCACTTGGCATGCCATCCCTGGGGCCTCCTGACATGAGCCACTAAGTAGTGTGCAGGTGGCCACTTCCTGACCTGGGCTTGGAGATACCTCAAGAGGCCAAGCTGTGAACTGAGGCTGGCTGTTGCTAGTGCGAGGCTTGGGGCTGCTTAGCAAGAGGTATGTGGCATGATGAGGCTAGATGCTGCTTGTTTGGGGTTTGTGAACCTTGAGAAATTTTAGGAACGTCCATAGCAGGAACCAAGACAAGCCGTTTGTATGGAAAAGCCACTGGAAGCATCCTGGGTGGGCCCACAAGTTAGGTGGAGCGGGCATCGAGGAATCACCATGGGGTTGCGAACAGTTTTAGGTTGATGAAGATTTAGAAAAGGCATTTACCTGCATCTGCACATTGGTCGAGTGAGCGATCGACAAAGGAACAGTGGCTTTTGCAAGCACTTCTGTATGGACAAAGCTGCCCCTCCTGCCCTTGCCCCAAAGCCAGATAATTCAGTTCCTCCCCATATGTTCCTGGTGCCATTTGAGCTGCTGGCCCAGCACTAGTGTTCAGAGCAAATAAGTCTGTCAGCGAGTAAGTTCATCTGCAGAGAGACATCTGGTACTCCAGCAGCCCTGCATCTCACTCAGCCACAGTCCCTACTGGTTTTCATAGTCAGAAGTTGTGGGGACTTCTTTTCTTGGCACTGGATCTCTGAGATCGGCAGCCTGGTGTGGGGCTGGAACCCCTTGTTCCTCTGCGGGGACTGCTGCAACCAAGATATTCCTGCCTATTTTTAGCCACCACACATTGGTATGTGGCCAGCTCTTTCTGCATCTCTGCCCCTCCTAACAGTCTCCATATGGCTTCTGTATATCTCTAGTTATAGGACTTCTGTTCAGCTAGACTTCGGGTGATTCTTTGTAATCGTTGTTCTATAGTTGTGATTTTGATGCGGTCATAAGAGGAGGCAGCAGAATGTTAACCCACTCCACCATCTTGACCAGAACTCCCCTTAAGTATCTTCTTGAAATTTCCCATGGTGGACTTCTCTTTCATCATTTCTATTGTCTTCATTTGCCTTCCTCTTGTTCTCTCTTTTCCTTTCTTCTACCCACTAATGTTTGTTTTTCTCCATTCTGTCCTTTGCCCTCTTCTCTTTCTACATTTTAAATTGGTAATTTTAAATCTTTTTTACTATCACCTTCTGTCGTGGCCTTTCTCCTGAGTCCAACTTTGAGATATATATTACAGGGTCCCTTAACACCTCAAGTGTAGTATAACTACAACTAAACACTATCTCCATCTAAGCTAGGTCTTATTCTGGACTTTCCTATTTCTATTAATGGTAGAACCAGATTCAAAATCTCAGTCATCTTCTGACTCTTTTATCCTTTGTTTCCCACATCTTATACAATTGCTAAATCCAGAATGTAATACTCTTAGTATCATTTCTCTTACAGAGCCAAATGCAGGCTTCAATTGACCGTTGATGATTTGTTGCTGTCCAGACAACAAGTTCCTTTAAATTTTCTTGCTAACTTATTACTCTTTTCTTTCAAGGAAGACTTCATCCATCTCTACCCCATTTAATAGACTTCTAACCTGACACTCAAGGCCCTTTGTGTGAACTTAGTTGGGCTTTCTTTTCAACTTCATTGTATTTCCCTTTATGTGCTGTTTCATTCACTTATGTACTGTTTAAACCAATATCCTATATAAGCATCCATGTTTTTGTTTATGCTTTCTTCCATTTAGGAAGCAGAAGCATATTTTTTAAAGACTTATATCAATGTTTAAGATATAGACAAATAGTATTTTAAAGTATAGCTTTTGTGACATAAAATTTTAATTTAAATATTTTTTATTTCATTACTGAATTTTCTCTAATTCAGAATCTTTCAAAAAAATTCAGTTTAGATGTTTCATAATATAACAAACTTAGTAAACTAATTTTATTTTTAAACTAATTTTATTTTTTAATAAATATTATGTCACCTATAAGAATACACAGTGTTTCTAAGAAAATAGAAGGATCCAGTCTGCCTTTATTACTGTTTCTTTAATTTAAACATAATTATTGTCTTGAATGAGACCTTTAAAATATTTTTTCTTATGTAGATTTCCAGAATTCTTTCAGTATTGAGTATACAAATCTAATATGAAATAATGTTATACTCTGACATAATGGCACATATTAAGCATATAGTATTGAAATGACAAACTTTTCTTCTTATCGAATGTTATTTTCTGCCTTGCATTTTATAACTGTATTTTTAAATTTGTATTTATATATAGGCTTTTGTTTTTTTGTATGTATTTCTTTTATTCTCACTGAAAGTGTCTCTGGGGAAATTGCATTTCTAATTTCTCCTCCCTTTTGTCTTTATCCAGGGCTTTTTTCTTACAGTTTCACCAGAGTCAGTGTTAAAAGTGGCTCACCATGCTTCTGAGAACAATAGAATTTTCACTTTGAATCTGTCTGCACCATTTATTAGTCAGTTCTACAAGGAATCATTGATGAAAGTTATGCCTTATGTTGACATACTTTTTGGAAATGAGACGGTGAGTTACTCTTTTTTTTAAAAGTACCTGGATTTTTTGGTTTCTGGTTTGCATATAAGTTTAGAAATATATAAAGGGAAACAAAATATTTCATAAATATGTTTGAGAATTATACAACAAAACTACCTCTATTTGGGCCACTCTAATTCAGTATTTTCAATATTTTCTTCAGTATGTGTTAATTTCTCACATAGTAAAAAAAATGGTTTTTTAAAGAGTTTGGTTATTGAGTTTTATAATTTACATACTGTACATTTCTGTGAGCTTTTGCAAGTGCATGGTATCTGACACGTAACCAGGACCACAATCAAAATAAATATCACTTTCATCACTCCTTTTCGTTCACTCTTTCCTCATTCTGAGCCCTTGAGATCAAATGATATGTTTTCTGACCAGTAAAATAGTGTTTTCCTCTGAAATTTTCATGGATTAAGGTAAGAGACATATAGTCTAAAATGTTTTATGTTAAAGTTAAGTACCTCTTCATAGTGTGAGTTAATTTAATAAATTATCAGTAAATGTTAGTATATTGTAATTGTTTTAAACTTCTTTATTAATACTAACATTTTTGCTAATATTTGTATGTTATATTTGATAGTGATGAATGGAACTTTTGTAGCTTTTTACTTTTACCAAGAATATACTTTTATTCTAAATTAGAATAAAATAATTATTTTTCTTATTTCGTATTTATGGCTTTTGTTTAGCCTGTAGAATTTAAAAATCCGTGAGACAGAAAAGAAAAGAAAGCGAGACCTTCGTTGTATCTTCATTTGACCTATGCAGTATCACTTAAATTTCATGAATCTCGAGGTCTTTATATGTAAAGTGAAGGTGTTCTGTTAATTATTTCAAAGTCTATTCTGATTGTAGTTCTGTGGTTCTAACATAATTTTATTGTATTCACTGATTTTGTATCTAAATGAGATAACTACGTTGTCTGCTTAAAATAACATAAAACTTGACATGGAAATAATTTATGAGCTCAACCTGGGTGATTTGTGGTAATAATATGGTGTGAATATTTTCAAAGGTGCTAACTAGTACTATGTTCTTGGTGATTCACAAACTGAAATATTGGTAAAAACCTGGAACTCCTATCTGTTGGAAGTCTTAGATGACTGAAATGTACGTCTTAGATTTTCCTTATTGCCAGTTTTATTTTCTGAAGAGTGAAGGAAGTAACTAGGAAAAGTGCTACTCTGGCTCTTTAAATAACATGAAAGAATTGATCATCAGTATGGTGGTTTGAGAATCCTTGAGAGAAACTAATGCTTGAATTCAGATTTCTTTATAGTCAGGAACATTCACTCTGGCAATACTTAAATATATGCTTTAGACTTTAAGAAGACAAACTTTAAAACTTTTTAAAGAGATAAATATGATTCCAGAGAATGAGACTTTGGATGTAAAGACAACTTGAGAGGACTGAATGCCATAAAAAATCATTTCTGATTTTATAATCTTGAATGACCCTAAATAGGAAGAAAATGGCGAGGAGCCTTAAAAAACATTGCAGAGCACACAGAAAACTCTAATATGAGCTCAAATTTGTAAAACACAAGTACAAAAGATGGAAAGCATTTATAGAACCAGGGAACAATGCTAAAAGTTTGGCAGAGACATAGGAGAATAGAAAAGAATAGAGGCCTAAAAATGATTAGGTTTGTAGAAAATGCTGATGAAATCAAAATGGTATTCACTTTTTAAAAAAGGACACCAAATGGATAGGCAAGAACAGAGAAATGTAATTGGATTCATCAAAATTAAAAGTTTTGTGCATCAAAAGACACTCAAGAAAGCAAACAAGTCAGCTATAGAAAGGGAGAAAATATTTGTAAATTATGTATCTGATAAGAGATTAATATCCAGAATATATATCTCAACAAGAAAACAATCAACCCAATTCAAAAATGG
>NW_011888801.1:2137933-2144110 GCF_000151845.1 Pteropus vampyrus
ATTTTTTGGTTTCTGGTTTGCATATAAGTTTAGAAATATATAAAGGGAAACAAAATATTTCATAAATATGTTTGAGAATTATACAACAAAACTACCTCTATTTGGGCCACTCTAATTCAGTATTTTCAATATTTTCTTCAGTATGTGTTAATTTCTCACATAGTAAAAAAAATGGTTTTTTAAAGAGTTTGGTTATTGAGTTTTATAATTTACATACTGTACATTTCTGTGAGCTTTTGCAAGTGCATGGTATCTGACACGTAACCAGGACCACAATCAAAATAAATATCACTTTCATCACTCCTTTTCGTTCACTCTTTCCTCATTCTGAGCCCTTGAGATCAAATGATATGTTTTCTGACCAGTAAAATAGTGTTTTCCTCTGAAATTTTCATGGATTAAGGTAAGAGACATATAGTCTAAAATGTTTTATGTTAAAGTTAAGTACCTCTTCATAGTGTGAGTTAATTTAATAAATTATCAGTAAATGTTAGTATATTGTAATTGTTTTAAACTTCTTTATTAATACTAACATTTTTGCTAATATTTGTATGTTATATTTGATAGTGATGAATGGAACTTTTGTAGCTTTTTACTTTTACCAAGAATATACTTTTATTCTAAATTAGAATAAAATAATTATTTTTCTTATTTCGTATTTATGGCTTTTGTTTAGCCTGTAGAATTTAAAAATCCGTGAGACAGAAAAGAAAAGAAAGCGAGACCTTCGTTGTATCTTCATTTGACCTATGCAGTATCACTTAAATTTCATGAATCTCGAGGTCTTTATATGTAAAGTGAAGGTGTTCTGTTAATTATTTCAAAGTCTATTCTGATTGTAGTTCTGTGGTTCTAACATAATTTTATTGTATTCACTGATTTTGTATCTAAATGAGATAACTACGTTGTCTGCTTAAAATAACATAAAACTTGACATGGAAATAATTTATGAGCTCAACCTGGGTGATTTGTGGTAATAATATGGTGTGAATATTTTCAAAGGTGCTAACTAGTACTATGTTCTTGGTGATTCACAAACTGAAATATTGGTAAAAACCTGGAACTCCTATCTGTTGGAAGTCTTAGATGACTGAAATGTACGTCTTAGATTTTCCTTATTGCCAGTTTTATTTTCTGAAGAGTGAAGGAAGTAACTAGGAAAAGTGCTACTCTGGCTCTTTAAATAACATGAAAGAATTGATCATCAGTATGGTGGTTTGAGAATCCTTGAGAGAAACTAATGCTTGAATTCAGATTTCTTTATAGTCAGGAACATTCACTCTGGCAATACTTAAATATATGCTTTAGACTTTAAGAAGACAAACTTTAAAACTTTTTAAAGAGATAAATATGATTCCAGAGAATGAGACTTTGGATGTAAAGACAACTTGAGAGGACTGAATGCCATAAAAAATCATTTCTGATTTTATAATCTTGAATGACCCTAAATAGGAAGAAAATGGCGAGGAGCCTTAAAAAACATTGCAGAGCACACAGAAAACTCTAATATGAGCTCAAATTTGTAAAACACAAGTACAAAAGATGGAAAGCATTTATAGAACCAGGGAACAATGCTAAAAGTTTGGCAGAGACATAGGAGAATAGAAAAGAATAGAGGCCTAAAAATGATTAGGTTTGTAGAAAATGCTGATGAAATCAAAATGGTATTCACTTTTTAAAAAAGGACACCAAATGGATAGGCAAGAACAGAGAAATGTAATTGGATTCATCAAAATTAAAAGTTTTGTGCATCAAAAGACACTCAAGAAAGCAAACAAGTCAGCTATAGAAAGGGAGAAAATATTTGTAAATTATGTATCTGATAAGAGATTAATATCCAGAATATATATCTCAACAAGAAAACAATCAACCCAATTCAAAAATGGTCAAAGAACTTAAGTAAACATTTTTCCAGAGAAGATATATAAATGTCCAGTAAGCACATGAAAAGATGTTCACTATCACTAATCATTAGAGAAATGCATGTGAAAACCAAAATGAGATACCATTTGGCACCATTGGGATGGCTGTTGTCAAAAATGAAGAAAAACAAGTGTTTACAAGGATGTGGAGAAATTAGAACCCTTGTGCATTGATGATGGGAATTAAAATGCTGCAGCTACTGTGGAAAACAATTTGGTGATTCCTCAAAAAGTTAAACAGTTAAACATAGAATTATTACCATATGATCCAGCAAGTCTACTTCTACATATATCCCCAAAAGATGTGAAAGCAGGGATTCAAATACTTGTACAGCAATGTTTATAGCCGCATTATTCACAATATCCAAAAACTGGAAACAAACTAAATATCGTTCCTCAGCATATGAATAAATAAACAAAATTTGGTATGTACGAGTGATTCTTGAACAACATGAGTTTGAACTGTGCAGATCTACTTTACATGGATTTTTTCAATAAATACATGCAGTACTATAAATGTATTTTGTCTTCCTTATGATTTTCTTAATAGCTCTTTCTTTTCTCACGCTTCCTTTATTGTAAGAATACATATAATATACAAAATATGTGTTAATTGACTTATCGGCAAAGCTTCTGGTCAACAGTAGTTAAGTTTTGGAGGAGTGAAAAGTTACACATGGATTTTCAACTGCATGGGAGTTGGTGCCCTTTACCCCTACATTGTTCAGTAGTCAATTGCACATACAATGGAATATATTATTCAACATTAAAAAGGAATGAAATTACAATACATGATACAACATGACTGAACCTTGAAAAACTTATGTTAGGTGAAATAAGCTCTATACAACCAGACAACTATTGGATTTTTCTATAAGAATTCCACTTAATATGAGGTACCTAAAATAATCATATTCTTACAGACAAACACTAGAATAGTGGTTATCTGGCACTGGGGGAAAGAGGGAATTGGGAGTTATTATTAATGGGTACAAAGCTTCTTTCTATTTGGGATGACAAAAAGTTCTGGAAATGGATAGTGGTGATGGTTGCACAGCATTGTAAATGTACTTAATATCACTGAATTGAATACTTAAAACGGTTAAAATTGTAAAAGTTTATCTTATATATATTTTACCACATCTTAAAATTATTTTATACACCAGTAAAGTTAAAACTTGACTAGAACTTAGTATAGAATATTAAAGAAATCATTTTTCCCTACTTAGAAGAGGAAGTAGTCAAATTAAGAGCTGCTACATGGCTACAAGTCATACTATGTTTTACTTTTTTGGTGTGATTACTATTCATTTGAATTCATTTAAATTGATATATAGTACCTATTATGACAGACCAATAAATAATGGATGTATAGTATATTTGAGACAATCCATCGTAATATGGATTATAGAATAATAAATATTGGATACAGGACAATTAGATATATTTGATATTTTGGTTGAACCAGTTTCAAAAAATTTGCTGATAGATTTCTAGTGATACACTTCAGTGTTTACCCTGAGCTTTGCTCAAGTAAATGATCATTGTTTCAGATAAAGCTGTATTTACAGATAATGCAAATACAGAGAATGCAAATTATGCAACAAATAAGCTGAATGTCAAAATGAGACTTAAATTTTTTAATAGTCTGGAAATATCAGTTGAGCGATGAAATTTAATAAGAATAAATAAAAATGTTACCATATTTGATTATAAAAAACAAATATGATATTGTGAGTTTTATCTCTTTAATCGCATCTCTAATTGTTCTTCTCCTTGAATAGTCTAGTAATAATAAAATATCCTCAGTTCTCCGGGGGGGTGGGGGGCGGGAAGACATTTATTTCTAAAATGCGAATGTAGTATAAAATATATTTCTCTGGGAATACATACGATTGTTTAGTCTTTCTCCCCACCCCTTCTCCCCCCCACCCCCACAAAAAGAAATATCAAATCTACCGTGCTAAGTATAAATTTTCAAAATGTCAACACTTACCTAAAACCAAGCACAGTTAGCTCTTATTTTCTACCTGATGCTACCTTCTTTTTTTCAGAGGGTCATACACTACTAATGATGCTTTAAAGCTTTTCTGATAACCTTAATATTAAAAAATGCCGTGTCTACCAACGCTATCTTTTTACGAGTAATGAAGGACAGTGAACCCCTGTGAGACAAGAAATAAATGAGGTGAGCCCTATGATTACCCTAGCTTACTGCTTAGAGAGAATTTCCAGTCCATAGCACAGAAAGGGGAACCTTCTTAGCGGTCTTTTTTGAATTGAGGACATGGAACTGGAAGTTCAAGAACTCTAATAGCTGGACAGCTAGAGTTTGCAAGTCAGAGTACCAGAGAGGAAAGAGCTGCATAGAAAACACAAGAGATTTACAGAGTCCCACCCAAGTCTTCAGCTGAGTACTAATCAGCACTTATTTGTGAAAGAACTAATTAAGGATGGAAAAAGAGCCACCTGAAAAGATTAGAGAGAATAATCCTCAGAAGGCACCTAGAGCCTGTAACCATTCTTATACTACTAGTCAAAGTGGGATAACCTTATAATTTCATGGAGCTTCATATAGTGTTCAGAATACTAAAGGGGCAAAATTAGTCTAGAGTGGAAGATACTGTGGTTCCTCCTAACAATATTATTCTAATATAACTGACAACCTTTATACAACAGACAAATTTCTTGAAAGACATAAAGTACCAAAGCACACTCAAGAAGAGACAGAATAAGGGCTATTCAGGTTATCTATTAAACAAATTGAATTTTTGGTTAAAACCCTTCCCCCCCAAAAAACCTCAAGGACCAGATTATTTTAATGTTCAATTTTACCACACATTTAAAGAAGAAATAATACCAGTTCTATACAAACTATCCCGGAAAAATTAAAGAAGAAGAAATATTATCAAAACTAAACAAAGAATTAAAGGAAAACTACGGACCAATATTCCTTGCAAAGAAGAATGGAGATAAGGCAGATGCAGGAGAAAATGGATATATGTATATATGTGTGTGTATATATATATACAATATATACATAGTTACACATTATATTTATTTAAATATATAGTTATATATATATAACTACTCTTTACATGTTTGTAACCGTAACCACACGCCAAAGATTCAGAACTGAAGTACATAACATAAAACAAGAAGGATCAGAGGGAAAATCTACAAAACCCAACCAAAATTTTAAAAACATATAGAAACACAAGGACAAGGAAGAAATGGAAACACCAAGCTACCAGAAAGCAAAAGATAAAATGGCTATAGGAAAACCTCATATTTCAATAACATCCAAAATGTAAATGGAACTCACCAATAAAAAGGAACAGAGTTGCATTGGATCAAAAACCAAAACTCAACCATATGCTGCCTCCAGGAGACACATCTCAGTTCCAAAGACAAATATAGATTCTAAGTGAAAGGTTGAAAAATGATATTTCCAGCAAATGGCATTCAGAGAAAAGCGGGAGTAGCGGTACAAATATTGGACTAAATAGACTCCAAAATAAAAAAAGTAAAGAAAGATACTGAGGGACACTTCATAATGATAAAGGGAATCATACACCAAGAAGACATAACACTTATTAATATTTGTGCTCCCAATTAGGGAGCTCTGAAATACATAAAGCAATTACTAACAACTAACGGGAGAAACAGACCAAATACCCCACTGTCAGATATGGACAGATCATCCAAACAGAAAATCAATAAGGAAATAACACCCTTAAATGACACATTAGACCAATTGGACATAATTGACATTTACAGAGCCTTCCATCCCAAAACAGCTGCTTATACATTCTTCTCTAGTGCACATGGAACATTCTCAAGAATCGACCACATACTGGGACACAGAGATAGCCTCAACAAATATAAGAGCGTTGAAATACCAACCATATTCTCTGATCATAATGCTGTGAAGCTGTAGATCAGCTGTAAAAAGAAAGTGAGAAGAACCACTTATACATGAAGATTAAACAGAAACGAATGATAATGATAGCACAACATATCAAAAGTTTTGAGACACGGCAAAAGTGGTCATAAGAGGAAAGTTCATATCATTTCAGGCCTATCTCAAAAAATAAGAATGAGCCCAAATAAACAACCTAACACTTCATCATAAAAAAAAAAAAAAAAAACCTAGAAAAGGAAGAACAAATGAAGCCTAAAGTCAGCCGAAGGAAAGAAATCATCAAAATCAGAGCAGAAATAAATGAAATTGAAAACCAAACAAACAAACAAA
>NW_011888801.1:2144160-2146238 GCF_000151845.1 Pteropus vampyrus
CATAAGAGGAAAGTTCATATCATTTCAGGCCTATCTCAAAAAATAAGAATGAGCCCAAATAAACAACCTAACACTTCATCATAAAAAAAAAAAAAAAAAACCTAGAAAAGGAAGAACAAATGAAGCCTAAAGTCAGCCGAAGGAAAGAAATCATCAAAATCAGAGCAGAAATAAATGAAATTGAAAACCAAACAAACAAACAAACAAAAAACAATAGAAAAAATAAATGCAACAAAGAACCAGTTCTTTGTGAAAGTTAATAAAATTGACAAATCCCTGGCTAGACTCACTAAAGAAAAAAGAGAAAGGACACAAATAAGCAAAATCAGGGGTGAAGAGGAGAAATGATGACAGACACTGCAGAAATACAAAGGATCATGCAAGAATACTATGAAAAAGTATATAACATCAAATTTAATGACCTAGAAGAAATGGACAAGAACTTAGAGTGATACAACCTTCCTAGACTGAATCAAGAAGAACTGGAAAGTCTAAATAGACTGATCAGCAGTATGGAAATCGAAACAATCATCAAAAAACTACCAAAAAGTAAAAGTCCAGGACCAGATGGCTTCACCAGTGAATTCTACCAAACATTCAAAGAAGATTTAATACCCATTCTCCTCAAACTCTTCCAAAAACTCAAAGAGGAGGCAATACTTCCTAACTCATTTTATGAGGCCAATATTACCCTGATACCAAAACCTGGTAAAGATAACATAAAAAAAGAAAACTACAGACCGATATCTCATGAACACAGATGCAAAAATCCTAAATAAGATACTAGGGAACCGAATACAGCAATATATTAAAAAGATTATACACCAAGATTAAGTGGGCTTCATCCCAGGAGCACAGGGATGGTTCAACATTAAAAAATAAGAATCATATGATCACATCAATAGATGCAGGAAAAGCCTTTGACAAGATACAGCATCCATTTACGATCAAAACTCTTACCAAAATTGGTATAGAAGGAAAGTACCTTAACATAATAAAGGCCATCTATGACAAACCCTCAGCCAACATTATACTTAATGGTGAAAAACTAAAAACCTTCCCTCTAAGATCAGGAACAAGACAAGGCTGTCCACTATCGCCGCTGTTATTCAGTATAACATTGGAGGTTCTACTGAGTGCAATCAGACAAGAGAAAGATATAAAAGGCATCCAAATAGGAAGTGAAGAAGTCAAACTGTCACTATTTGTGGATGACATGATTCTCTATATAGAAAACCCTAAAGACACTACAGGAACACTACTAGAAGCAATAATCAAATACAGTAAAGTCTCTGGATACAAAATCAACGTTCAAAAAATCCACAGCATTCTTATACTCTAATAATGAAGTATCAGAAAAAGAAGTGGAAAAAATAATTCCTTTTGCAATTGCAACAAAAAGAATAAAATACCTAGGAATAAATTTAACGAAACAAATGAAGGACCTATATAAGGAAAACTACATGACCCTATTAAAAGAAATTGAAGAAGATACAAAGAAGTGGAAAGATATTCTGTGTTCTTGGCTTGGAAGAATCAACATAGTTAAAATGACCATATTCCATAAAGTATTATACAGATTTAATACAATCCCCATCAAAATTCTGTCAGCATTTTTTAAAGAAATAGAACAAAAAATCATCAGATTCGTATGGAAGCATGAAAGACCCCGAATTGCCAAAGCCATCCTGAGAAAAAATAACAAGTCTGGAGGCATCACTCTGCCCGACTTCAAATTATACTACAAAGCGACAATAATCAAAATGGCATGGTATTGGCAGAAAAGCAGACACATGGACCGGTGGAACAGAATCAAGAGTCTAGATGTAAGCCCATATTTATATGAGCAAATAATTTTCAACAAAGAAGCCAAAAACATTCAGCAGAGAAAGGAAAGCCTCTTCAACAAATGGTGCTGGGAAAATTGAAAGCCACCTGCGAAAGAATAAAACTAGACTGTTGTCTATCTGCACACATCAAAATTAACTCAAAATGGATTAAGGACCTGAATATAAGATCAGAAACAATAAATTGCCTAGAAAAAAACATAAAAAATAAACTCATGGACCTTGGACTTA
>NW_011888801.1:2146288-2148125 GCF_000151845.1 Pteropus vampyrus
CACACATCAAAATTAACTCAAAATGGATTAAGGACCTGAATATAAGATCAGAAACAATAAATTGCCTAGAAAAAAACATAAAAAATAAACTCATGGACCTTGGACTTAACGAGGATTTTATGAATTTGACTTCAAAGTCAAGGGAAGTAACAGGAAAAATAAATAAATGGGACAACATCAAATTTAAACGCTCTGCACAGCAAAAGAAATTGTCAATAAGGTAAAGAAATAACAATCTGGGAAAATACATTTGTAAACAACGCCTCCAATAAGGGCCTAATATCCAAAATATACAAAGAACTCGTACAACTCAATAACAACAAAAACACAATCCAATTAAAAAATGGGCAGAGGACCCGAACAGACATTTCTCCTAAGAAGACATACAAATGGCCAACAAACGTATGAAAGGATGTTCAACATCACTAGCTATAAGAAAAACAAATCAAAATCACAATGAAATACCATCTCACACCTATTAGAATAGCTATTAACAGGACGAATAATAAGTGTTGGAGAGGATGGGAAGAAAAAAGAACCCTCATACACTATGCTGGGACTGCAAACTAGTACAGCCACTATGGAAAACAATATGGAGATTCCTCAAAAAAACTAAGAATTTATCCACCATATGATCTAGCAATCCCTCTACTGGTTATTTACTCCAAAGACTTGAAAACATGTATCTGAAAATATAATTGCACACCAATTTTCATAGCAGCCTTATTCATGGTGGCCAGCACATGGAAGCAACCCAAGTATCCTACAATAGATGATTGGATAAAGAAGCTGTGGTACATATATACAGTGGAATATTACTTAGCCATAAGAAGAGATGAAATACTGCCATTTGCGGCAACATGGATGGACTTTGAGATAATCGTGCTAAGCAAAATAAGCCAGACAGAAAAAGCTGAAAAGCACATGATAATCACCTATACGGGATAAAAGCCTACAAGCAACAAACAAACATAACAAAAAACAGAGACTCGTGGACATGGACGATAGACTAGTGGTTACCAGAGGGTGGGGAGAAGAGAGGAGGCAGATGGAATAAAAGGGGTCAAATATGTGGTGACAGAAGGAAATCTAACCATGGAGAGTGAATGTACAATGCAAATACATATGACTTACTGTTGAATTGTACACTTGAAACTTACTGGATTTCGTTAACTGATGTCACCATGATATAAATAAATAATAAATAAATAAATAAATTGCTTGAAAAAAAAGTCACTTATATTAGATGTAGGAATAAAAAGTATAAAAGATTAAAGGAAGAAAAAAGCTATAACTACACTCAGGAGTGCTTCATGGATGTCTTTAAGTTTTCCCTCTGCTTTAAAGAAACTGAAACTGTAATTCATAAACTATGAATTATAGATCTGTTTCTATAAGAAAGACACACTAAAAGTCTGGACCCTATTTTAAATATTAACAAGTGATATATCTTTATATATTAATAAATGTTTAGACTTTTCTCCTTAATTAAATTGCTGATTTATTAGCCAAACTGTTCCCTCAATTTACTCATATGTAAAAGGGAGGGATTTATGTAGGTGATCTTTCAGGTTTTTTCTTATAGTTTAAAAATGTTTTTAAAAAACCAAGGATTCATTTTCTCAATATTCTAATAATCAATAATACTAACCAATTTTATTATAAATCAACAAAGTCCTTGTTCTGAAACCTAAAATAATATAATGGCTAACATTAATTTTAGATAGTCATCCTTTTTCATCATTAGTGTTACGGGCTCAACTGTAATGCCTTTCAAGCTAGATTTTGCCCATCTCACTCCCCACTGCTACTTTGTTTGATTTGCCCTGGGAAAAGG
>NW_011888801.1:2148175-2170904 GCF_000151845.1 Pteropus vampyrus
TGCTTCATGGATGTCTTTAAGTTTTCCCTCTGCTTTAAAGAAACTGAAACTGTAATTCATAAACTATGAATTATAGATCTGTTTCTATAAGAAAGACACACTAAAAGTCTGGACCCTATTTTAAATATTAACAAGTGATATATCTTTATATATTAATAAATGTTTAGACTTTTCTCCTTAATTAAATTGCTGATTTATTAGCCAAACTGTTCCCTCAATTTACTCATATGTAAAAGGGAGGGATTTATGTAGGTGATCTTTCAGGTTTTTTCTTATAGTTTAAAAATGTTTTTAAAAAACCAAGGATTCATTTTCTCAATATTCTAATAATCAATAATACTAACCAATTTTATTATAAATCAACAAAGTCCTTGTTCTGAAACCTAAAATAATATAATGGCTAACATTAATTTTAGATAGTCATCCTTTTTCATCATTAGTGTTACGGGCTCAACTGTAATGCCTTTCAAGCTAGATTTTGCCCATCTCACTCCCCACTGCTACTTTGTTTGATTTGCCCTGGGAAAAGGGTATTCTTCGCTAAAGAATATTGAAAAATATTTGATTGTGCACATCCTGAGATAAAATAGTAGTGTCCACAGGAATACCATTGCTACATTAATGTGATTTAAAAAAACAAGTTGTTGAATATTGTAGTTTACTTATTTCTTTCATTGTACTAAAAAAAAACATATAAAAATTTACTGTTTTTAAGTAGACACTTAAGTGGCATTAACTACCCTCATGATATCGTGCAACCATTACCATTATCCATTTTTAGGACCTTTTCATCCCAGAACAGAAGCTCTGTACACATTCAACAATAATTCCCCACCCTACCCCCCACCTCAATCTTGATAATCAATATTCTATTGTCTGTTTCAATGACTTTGCCTATTCTCAGTACCTCATATAAATAGGATCGTACTTATTATGAACTTTTTAAATAGTTGTGTGTTTGTATCTGGCTTATTTCACTTAACATAATGTTTTCAAGATTCATCCATGTTGTAGCATGTATCAGAGTTTCATTTTTGTTTATCCACTCATCTGTGAATAGATATTTGGTTTGTTTTCACCTCTTAGCTTTTGTGAATAATGCTGCTGTGAACACTCGTGTACAAGTATCTCTTTGAGTCTCTGCTTTCAGGACTTTGGGGTATATACCTAGAAGTGGAAATACTGGATTATATGCTAGATGATAATTCTATGTTTAACTTTTTGAGAAACCACCCAATTATTTTCCACAGCAGCTGCACCCTTTTTCATTCCCCCCAGCAATGAACAAAAGTTCCAATTTCTCTATAGCCTTGCTAACACTTGCCATTTTCTTTCTTTTTTGACAGTAGTCATCAGAATGAGAGTAAAGTAGCATCTCACTGTGATTTTTATTTGTGTGGTTTACTTTTAACTGAGATGTAGAAATACATGGAGATAAATTTATATGTTGCCTCAATTAAAAATTCTTGGTAACCTGTTATATTGCATTTTGTACTTTTTAACGGCACATCTGAATTTATTAGCTGGCTTGTTAAGGTCATTTTTAAACTACTTTAGTATATAAATTATTTAAATGTTACATTGTGTTTTTAATACGTTTCTGACATTTTCACAGTTTAAAACATTTCCCTTTAGCTACAACCATTTGTTAGCTAAACTCACATGTAATCAGCTTAATAAAGGACATTCTACATGCAGGTAATTATATCCATTGATGCCTGCTAATGCAAGCTGCTTTGTAGTCATTACCCAGCAATACATGACTAAAGAACTTGATTATTCTTCTTGTTTTTCATTTTTATTAAATTAAGAAGTTTTTTTGAATAGCGGCATCTTGCAAATGGTTCTTGCAAATGGTTCTTAAGAGTAATACCTTTCAAGGCTCTATAATCACTAGATAATTAACCTGCCAGGATTAAGTACTCTCAACTTTGCCTCAGGATGCTTAACTCTCAAATACAGTCAATTATCTCATGATAATAACTGCTTTGTCAAGAGTTATCACTTAATTCCACAGTGAAACGTCACATCACCAGTACAGTGCATTTTAAGATAATTTAGATAATAAAATACAGCTGGAAAATTGGGCAGAAGAATTCAGTTTAATTATTTCAGACAGGTTAAGAATGATACATTTTAGATAAAACTCCCCCTTATAGACTTAGTATTTTTGAATCTCACAGATGATTTCTATTTATAAAGATTATATGTTGCTCTGTTTCATCAGTCCTTTTGCTGGCAGTATTCCCACATCGTATATCTTCTTGCAGGGAAATCCACTTTAAACCTATCGACCCTACAGAGGATTAGATATATTAAAAATCTCTAGTACATACCAGGAAAATTGAAATTACTGTTTCTTTTCAGAGTGATGATTTAACTTTTTAAAAAATATTTATTTTGCCAATTAATGAATTATGAAACAGTGAACAAAATTCTGTAGTTCGTTGTTGTGTTTGTTTTTGTTTTTGAGTAGCTTTTCAGTCATATTAGGAGAGTGACGTACAGCCAAAAACAGGAGTGCTGCTTGACACATCAGAACATTTCGAAAGAAACATAAAATTGGCTCTAAGTATTTGAATCTATGTTTTCTAAACCTGTATCTCTTTATAAGTAATGACTATATCTCTTTATAAGTAAACCCTAATCACCTTTTTACCAAATCGGGTGGAATTGGTTAGCTTTTTCTTCTTCTTTTACATATTTTTCTGGGAAGGGAGAGACTTTATTGATATTTATTATTTACACTGTTAAATCCATTTTAATCTTTCTAACTGCCGATTCTTTTTTAAATGACAATATAAAAATTAATAATTTGGAAACAAGAGTGCTTCTAATTGTAAATAACTTTTGATAAACTATCTTATCTGAAGTATTTTGTCAGTTTTTTATACATCTGGAAGTGGAAGTAAGTCATTTGCTATTTCAGTATGAAAATCTGTGTAAATCTTTAAATTACGTGTGCCAACATGGATAAGTACAATACATGCATATATCTTCATTCAGATAGTCTCTCTTTTGTTAGACTTTCTGTTCTTTGTAAAGGTATTATTTTTAATTTTTGGAAACAATTTTTCAAGTCTATGCACATATTATGTTCAGAGAATTCCTTTTTTAATTTTTACATCTTTTTGTCAAATCTAATTCCTTAAAATACATAATTTCAAAATTTTCAGAGAACCAGGATCTCTCACCCAGATCCATATTCTGACAGTAGAAGAGATGGTCTTTCCAAGTATCACGGTGTTCCCAACATCAATGGTAATTCCACTCTTTTAAGTATTCAAAAGTGCTGTGTTTCTTCCAAGGAAAGATGGAAGTTACCTTCCAGAGACTGTTCATATGGATCTTTGTATTTTCTCTTTCTTTGCTCTAAGCAATAAGAGGAACCTATGATACAGACACAATCTAAGATTGTTGTAAGATCAGTCAAGGAAGGTAGAAAAGATTTTTTCAGAGAAGATACATAACCTCTTCAAAGAAATAGAAATAAAATACTTATGGTGTTCTTATAAAATTCTGACATATTTATATTTTCTGCTGAAGATAATGAAATTTCAATTAAAACAGGACTGTGGCATCATAAGATTGCTGCTTAGCTCCTGAATCTGTCTCCTTAGGATCTTTCCGATATACATTAGTCGTCTGAAAAAAAAAAAAAATGAGATTCACTATAGCTCAGGGAGACTTCTAATGGCACTGGCATGTTGTAAAGATGTGCTGTCAGGAAGGATTCGGAAAGAGCCAAAGGCCGTTTAACTATATGCTTTGCATCTCTCTTTCTTTCTACTTAACTCTCTCCTTTTCTCTTTTTCTCTTATAATCTTCACCAATCTTCCTCTCTTACTCTCTTCATCTCCCTCCCCTTACCAACTACATTGCCTCTCTAAAGATGAAAGGTTTTTAAATCATTCCCAAACTACCATCTATGATTGGTAAAAAGCCTTGTAATTTGAAATGGTTTGAATTGCTATGGAGATAATCCTATTTTATGCAGTAATGCCTTTCCTTGTTGTTCAGTATTTCAATTCATCTTTTTATTTATTTGATTGTTTCAGTTACTGTACTACAAATTTGTGACTATTTTAATATAATTTGTCTAGTATGCTATGATATAAAAATGATGAGTTAATATTTAAAGTTTATTTAATGCATTTAAATTTTTTCTTATTGAAATTATTTAGTAAAATTAACTTAAACTTATAAATAAAAACTGTAAATTTATATGACAGTAGTACTGGACTACATTTAGAAAATTCAGTTTTTGACTCAGCTCAAATTTTTTCTGTGCTGTTCTTCTTTGACATTATGAGATAATTGGCAAAATTTAAATAGGTTCTGTAGATCAGTTAATAATATTTTATCAATAATAATTTTCTAGCTTTGATGATTCTACAATAGTTATCTAAAATGTTCACATTTGGAAGACTAATGTCTTTTTTCTGATCCAGATCCAATCCAGGATCCTATGCTGAATTTAGTTATTATGTTTCCTTAGTGTCTTTAATCTGGAACAATTTCTCAGTTTTTCTTTGTCTTTTATGACTGGTTAGTTATTTTGTAGAATATCTTTTAACGTAGGATTGACTGAAATTTCCTCATAATTAATGCTTTATTGACAAGAATACCTCATATATGCTGTTGTGTCTTTTTTCATACATCAAGATTTCAGTATGCCTCATTACTCATGGTATTAATTTTGACTACTGGGTTGGGATGTTGACCCAATTTATGTATTTTAAAGTTGCTATTGTCCCTTCATAATTTAATTAATAAGTATCTTGTAGGGAAATACAAGAGACATTGTAAATATTTTGTTCTTTCATTATAGTTTTCACCTACTACTTTTAGCATCTACTGATGATTCTTGCCTCCAATAATTATTGTGGTATTTGCCAAATAGTGATTTTTCTATTTCTATCATTTCTTCTACATTAATTAATTGGAGTTTTGTAAGGAAGAGCTGCCACTGGCTCACTTACCTTTATTTCTTTTAGCATAAATTAGCAGCAAAATGTATATTCTCTTATATCCCATTCTTTGTAACATGAAGTATAGCACATTGTAGGTTCTGTTTGCCCTTAGCTTTTTTCTTCTTCTTAAGTGTATCTTGGAAATCATTCTGTAAACGCTCATAGAAATCTTCATTTTTTTATAGCTGCATTATACCCCATTGTGTGCATATACTATAGTTTATTCAATCACTTTCTTGTATATGGGCATTTAAGTTGTTTTAAGTATTTTGCAGTTAAGAACAATCTCTCAATGGATAACCTTGTGCGCTCATATTTTTATGTTGTTAGCAGTAAATTTCTTCAGAGTAAATTCCTGGAAGTGGGATTATTGGTTCAAAGGATAAGTGCATATGTAGTTTTATCAGATATTGCCAAATTCCTCTCCAAAAGAGTTATAACTGTTTTCATTCTCAAAAGCAATGCATGTGCATGCCTGTTTCTAATGGGGTTATTTTAATGTTTAGTTATCAACAGTTTATAAGGCACTGTCATCAAATAGAATTCATTAGAAGAGAAAATTCTAGTCTTCTTTTCAAAAACATAATTTCAGCAAGAATTAAGCTGAATTAAGACTGTAACGTGGTTTAGCCCCTATCAGCCAATTCATTTTAGCATAGTAAAAATAATCCAAGAAATAAAAAGTGATCATTCTTTAAAGTATAAACTTTAAAGACTCTTTCATCTCATTTTTGCTTGATTGTTTAAAAACATTAGATGAAAATGAATGAATCCCCATTATATACTGTTTAATTTGATTTTCTGGCTCTATATTTTTATTTTTATTTCCTACTCCTGTCCCACAAGCATCTCTTTCTCCTGCACTACATAACTATTCATGTTTTCCAGACTGTACTGTGTTCATTTCTTCATGTCTTTTCATATGCCAATCCTTCTATCTTTATCCTCAGCCTTCTCCAATTCGATCTGGCAAATTTCTACTTATCCATTAAAACTCAATTAAATGTTACCTCCCTCACACATTCTCCCCTGCTCCCCTCTCCATCTGCATTTACTTAGTTGTTTTTAAGATGTGATTCTATGACATTTTACATGTAATTGTAACATTTACATTGTTTAGTATTTACTTGTTAATGTGTTTTGTCTTAAACTAGAATGTATTCCTTCACAGCAGACTTTTGTTCTCCATTATAGTACCACTGCCTAAATAATATATATTTATTAAACACTTAATAAGTGAACAAATGAGTTTTTTCCTTTGCTGTTAATGTTTGGATCTTTGCAAATTATAGAGAATAGTTGTCTTTACAAATATAATTGTCCCTACTTAATCACCATTTTTTATCTTAGATTTAAGATTTTATCTTAAAGCTGAATCTATCAAACTA
This sequence comes from Pteropus vampyrus, assembly GCF_000151845.1. Classification (NCBI taxonomy): domain Eukaryota; kingdom Metazoa; phylum Chordata; class Mammalia; order Chiroptera; family Pteropodidae; genus Pteropus; species Pteropus vampyrus. Next base: position 2,154,537 of record NW_011888801.1, read on the forward strand.
AACTTTATAAATGCTTTAGATTATATTTGACACATTTAAAATATTTTAGGTAATAAAATATTGACCCTTGTTTTGACGGTTTTATGTTTCCTATATAACATAATTTTGCTATGTAGCAAAATTAAAATTAACCTGTAGTTAAATAAAATGTGAGTGTTCTCTTCATTGCTGACTCGTACCTTTCTTTTCCCATTACATAGGCCGTTAGGTTGGCTCTTAAATATGAATGACAACCCTAAAGTTTATAACTTTTGGAACAGTATGAAGAAATTCTCTGTACATGTCTATGAAGCAAAACTGAAAAATACTCAGCCCTATCATTTTTGTGGTTTAAAAATGCACACATTTTTTCTGCTCTCTAGGCACTAGCATTAGGTGACAGCATGTATGTTTGTGTACTTTGCTTTTTTACCCTTGATTATTACATTTTTTCTTAGTTTTGTTTCCACAGCAACTGGGTGGACTGCAATTTAATTCTGACAGTAACTACCTGCAGTTAGCATCAGACTCCACGGGTTTAAGGGCTCAGCTCTCCTGTGCGTTGCCCTTGCTTCAAACTCCAGCTGAACTTTGGGAATACCATGCCACCTATACTTCTGACCAACTTGGCTACCAGTTCAGGAATTCCCACAATTCTCTCAGGCTTGACAATCTTGATAATTCACCTAAATGCCTCATAAAACTCAAGAAAGCACTATACTTACAGTTACTACTTTATTATGAAGGATACCACTCAGGAACAGTCAAATGAAATGATGCATAGGGACAGGTCTAGAAGGATCCCAGATGCAAGGCTTTATTCTCCCCTTAGAATGAAGGCATGTCACACCCTCCTAGCACATCAGTGTGTTCACTCTCCAAGAAACTTCACTAAGCCTTGGTGTCTAGAGGTTTTATTGTGGTTTTATTATATAGATGTGATTGAGTAAATCATTGGCCTTGTGATTAAATTCAGTCTTCAGCCCTGCATCTTCAGAGGTCGAACTGACCCCAAAGTTCCAACCTCAAACCTGAAGCTATCGAGGGGCCCACAATGAGTCATCTCATTAGCATTAGACAGACATTCCTATCACTCACAAAATATCAAAGGTTTTTGTTTTGGTTTTTGTTTTAAGTATACTTGGTATACAATATTATATTAGTTTCAGGTGTGCAACATAGGATATAGAGCTCTGTGCCAAGAACCAGGATGATGACTAGCGACATATTCTTTATTATACCACATTAAGAGTGTAATGAATAGATTATTATTTACACAAGCTTTATAATTGAGGTACAGAATCATGTAATCTAATCAGTAAAATAAGAGAGTACAAATACACAAAATTTTAAATTACAGAGGGAAATAATAATGGAAACAAAAATTTATAAGAAAGTGTATTTCAAGACCACAACCTGGTTGCTAGGGATGCTTATTTCTGCAAGACTGGTTATCGTTTGTAGTTCTGTTCAATGGACAGAGCTAGGAAATATGTGTGCAATGTATGCATACACACATATGCATAAATGTATATGTATATATCTGTATACACATATTCATTTATACACAGACACCTATATGTATATTTAATTTTTTAAATCTAACTCATGAATTTAAACTGTTACATCCAATTCAACTTTATGGCTATAGGATTTTAACCTAACCTCTCCTATAATATATTTTTTCTTCCCTTTCTTTCACACTAAGAATGCTGGTTCTTTAGGACTTGGGTATGACAGAAATAGAAATCTACATGCTTATTCATTTAGTTTATTCCATAGGACATAAACAACAGTCTCACAGTAATATTCTCTATACTACCACTACCATTATGATTACTGAAAACAGTTTTAACTTTTTTTACTTATGTTCTTCCATTTTTAAAACTTTTATTACATTTTAATGTAAATAGTCATTATGTATGTTATTCTCTCCCTGTTTGCTTTTATCCTTTTTAAAAATGTTTTTAATTTAGTTTCAAGTATACAGTACATTGGTTAGACATCTATATAGTTCATAAAACAATCCCCCCAATTGCACCGTCCCTCCCCTCACCCTCCACCTAGACAACGTATTAATGCTAACTGCATTCCCTATGCCATGCTCCCCATCCCCATGACCATCCATCAGCTACTAATTTGTACTTCTTTAGCCTTTCACCCCACTGTGTGTTTTAAACATGTTGCTTTATTTTCTTTGCTGTCAAAGTCTGATGATAATCTAACTTTCTGTCATAAGTCACTTGCTCTTTGTGCCTTTTGCACAAATATTTGTTTACTTTAAAATCATTTCGTACAGCATGTCTTAGTGTTCATTCTAGGTCACAGTTCTCAGAAACATAGTATGTATGCTTTTTCAATGCATAATTTTAAATCTTTTTTTCAGGAAAGTTTTCTTAAAATATAGTTTTGGTGTTTGTTCTGTTTTCTTGCTTTGGTTTTCTTTTTTCAGGCACTCGTATTATCCACATGCTGTATCTTCTTTGCCTGGTTTCAGTATTTGTTTTTTACTCAAAAATTTTATGTCTTTCTTCATATATTTTTAAAATTTCTTTTTTTACCTTCTATTTCTCTTAAGACACAATTTGTTGTATTTAATTGTGTGTTCTTTCTAGGTTACGCTTCATTTTTGAAATACTTTTTAAATTTTTTAAATTCTTTCCTAAATTCTGTTACTTTGTGATTTTTTTCTCATTCTGACACATTTTGTTTCATTTTTTATGTCATTTTCTTAATGTGTTAGCTTGTTTTGAAATAGTAGATTACAATTTGTGCGTTTTATGAGCAGTCTTTTTGGCATGCTTTCATTGTGTGTAGAGATTCTATTATAGTGTATGTAAACATTCTATTCTATTTAGTCATTATGCACCTTCTGTTGGACTGTGCACCACCACCTATTAAAGTCTTGGGGAAAAATAAAAAGCTTGAACTTGAATCTGTGAACTCTCTAAATCTAACTATCATGGGAAAATAAGAGGCAGAGGAACATTTTAACTAACATCACAGAGATGTATTCAATAAAATCTAGTGTTAGAGACTTTCTACAGGACAAATAATTCAGTTTATTAAATTGAAATTTTAAGAGAGAGAGATTCTATAGATCAAGAAAGACCTACAATACATCATCCAATGACAAAACATGAAATTCGTTTGGGGTCCTGATCCCAATTTGAAACGAATTGTGTGGAAAAAACAAATTTATAAGGCAATCGGAGGAGGTATGAACCGTGCTTGGATTACTTGTTGCTATTGAAGAAATACTGTTAAATTTAATAGGTGGATAGTGGTGTTTTGGTTATTTTTAAAATAAATTTTATGATGATGGAAGGAAATTTAACTTTGGGTGGTAAACACACAATGCAATGTACATGTGACACATTATTGTACACTTGAAACCTATATAATTTTATTAACCAATGTCACCCCCAATAAATTTTAAAAAAAGGAAAGTGAAAATAATTGAATAAAAATTTGAACAAATAAATAAATAAATAAATTTTATCTTTTAGACATTAAAAAATATCTAAAAACAAATATATATGAGATGATCAGAGAACACCTCACTGAAAATGTGGTGTTTGAGCAAAGATCTTGAGGACATGTATCTGAGGGAGAAGCAGTCCAGGCTAATAAACAGCAAGTGAACTTTGGTGAGACCACTGTGGCTAGAAAAGGAGAGTAGTAGATGAGGTCAGAGCTGTATGGGGTGCTATATTATTCAGAGTTTTGGAGGCTATTTTAAGGACTTTGGCTTTGACTGTTAATTAGGAGGAAATTGGATGTGGTTTTAAATAAGGGAGTGAAATGTGATTTACCTTTTACAGGCATTACTCTGGCTACTCTATTCATTAAATACTTTTTGAGTGACTACAGTGTGCTACATACTGTACTGAGTTCTGGGAATACAAAACAAAATTATCTGCCTTTGTGAAACTGATGCTTTAGTAAGAAAGAATACATAATAAAGGAGGAAAAGGCAGAGACAGAGACACATTATTAGGTTATGGCAATAATCTAAGCAAAAGATAATACTCGTTTAGACCTAGGTAGTAGTGGCAAAGTAGTAAGAAGTATTTGTTTTAATTCTGGGTATTTTTTGAAGATAGAGCCAACAGGATTTGCTAATAGATTGAAAGTGAGATTGAAAGAAAGAGCAGTCAAGGATAACTACATCTTCTTGTTAAAATAATACATTTTTACATTACTTTCAGTTGTCACTTTTTCCGAGTTAGGAAAATATCATGAAGTAGGATATCTGGGGCTTACTTATACACATTGGTCTTGGTTTCAACTATGGATAATAGATTTCCAAATTTTTATCATTTCCATTTAGCTTTTTCCTCAAGAGTTAATGGTATAGATGCACTTATTAATGCTTTATCTCTAGGCCACATGCATTCTTCAGTATGATATGGTTATTAGAATGCTCACCTGGAGTCATGGGACCTCTGATCTACTAGCCAGTTAAGCCTTGTGGCAATGACAAGACCATTTAATGTCTCTAGCCCTTAATTTTGTCATGTGAAAAAATGGTAATAAGCATATTCTGTTTTTGTCAATATTGAGTAAAATATGTGAATATGATTTCAGAAACACAAGGCAATGTAAAAACAAGGCAGTGATATGATTACTCCAATTTTTATTTACTTCTCTCTGTTACAAGTAAAGTGGAATCTGTATAATCTTGAGCACAGACATAAGTATAAAAGAATAAATAAATATCCTTCACAATTTTGGTAATAGCCAAATTGTGTGCTTTGGTAAAGTAATAAATATAAAAACAGAATTATTGGGTGATAGATTTTTAAAACAATAGAATTGAAGAATTTATTTTAGCTTCCTCCTTTTAGTTTAAGGCACTCTCTTAGAAATTTAATGTCTTCAGTTTGACTATTTGGAGCATATTCTGTGTAAGGCATTGTGCTCTGCACTAGGTATTCTAAGATCACTAAGAATGTTAACACTGCTATTATACAGTCAGTTACTTATCACAGTCTCTTTCCTCTCATCTTTTTCCAAAATAGGAATATCTGATGTGTTTTCACATACAGAGTTCAGGTCCAAACTAGAGGTCTCAGCTAATGTGAATAGTTTTAAAGGCCTCAATTTTGTGGTAACCCTGTACTAATTTAACAAGCCCAGGGGCTTTGGTTTCCACCAAAAGTATTTTGTCAGCCCTCCGCCTCTCTGGTGTTAATACAAAGTGTTGAGAAGGAAGACAAGGGGACTGGGTCTTCACCTCACAATCGTCATATTTGCTACCTAACAAACAAAAGGCTTAAATCAATCATCTTTTTCTATATTCAAGAGCAGATTGGCTCCTCTTTTTAATTCTTATCCTTGGAAGATTGTTTTAACGTCCATTTAAAAATATGGCTGCTCATAGGATTTGTGTTAGATATTTTCAAAGTCGAAAAGATGTGGTGTTCCAGTTACTGTTGTTTAATTGTTAAACTACTATTCCTTTTTGGCTGTAATGAATATTTCATTTTGAGAGACAAGGTTTTCAGTAATTGACCTGAATAAAACTAAATATTGAACATGGTGACACTGGTTAATAGCATGAACATTAATAGTAATTTGTTCAAATTAAGATAAAATTCTTAATTCTTAATATGATAAATAGAATTCTTTTATTATGGCATCAAGCCAATTTGGATTGGTAGTTTATAGAAAATTAATTTCTTACAATATGGGAGATACACATTTTCTCTCTCTTAGCATGGTATTAATTCAGAAATGACCTCTTCAGTCCTACCTCTTCCAGGAAAGAAATTCTGAATTCAGAGTTTAGTTTACTGCTTCATAATCAAACTTCATATTTGTTATGCTGAAGTCAGAGTTTATGTTTCTTGATATATGGAACCCAGAAATGCACCACAAGGAATACTACAAAATAAGTTAGCAGAACTTTTGCTTATTGTTGAGGACATTTAGAGAGCTACAAAATGGATGAAAAAAGATATAAACCTACCAAGCCATGTTATCAAAGCTAAATAGTACTTAGTGCTATTTTTCAAATAACAGATGGAAGAAATGGAACATTTATGAGACTGGATCACCTTTAAAAGTATGATTTTAATGTCTTAATTACTCTGTGGCAAGGACATTGGAAGAGGCAAGCCTTTTCAAAAAATAGTCTCATCTATATTTCTTTAGATACTCTCATATAGATTTATATTATATTATCATTTTTTTCTTCTTTATTCTAATGGAAAAATACCCCCAAGGGGTCACTGATTTAGTTATCGGATTTTCTTTATCTCTGTGTGTAATGGGTATTGTGAGTTCAGGGAATATTTCTGGAAAGGTTTTCAAACCTAGATCAATTTCAAGTTAGAGCCTTTAAATATTACCTGTATTATAAGACAATAGAATGTCTTGGATAATAGAGTAGAAAAGTAGAAGGGTAGATAGACAAACTTATTTGATACCTTTTGGTACCTAATTCTTAGGAAAATAATTGCAAATGTATTCAGTCTTCTAATTTATTTTATAATGATCATTTAATAAAATGTTAAAAATAATTTCTTGTCCTGGAGGTTTATACGGTCCCTATTAATATGGGATATCAAAATAATCAAATTTGACAATTTAATGAGTTATGGATTATAAACGTAATACATTTAAGTGACTTTTTAAACATGCTCAACTATAATAATAATGCATACTCGTTGTAGAGAATGAACAATGAAAAAGTGCAAAGAAAAAATTAAAACCAACACTCAACATATCATCCAGCATTAACTACTCTAAAAAAATTTTGTGTTTTCTTGCAATATTTTTCCCATACATATTTTTTAACTTTTTATTCTGAAATGATTTTCAACTTAGAGAAGAGTTGTAAAAATAGTACAATTAAATTTCTTCCCTATGCATTTCTCCCCTCTTTCTCTCTACATCTCTCCATATGTATGCCTAACCACAGTATATATTCAAATTTTTCTAGTCTCCTAAGAATATCCTTTCTAGCAATTTTGTTTTGATACTCCAAGGTCCATTCCAGGATCATAGATTGCCTTTACTTGTCATAGCTCTTTGGTTTCCTTTAATCTGGAACAGTTCCTTGATCTTTCTCTCTGTTATGACAATGGCGTTTTTAAAGAGTATAGCTAACTGTTATATATGTGCAGTTTTAACAGATGTAAATTATTTCTATTATTATAATTTTATATCCTTTTTCCCCACTTGATAGTTTCAGCATTTTCCAGTATCATTAATTGGTATTTCAATTATTGTTTCCGTGGCTGTATACTATTACTTATTTTCACTAGTCTTTTATTGTTGAACATTTTTACTGTTTTTAATTTTTTTCAGTATTGCAAATGCAGTTGGGAAAGACATCTTTGTAAATAAGTCTTCATTTTAATTTAAATTTCTGAATCTGTATATCAAGTATTTAAGTGCGTACAGCATGGAGCAACAAAACAAAAATCCTACTGAAGACAATAATTAAATGTTAATCTCTATAATTCTGAATATAATTGGAATGGAAATGTGAAAAAGAAGGAAATTATCAGATAACAAGTTTGCCAGATTTAACAAATAGAAATACAGGATTTAAATTTGAATTTCAAATGGGACACAATATTTGGGATGTACTTACACTAAAAAATTATTCATTGCATTTCTGAAATTCAAATTTAACTAGACATCTTGTATTTTATCTAGCAATCCTACCAGAAGATTTGAGTATTCAGGACAACTTTCTAGCAGAGGTGATAGAAAGATGTTTACACAGAAGGAATGGCTTGAGAATGCCACTGAAACAAGAATGAATATAGTTTGTGTGAAGTATGCTCCATGAGGATAAAGACTTTGTGTCTTATTCACTGCTATATCCCCAACCCCTTAAACAGTACCTGTGTACTATAGACACTCAATAAATATTTTCTGAAGGAATTAATGAATTTGCATTATTAATAAAATCAAGCCTTTTGGGACAAAGGTTACCTGTTTTAACTAAGTAAATAAAGATCAAATTTCCATGAGCCTGGAAAACCTGGCAGAAGAATTTGGACTTCTTGCCTTCCTTTATGTATTTATTTCATAATGATTTATTACATGTCTACTATGTATCTGACGTTGAGGATACTTTGGTGAATAAGAACAGACATGATCCCTACCCTCATGGATTTTACAGTCTAATGAGAGTGAAAGACATTATTTAATTAAAGCACTCATTTATTTATTATTACAAACAAGTGGATATTGTGAGGGGAAAGTACTTTGTTCTGAAATCATATAAAATGAGGGTATAATCTTAAAATCCTGACTACACGGAGGATGGAGTCATATTATGTCTTGAGAGAGGGATTCAGTTTCTTCTACGAAATCTTCATTCATTCATTTTCCACCTGAGTTTATAGAACACTCATTGGGCTATCACACTGCTTCTTACACAGAATTGGTTTTTTATTTTTTCATATGGACAATTTAGTTTATATAATAGATTGTATATTCTTTGAGAAAGGTGAGGTTAAGGTAGGCAAAAAGGTGTTTAGATTTACTTTTATCCCCTGTAGTTTCATAGATATAATAGGTATAAGTTATTTGTATGTTGACTCATTGAAATAATAATGGAGGTTTTGATAGCTATAAACATGCCATCTACATTTAAGAGACTATTTCTAGATTCTTTGAACATCTTGAAGAAGTTTCTGATGTGTAGTTGTCATTCTTAGTTTATGGATTTGGAGTGGCAATTTTTAGATCAGAGATAAATGTCCAATGATTGGCAGTCAGGGAGCTTTGATAACCATTGTCACGTATTAACTTCAGTCGAAACAGTCGCTTTTGGAAGGCAGCTATCCTCACCACTATACCACCAACGCTGAACAGTCGCTTTTGAATCTGCCTTCAATATATATTGAAAATCTGACTACTTCTTATTACCTCTACTACCTTTCTTCTAGTTCATGATGCCATTACCAGTTGCCTGGATTATTTCAGTGGCCTCATAATTGCTCTCCCCGCTGGTCTTGTTCCCTTGCAACTACTATGGGAAGATACTAGAGGTTTTTAAGCAGCAGTGGTTATGTGCTTTGGCATAGCTGCATTGTGTTTATTAGATTGGAATAGGGGCATAGTAAATGAGGGTTGACTTGGTGTAATAGGCAGTAGAGAGTGAGGATGGTCCATCAATCAATTCTTAAAGACTTTATTTTCTTTGTAGTTATAATATAGGCCCACTGGTATTGGTATTTTTAATTAATTTATCTCATTTTGCTTATTAATATCCATTTGAATCTTAGTTTATAATATGCTATACTTATACACTGGACTCAGGTGTAATTGAATTACTTTTTAGTAAAGTTTTAATATTTCAAGACAATCTTTAATAACAAGAGTAAGACCCTGGGATTGACTTAAGGATAAGCTCATAGACAAAGGATAGAGTTCAGAAATCTACCCACATGTGTAAGTTATACCTAACTTACAATAAAGGTGCCACTGGGAAATAGAGAAGAAGGAATAGTGCTGGGATCATATGGAAAAAAATTAACCTTGATTCCTACCTTACACCATACACAAAAAATCAATTCTATATGGATAGTACGTAAATATAAAATGTAGAATGATAAAGCTTCTAGAAGAAGTCATAAGAAAATATCATCATGGTCTTGGTTAGGCAAAAATTTCTTATGAAGGACACAAAATGCTAACAAAAAAATTTGACTTGTTAAAATTGAATTTTTTTCATGAAAAGACATTAGGAAAGTGAGAAGGCAAAATACAAAGTGAACTTAAGAATTATAAGTTCAGAAAAGACTAGTGGAAGGAAATGTGGTTATGCAGGTTCTTTTTTACTCCACTATAACAAATAAATTATGTGTAACCATTTTTAAAAGAAAAATAAATCCTGCTTCTTTCTCTGTTTTTAGAAAAGGTGAGAAAACAATTTTATTTAACGCTATTTTATCTATGTTTATATATGACATACACATTGTGAAAAGATTATCTAAACAAATTGACTAAAGATCCTCTGTGAAAAAGAGTGAATCTTTTGCCTTGTTACATATGCTTTTATATTGAGTAAAACAAAGGTGATTTCCCATTATAGCTTCTTGTAATCTGTTCTCTTACTCTTTCTAGTAAAATGGGAACTGTGATGTTCAGCCCATGGAAGGGTAATGATACATTGAGGTACTCTCTTTTTCTTTTCTCTTGTCCTTCTTTTTCCTTTTATTATGAAATATTTATATCAAAGAATTATGTAGCACATATGTATTTCAAAAGAGATGCCTCTGCCTCTCCCCTCTTTTGAAATATTTAAAGCTCTTGCCAGTATCCTGCAAAGCTAATACCTATTCTATTTGGTGTTTTCATTTCCTTGTATGTATGTTATATGTATCTATATATGTGTGTATACATATTTCTTGCACATGTACATGTGTACATATATTTTTAGACAATATACTATTGTGCCTCTCTTTTAGCTTTGTAGAAATGGTATAATATGGTATGTAATCTCCTGAGTTTTGCCCTTTTCATTCAGTAATAGCTTTCTGCGATTTATACATGTTGCTGTGTGTAGCTGAAGTTTATTAATTTACATTGTTATATAATATTCTATTGTTGAACTGTTATTTTTATTTTTGGTCCCTTTTCCTTTGGCCTCTTCCTCATCTTTTAACCCCACTTGTAACAGTAGTTAAATCAGCAAAATCATCAGTGGATTTACATGTATGGAGCATTTCTAGTAAAGAGTTGAAATTATGACTTAAAAATATAGGTACAATTGAAATCTCTTCTATTTCTACAAGCACAGTAAGCTATATGATTTGCATTTTTATAGTACAGTATGAACTATGTAGTTATAATGACAGCTGCAGGGTAGAAAGTTTTAACACACTAGAATGAAACGTATCTTGGAGACGTTCTTCATATCTGAAGATCAGCGTGCTCCATATGGTGTTACTGAACCAATGAATTTGCAGAAAATATTCCTATTGCTGAAACAGCACAAAGTATGAATTACTTTTTTGTGCACAAATGTATTGTCTTTCTAGCCTAATGTCTGTATGAATAATTGTATGCATAAAGCATATTGATTATAAATATAATCTTTATTTAACATGTAATTTTTCTCCAAGTTCCAATAAGATGATACTGAATTTTCTAAATTAGAAAATAAAAAAAAAAACTTTCCAGACCAAAGTTAATAGCAAGTTATAAGATATGGTAAACCTTAGAACATTGTCATTCACTATAAAAATATAACCATTATTCTGATTTTTTTCAGTAGTTCATTTTGATATTAATATTAGTTGTAGTGAAGCAGTATTTTCCATAGAATATGGTTTATTATAAAAGAACCCCAAATTATTTATTATATAAAAACATAATTTTGTGTATGTGCAGATATAGCTTATTTTATACATAACCATAGTGTTACAGTAATTGTGGTAAGCCATTTATTAACGTGACCACAGGCTTAAGGTAAATTATTTTAGGGGCTGACCATTCTCTGTATTTGTAACTCATTCAACTCATTGACTTTTTTTTTTTTAAGTGATAGATATCAGATCTCATTAGCTGTCTCATAAGTCAGAGTCATGGATCAAAGGGGGTTGAGTGAGGAGAGAATTGTCAGAAAAACTTGTTAGGATTTCTGTTCATAAGTGACATCATACAGAAAGTTGAAAATTAAATGTACAATATCATAATTATCATATTAAAATACAGGACAATCAGAGACTAATCTAAAAGTAATTAAGGATTATCAAGTCAGGAGGATCTTGTTTCTAGGTTGCTCTGGTCAGATAGCACCTAGAAGATTGAAATAACTCTGGTGCCAAATCAAAGATTTCTCGCCCTATAATCAACCTAAAAATCTGACTGAGCTGGTCCTAACAGTAGACTCAAACTCCTAGATAAGATAGGCAGAGCATTTTTCCTGTTGACCAGAGCAGAGACTCCATTCATCCTTATATCACAATAGGACATTGCATGTACTTTTTTAGAAGCCCAGATCTAATAATAATAGTAGTTCTCTATGAAGCAGCTGAAACCCTGGTTATGAAAGACATTATTCATTTGTTTTCTTGAATGGGTAAGTCGTTATGAGGAGTGAAGGCTTATTAACCTCATTTGAAAAAACAGAAGAGGTAGGATTTTATTCTAGTAAGTCATGCAACAAGGAAATTTAAGTTATTGCAGCTCCAGGGCAGCAATTACTTAGATATTGACAACTTATACATGTTTTACAAGCCCGTTTGCTCTCCTGTTCACTACTGAAATGTAGTTACCATAGCAATGAACACATCACATGGTTCCTGTGCTAGTTCTAAAATAGAGAATAGCAATATGCCATATGAGCCATGCTTATTTTCTACATAAGGACTGCATATACAACTTGAGGCTATTCCATCCCCTTCTCTGTGTAGTAGATAGCTAGCTTATCATTGATTTAGAAGCTTTCAAAGTAGAAAGCAATTGGCAGCAGTATATTTCAAGTCTTCAACCTCTCTTGTACTATATGGTATGTATTCTTTGCCACTGAGCTGAAAGAACAGTTCACTAGCTTTGACCAGCAGGGGCTCTGCTATTGTATATTTAACCAAATACCTTCTATTGGAATATCAGTACCACTCAGGAGATTTGGCGGGAGGGGCGTCTATAGTATTCATGGAAACATTTTCTCAGTCTTATTGACCAAGCCTTAACCAATTTTAGCTTTTCTCCTACTGTCTTCTTTTATATATCAACTTAAAAGAATATAGGAGTCTGCTTTAGAATTCAAGTTAGAGGAGGATGCCAGGCACAGCTGGAGGCGTGTTATTAGTTCCCTTTTAGAACCATTATTGCTCTGTAAGATTTAAGCGTAGGTCACACAGCAGTGTATCTATAGAAAAGAACTTCAGATTTCTGCGATTGGTGCTGTCAGGTCCCTACTTCTGCCTTCTTGCATTCTTTAAAGTATATAGTAGGCTATGATACCTCAAGAAATAAAATAGGAGCATAGCCCTGTTACTGTGGATCTTATCAGATATTTATTTGAAACAGTCCAAGTCCTGTGACATATAGAGAATGATGCTACTCTATAACTACTTCTAGCATGTATAAAATAAGCAATAAATTTCAGTTTGAGCAGCCAGCTACACTATACCTGTTGTCACTGGAGCTGCAAATTAAAATATGTAAATATTCTTCATTGAGACTACTAGAGTTATGCCATAGATAATGGAAGAACGCGTTGCTTTATTTTCTCATTACCTTCTACTCTTGACTCACATTTGTAAGAGAGGAATCTCAGATGTCTTCAAATACAAATTAGTAAATTTAAGAAGCTAAAATAGGCACATATATTTGACTGGCTACTACTGCTGGGGATATATATTGAATTATAATATTTGTGTTTGCATTTTCATCCACTTTATAATTTAAAAACCCTTGAGTATAGTATTATGCAAACTAGGTAATATCAGATACCTCTATATCCAAATAATTTATAACAAAGAAAAACAAATACCAGAGATGTCATTGCTATCTTGTACTTGAAACTTATTTTTTCTTGGTCATTGTTTAAAAATTGGACATTACAAAAATAGATAATGCAAGAAGAAAACTCTCATAATCCTTCCACATCTCATGATGAGATAATCTCAGTTATTAGTTTTGGGTATATCTTTCTAGATTATTTTTTAATGTAAAAATTTTAAATATTCATTTTAATAAGATTATACTATAATTTTGCTTTGCAGCTTTTTATCTAACAAAATACCTAATCTCTTCTCCTGTTAGTACAGACTCATCTTTCTGATTTTTTATAACAAACACTATAGTTCTGTTGAAGGCAATTGGGTTGTTTTCTCATTTTTGTTATAATAAATAGTGCTATAGTGAAAATATGTCTATGTACTAATGTGTAAATTTCTATAGGCTCAATTTCTAGAAGTAGAGCTGCTGATTCTTAGAAAATGAATATTTTAAATTTTGATATATTTTGCCCTCCCAAGCATTTCTACCAAATCAAATTCCCAATTTAAATGTGTTTTTCAGCTTTGCCAAAACTATAAAATTAAAATGACATCTCATTGTTTTAATTTGCATTTCTAGCATTATTGTTGAAGTCCTACATCTTTGCATATGTTTACAAGCCATTCATATTTTCATTTTCTGTTATTTTCTGTTTTTCTTCTTAAATTTTTGCTTATTTTTTTCAGATAGTTCATTTTTTTCCTACCAGCTTTCTTCTCATGTTTTTCTTTTTCTTTGTGTATTAGAGAAATCAATCCCGAGCTGACTTATAAATGTTTCTCTCAGTTTGTCTTTTGACTTTATTTTTAGTACTTTCTTATATATGAAAGTTTTTAATTTATATATAATCAAATTTGTTAGTCTTGTCCTTTATAGCTTCTGACCTTTGTTTATTATTATCAATTATACATTTCACATGGTCTATTTATAGTCTGATTATTTGAGTTCTCTAATATGCCAAAAGTCTGCTGGATGATGGGTCCCTTGCATGTACACTCTGAAGAATGTAATCATATCTGCAACAGTGATGCTTTAGCCTAGAAACAGACCAAATTATCTAGAATGTTGAGCAGCTACTTCTGAATATTCCTGTAAAAGTAACACGTAAAGTGCAAAACAAAAGTAAAAGCTACATGTAACAAACAAGTAGTTTGTCCTTTTCTGAAATTTAGTTAGTCTTTTGTGTGTCTTTATATTTACTGTTAGTTTTGTGGATAATATGTGGACATCTTTCTAAATTATGCTATTATTATGAAAAGCATGGCTTTTATCCTTTAGATAAAAGTCAAACCACAATTTTCTTCATTCTAGAGACTGTTCTACAAATTATCAAATCAACAAGTACTTATGGGGTACCTGTTTTATTGCTAAGCTCTTACAAGAAAAAAAGGGAGGTAGTGGAATTTTTTTTTTTTTTTTTTAAGGTACAAGTTATGAGCCTATCTTCAAAGAGCTCTCGATCTAGTTTGGAATACATGGCATAAGTACATGAAAAGTTAAATAATAAAATAAGTGAGAATTACCATATGATGTATAAAGGCCTCCTCCCAAAACCAAAGTAAAACAGAACAGAAAAGTGTCCATCTCTTTTGCAGCAGCACTATCTGCTAAGGAACTGTTACTGGTTGGGAAGCTTTTGCTACAATAATTTCTAGAATGTTAAATGAAGAGATGATTTTTAAAAAACTGAAGGTGGCCACTTTGCAAGAAGGCAGGAAAAATGGTTACCTGAGAGTTCACAAATTTAAGTCTACCACAATATACTTATTTTCTTGCTTATTCCACCATTTGCCAGTTACTTCTTTGTGTTGAAGCTTATTAAAGTATAAGTACCTCCTGGACATTTTAGCATACAAAATATTGTCAAACATTAATACCACAGTGTGAATAAATTTAACATCGTTTCCTCATCTGTTTTGGATAGGGAAGGAAAGAGAAGACAAGGAGTCCGAGGTAAGGGGGAAAGATGAGCAGTATGAGTCTGGGGATAGGACCTTTATACGTCTCAAAGTTTCATTCGAACATAGACTTCATCTGCCCAATATACATGTGTCTACTCTTCACATGCATTCATTTCATTGAAATTAATGGGAACAGTTAAAATATTTTAAGATGTTCACTGTTTATAACTTTGAATAACATCATTATACGAGTAGAGTTAAACCAGAAAAGCAGAACCAGTAGAACCATATAGATATAGATATGGGGATTTGTTACAAGGTATTGGCTTATGCAGTTCTACAGTATGGCTAAGCAAGCTCAAAGTCCAGTCAGGAAGAAGTGATCATGAGCAGACTGAAACACTGTGGGTATAAACTGTTTAGAGTCTCTCAGCTCAGAGAAAGCCTAAGCCCTCTTTTAAAGGGCTCACCTAATTAAGTCAGGCCCACCCAGGATAATCTCCCTTTAGGTTAACTTAAAGTCAGTTGATTAGGGACTCTAATTACATCTGCAAAATTCCATCACAGCAGCAACTAGATTAATGCTTGATTGAATAACAGGAGAAGATAGTTTAGCCACGCAATTACAAGGGTAAACAACCAATATTCTATGGTATATTCATTGTGTTAGATTATTTTGCCCAACTATAGGCTAATGTAATTGTTCTGAGTATGTTTAAGATAGGTTAGGCTAAGCTGTGATGTTTAGTAGGTTTTGTGTATTAAATGCATTTTAAACTTACAAAATTTTCGATTTACAGTGGGTTTATCTGGACAAGATTTATCTAGCAAACCTTTCCTGACTAGCCAAGTTAACATATCCCCCCCTTCAAAAAAAGTTATAATAATTTTAAAACAATTTAAACAGTAATTCTTTTCTTAACTCTAATTCACACTCAAAAAAGTACTTCCCCTACAAGTGTTAACCCCCACAGATCATTTTCAGTTAATGTAATCAAACTCCACT
>NW_011888801.1:2172094-2217962 GCF_000151845.1 Pteropus vampyrus
TCTTATTTTCCTTGTTCTTCACCTCTAACCTCTGTTTGGAATTAGTACATCAGTTCATACTAATTGGAATTGCCAGTGACCAAGTGAATATGACATATCTTTGAAAGAAGAGAGAAAATCAGGTCCTTATTATGTTGCTGCATCACTAATCCAGGCTTTCAGCTAAATGCCAGAATATAAATTAGATTCCTTATCAAATGTGGCACATAAAATTTTAGGATCCTTTTAGTGTAGTACATGTGCTTTCAATAAATGCCTGCTTTGGCAAGAAATTAAATCAGAGTTCTTTGTGTCAAGTATACTTACATTATGTTTTATGCTCTATAACTTTAAAATTGTCTTTGTGAACCAGGTCAAGAGCAAAATAAAATTTGGTTGCTGGATTTGGTATTACATTTAAGAAATATCATTTTTTCTTTGGTTATTTCTGGGTATTTGTTTTATTTTGTTTTTTCACTCAGGA
The DNA here is from genome assembly GCF_000151845.1 of Pteropus vampyrus. NCBI lineage: Eukaryota > Metazoa > Chordata > Mammalia > Chiroptera > Pteropodidae > Pteropus > Pteropus vampyrus. The sequence goes on from NW_011888801.1 coordinate 2,172,558, forward strand.
CAAAATTCAGAATCCATACACTGCATCTTCACTGTTCTTTAGCCACACTGGCCTGTTTTCAGTTTTAAAAACCATTGAACTCTTTTTTCTGTCTTCTCAGGCTCTTTGCATATGCTGTTTCCTCTGCTTTGACTTATTTTTACCCTTTTGTTTAGTACTATTCACCCAGCTAACTCTTACTCATTCTTTAAGTCTCAACTTGAATATCATTGTCTCAGAAATTCCTTCTGCATTCACACCACCGAATCTCAGTTAGATTCTCCCTTAATAATCTTTTCTATATTAGTTCTAACATAGTCCCTGGCACATAGTAGGTCTTTGCTAAGTGAAAGGATCAACTTAATATATTGAGCACTTACTATGTTCTAGTCACTATAAAATGCCCTCAAGGAACTTTCTTAACTCTCAGTTTCAAAGGACTATGTTATTTTGTAAATGCTATTCTTAGTTTCACTTTATGGGATAAAATTAGCAATTTTGAATGAAATAAATATAAAAGATATAAGAATTTATATAAATGCATGTATACATATGTCTGTGTGTGGCAAGTTGCAAAGTAAAGTGAATATTTTACTGTGGTTGCTGTCACGAAACCTTGAAAGCTACTACTTTAGTGGATACTGTTGTATAATAATTTCCTAACAAGTATGTCTAGGAAACAACCTATTTCACTTGTCAACTTCTTCAAGCATCTCTCTTCTGTCTACATCTTTGACTTCTAACAGTTCTTTCCTTAGAGTCAGAAGCCAGAATCTCAGAAATCTCTCAGAAAGATCATTTAAATTAAATGAGCCTATCAAGATTTGGAGGAAAGCCACTTGAAAAAAAGAAAACGCTATACAGACAGTCTGTGACTTACGGTGGTTTGACTTATGAGTTTTTAATTTTATAATGTACAAAAGCCATATGCATTCAGTAGAAACCGTACTTTGAATTTCGATCTTTTCCTGGGCTAGTGATATGCTGTATGATACTCTCTTGTGATGCTGGGCCACAGCAGCAAGCCATAGCTCCCAGTCAGCCACACAAATCACAAGGGTTAACAACCAATACTCTACAGTGTATTCATTGTGTTAGATTATTTTGCTCAAGTGTTCTGTGCATGTTTAAAGTAAGCTAGGCTAAGCTATGATGTGTGGTAGATTAGGTGGACTAAATGCATTTTCAACCTAACGATATTTTCAGTTTGCGATGAATTTATCTGGATGTAACCCCATCATAAGTCGAGGAGTGTTTGTATTACATTCTACCTTTAAATTTTCAAAACCTGAAAAACTTTCTCTAGCCCAAGAAAACTAATGATATTTCATCTATTCTCTTTGATGGCCCATGTGCCCCAGTCTTGTGATTTTCTGAGCATTATGTAATACATTTTGCTTTTACTCCTTTATTCTTTTTTAAAATTTATTGGGGTGACATTAGTTAATAAAATTATATAGATTTCAAGTGTACACTTCTATAATACATCACCTGTATATTGCATTATGTGTTCACTACCCAAAGTCAAATCTTCTGTTACCATATATTTGACCCCCTTTACCCTTATCTACCTCTCTCCTCTCCTCTTTCCTTCTAGTAACCACTAAGCTGTTATCTGTATCTATGAGTTATTGTTTGTCTTGCTAGTTTGCTTTTAGTTTTATATCCTACATATGAGTAAAATCATATGGTTCTCAACTTTTTCTGTCTGACTTATTTCGAAATAGGCGAAACATGCCTTCATCCTGTTTTTCTTCCCAGATGCTCTTTCAAGGTCCAATTCAAAAATCCTTTTTGTCTAACACACCTTTCTTTACTAACTCTATTCCATTTTTTAAAATTCTTTGAATTTTCTCACCATGTTGGTATGTATTTCTCAACTTTCGTATACTATCTTATTATGTACTTGGTCATATACACGTTATTCTGTATTAGAAGTAGGCCTTTTAGTGTGTGTCTGTTGTGTCCTTGCCTCTTAATCACATACATCCCCAGACCCCCTTAAAGTCACTTATTTTCCTTAAATTAAATGAAATGCAATTTTAAATCACTTCCTATGAAATTAAGTATGTCGTTATTAGCGTACTTCACCTCCCTAGGGTTCCTAGGCAAAGTAAAACATTTGGGGAATTACTTTTTCCCGTATCTTATGTCCACATTGGCTCTCCTAGATGCCCACTGTTAGCTTTTAATGTTCAATGACTGCTGCTTCCTGGGATGTGAGAATCTTGGCAAAGGCTGGTGCTTCAGATATAACTTCCTGTGTTGGATATTTTCTGCTGGTCCTTCAAGATTGGCTCTTTACTCTTTTCCTTTCCTATTCTGTGCCTGAGGACCCTAAGAAAATTGCTAAGTATTAGTAGCATGGATAGAAGAAGTAAATGGAGCTTGTGAGGCCCTAAATTATTTAAAATCAGGTTTTGAAGCCCGGGAGGCCAGAAGGTTGGGTGAAAATGTAAGAGTCCAAAAGGGGAAGTTAGAGCCCAGAAAGTCAAATCATAGGTCTTAGAATTCAGCCTAGCTACCAGCAGTGCTCCAGAAATATTACTGTATCCTTCACATGTACTTGTTGAGTTGATGAAACAATATTGGCATAACTGTTCCCTAACAATTGAATGAGAGATTTAAAGATTTTAACAATTCAAGATTGCTGTCTACAATACTGACTATTTTTAAACAAGTGGTCATCTCAAGAATAAAGTGTAAACGTTGCTTTAGGAAGGGGAGCGATGGAATAAGACCCTACATGCAATTCTATTTTTCAGATTAATGAATATGATTAAAATTAAGATGGAATAAAAATTTTAGAAGACAGTTGAATAAAATCCAAATTGGATGTGGAATAAAGGCCAAATTGTTATTTTCAGTCATGTGGTACATATTTCCATATGTGCTAAAAATCCTTAAGAACTTGGCACAAAGTTCTGCTGAAATAATTTCTGCCTCTTAAATGACAGGTGCCTCATCTTTTATTGTAGTATTCAGAATCCCATCAAGTAAGAAAGTGCATAATACAGAAGATACATTTATAGGCATTTGCCTCCTAACTTTAGCCACAGAATCATTACTGTAGTGCATTCAGCCTGTTTCTATATGCTTCCTCTCCTTCATCTCTGGCCTCTTTATGTCTTTATTTTCTCCTTCTTTTCGTTTTAACCACAATCACTTCTCTATCAGATGGTTCTTGTTTCTACTTATGAATACATTTAAATTTCATTTATAAAATAATAAATTCTTTTATTAATTTATGTTTAAACCTAATGGGATTCAGCAGTAGTTTGAAACTTCAACGTAATTATTAAATGTGGGTTTTAATACCAGGGATGATTCACATTTTCCAACCTCTATATTTTATAATTTGTTTTTCTTGGCCAGGGTTTGTTTTAAGTATCCATGAATAAGGCAAAAGGTTTCTTGAATTTTGTCTTCTAGAAAGAAAGAATGAATCTTTTCCTGTCCTCTAGAAAGTTACTTTACCTTTTACGGAAAGATATAAGCAGTAGAAATGACAGATATTTAAATCTACTCTGATTTAGGCCAGTCATTTCTTAATAATGGAGTCTTTGCTTTTTTTCTTAAGGGGCCCTCTCTAATAGTAGGCTGTCTGTGGTTGTTAGGTACCTTCTAAAAATTCATTTTTATGGTCACTGAATTTTAGACTAGAAGGACTTTAGAAAGTGTTATAAGCCTCTCATTTTCGAGATGAGGAATCTAAGAAAGAGAGTTTGTGTCTTGCCGAAAATCATACTAGAGGTGAAGTAAGAGGCAAAGTAAAAACTGGAATGCCAGTTTCTTGATTCCAGATCAAAGACTCTTTCTTTTTATTCCATTATTTTATGGAGCATAGAAAGCAAGCTGATTGTTTGCCTAAAATTCATTATATTGTTTTGATCTTAGAACATCATTTCTGTAGTACTTCGTTCTTTAAATTAAAATATTTTATGTTTATTACCTTTTTCTGATTTGTCATCTAAGAATCTTCACCTGTCTTCTTTTTTACATTCAGTCCGTATAATGCTGCTGCTAGATAATATTTCTAAAATGTAGGCCCTAATTGTGTCACTTACCTGCTCAAAAACCTAATCTCTCTCACCCCTTCCATCTGCCTGCCACATAGGTAAATGAATTAAATCCAATCTCCTAACTCATTACAGACTAAACCTACCTTTCAAGTCTTAGTGATTTTCACTCCTCAGCTTCTCCAGCTAAATTAGAACAATCATTCTCAGGACATACCTCTCATTTTCCATATCTCTGTGCCGTTCCTTATGTATATCTTCACCTAAAATTTTACCTGACTTTCTAGATTTATATCAAATTCCATTTCCCTCATAAAGCCTTCTTTTGGTTACCTTTCCTTTTATTTTCAGTTGCAACATACTGTACTGATTTAAATTTTTGTTTTCATTTAAATTCTTCTTTCCTTTTTTTTTGATTGAGTCTCATAGAGTGTCATGTAACTGTGGAAATAAATGGTATCTAATATATTTATTGGTTGTTAAAATTCTTGAAGCAGATAGAAAACAGTTATTGCTACTTTCTTTATTCCTACAATAGTTTATCAAAAATCTGCCCAGGTCATCACAACCAAGAAAAGTCCTACAATTACCATGCCTGTCCAGCACTCAGTAGTATCCGACTGACATTATCACAGTAGTTACATGGAGACTAGAGATATTCATCAACTATTTAATGCCTGCTCTGAATCTTTTATAGTTACCAAATCTCACAATTTAAGCAAAGCTACAGAATATATAAAATGCTTTGAGGATACCGAGAGTGCGTATTTCTCTTATTCAGTTACACAGAAAATTATGTCATCTTCTGTGGCAGCTATTTTCTCAGACACACTCAGTAATTTAGGATGCGCCTGAAAAACTTTAGACTTGAGACTATTCGCATTCTCTTGTATATGCAGTCTGTATAGTTTTTTTTTTTCCTCCAGAATGGACTGTTGCTTTGTTGAGACTCTTGATTTTCCTTGCCGTCCTTTCAAAATAATAAAAATAGAGTACCATCACCTATTGATTAACAGGGGATAATGTGAAGGTAGCAGGGCAGAAAAAGTGTTATCAATAACTGAAAATCTCTGTAATAACAAAACCACCGGTAAGTGTTGGTTATCCAGGTGAAAGTTAACCATGGTAATGTTATAGTGAGTTGTTTTGTTTGAAGTGAAGGTAGGAGACATAGTACCCTTCCCTATGGCAACCCACTGCTAATTCCAGGTTCCTTGCCTTCAGCCCTGCTATGCTAATCCAGTACTACCTAATTACCAGGCTCTACTGTATCTCAGGATCCTGTTATGTCTAAGCAGTATCTAATCTACTCTGGCTAATCAAGAATGGACTTTCCTTGTTTGTGAGGTACAGTTCATATTAATTAGAGATGTAACTCAGATCATTTCCCTTCACAAGGTTTTTAGAATTATTACCATTGCTCCTAGATTCTATTTCCATGAGGTTCACTGTGTGAATCAGATCTTGCCCTTAGAACACTGAACACATAAGATTAACTTATAATATATAATCTCTTCTTTTGAAACAAGAAAATTTAGCAGTGGGTCTTGATCTACACATGTGGTGTGTGCACAGGCAGTGAAAAAAAATGGACATAAATTGCATTGGATATATATTAGTATTTATTTGCTAGAGGAAAAAATGTGTCATTTTAAAGTTATAAAAGTACTGCAGTGAGTTATTGCTGGTTATAAGCTCATTTAGACTTATGTTTCTATCCCACATGCTGTAAATTTTCTAATTATCTTGCATGTCAGCAAAATAAAATAGTAGTGTACATGAAATTGCTCTTTGTTGATAACTTACCAAGTCTTCAAACTGAGTCAGGATTTACTGTTTACTCCTGTTATTTAATCTGTATGTAGGGTGTTGTTTTATGGGATTTTTTAGTTATTTTTATTGGTTTGTTTTTGCTCTTTTTGCTACTTCTATCATAAATCTTTTGCACTTACCCTTGTTATTGTGCTCTATTGTACTGTTTGATATCCAGTATCTACCAGTGATGTCTGGACTATATATATCTTTGAAAATACAATTTTAAAATTCAGAGTAAAATGTTCTTCCAGGAAGACTATTTTCCTGATTATTTGTGTGATACTTGGAAATGAGACAAATTCCAAAATCCTTTATGGTAACTTTCCAGAGCAGCACAACTGCATATATGGCACAAGATATGGATTGTATAAATGCTCTCACAGAACACATCAAACCAGCAGTTTGGTAAGTTTTTAGCTAAATGTTAGATCTCATTCTGGAACATCTTAATACACATAAGTAGAAAGTTTTGTTTTACATTTTCAAAGAAAATTCTTTTAAATTAATTAGTTGAACTCATTCACATGCACATTTATTTAATTCATACTATGTGTAAGGCACAGTTCTAGATATGATATAAAAATTAGTTCCCAAAAAGTTCATAAACTTGGGGAGAGAAATAGACCATGTGAATAAATTATAACGCATTATAAGAAATAGAGTAGTAGAGACATACAGAGAACTAAATTGGCCGATTCTGATCCCACTAATAAAGTTTGAATCACAAGAAATCAAGTCATTGTTAATCTAATGCCAGAGTATTTCTTCGCTTAATGTAGGTGAGTGCTTTGTCCTTATCATTTGGCAAATCAAAAAGGATTTATTATCTGTTCTGTGCAGACCAATATGTTAAATGCTTTGAGAATACAACATGAAAAAGAAGTGTTTCTGCACTGAGAATTTATAATCTAGCAGTAGAGATAAACTGTCTATGCAAGTAACTGTGTTTTCAATCTGTACATAATTGCCATAAGAGAAACCTTTACAAATTGAGCAAAACTCTTCTGCAATGCAGAAAGTCACTTCTGGAGGTAGGGAAAGGAGAGGCCATGAACAATTCAAGAAGGCTTCCATTAAGCAGAAGATGGCTGAACTAACCCTGGAGGGATTGGTAGGATTTTGACAAGGGTGGTTGAAGGATATTCTAATTCATTTAGTGCCTACATGTGCAAGGCGGCATGAAGGCAAAAAAGCCTGAGGCATGTTCAGAGAATAACAAGTATTCTAGTTTGAATGGCATCTGGTACATGTATAAGAAAATAGTAAAAGATCGGGCTAGAAAGAAAAAGTAGGGCCACATTTTGGAGGACCTTTGAAAGTCAGGCTGTGGAATGGGACTTTTATCTGGAAGCAATAGGTAGCTTTTTCAGCAAAGGCCAATCAGAGTTGATATTTAGGAAAATGAATCTAATGGTTGTGTGCAAGGAGGCTTTTAAACTGACTGGTACCAGAGATTGGTTAAGAGACCGTAGCAGTAATCTAGGCAACAGGTCAAACCCAGGCCTGACCTAGGTTTATGTCAGTAGGAATGGAAACAAGGCTGTCAATGTTATAGGCCTTATGCTTATGAAATATACTTAGCAGAATTTAGAAACTGTCCAATGCAAAGAAAAAGAAAATGTCAAAGGGACTCTGGAAGTGAGGCAAAATATCTGATGCTAATATCAAATGACAGGAATAAGGGAAATTACCCCCAAAATGTAAAGAAAGACAAGATTGACAAGTCAATAACTGAATTACTAGAGAAACACTGTAATTAGGGAATTTAACAAAAGAGAAAGAAGACAAACAGGTGATAGAGAAAGGGAAAGAAGGTATGTAACAAAAAAAGTAGGGAAGAGAGCTTCTAGGAGATGGTGGGAAAATATGAACTCTAAAACATCAATAAAGTCCCATTTCTCACCTATTAAATTATCCTTTGGAATTGGAAGATCCAAATGAGAGAGCTTGACATGCAAGAGTTAATGGGAAAAATCAACCAAAGACCTAAAGGACCAAAAATATTTACTCAGCAAATGAAGAGTTGTTGGCAATACAAAGAAATTTTGAGAGGGATTGAAATTAAACCTATGAAAGAATAAAAGGAAATAAGTACTCATTTTCATATCTTAAAATAATTGTTCCTAAATTTTCCACTATGCAGAAATCCTTCCCTTGAGAAAAGAGATCAAGTCCTATTCACAAAGGTCAAGATTGGTAACCAACGAAAAAATTTCTGAAATGGATGTAGGTAAAAGTCACTTGTAATACTGTGCGCAATAAGTCAAAATTGTTGTTACAAAATCTCATCTGTTAGCCCAATCACTTTATAATGTTCAGGACAATAAAAATGCCAGTATGTTACTACTTCTGTGCTGTTACCTTCAATTCCCAATGTACTCTTGATACTCAACCTCATCCTTTGATGTGGAGACTACAAAACACCTAAGATACATAGTAGGATTGGTTAATGTGTTGTCTCAGATTCTAACAAGAGGTTCGAGAGGTAGATAGACAAGTCTTGATTCTAGTTTATAGACTAAAATGATTGGCTCGCATTTTATTATCAAATGCAGTATGAGCTTTTCAGAAGTATTCACTATCTTTTCAACTTTATCTCTTTTTCATATAGCAAGGGTAGGTGAATCATGCTTTCAATTTAACATTTATTGAATACCTGCTACATCTTTGTTGGGTGTTTTTCTATCACCTTTCTGTGATTATTTTTTTAATAGCCTGACTTGTACATTTGACTGATTTCTTTTTCATAAACATTAGATTTTTTTCCTTTAACTTCTTTGTAGTTTCATTATTGTTGGTTTTTATTTATTTATTTATTTTTTTCCTTAAGAGACCTCTGTTGATTGTGACTTCCATAGCTATCCTTGCTACTTCCTGCTGGCCATTGTGAAAATTTTAAGATTGTCTATATTAGACTTGTTTCTAAGGCAGCATTACAATACACTCTGTACATAATTATTGTGAGTCAGCTGTCAGGAAGGAAGAAAAGAATACTGATTATTGGTGATATTTTGGTGGGATGTGTTATATGCATATCCATAGACTAAAATTCTCACCTGGGAGAATTAACTTTTTTTTTCACTAGAGGTAAGATACTAGGTGCTTCTGTTTTACCATATTTTGTTATATTAATAAATTACAACGTGGACCTGTAAGTTTCTTTTTTTTATTGTATCCAGTAATATTTTGGACTGTGAACATTGCTGAGACTTCCAATTCTATTAGCTCTTCTCCCTCAAAAGACCAAGGGACCCAAGAAATAGGGGAGCTTTGAGATACGTTCTGCAGTTAGAGTCAAAACAACTAGAAACTGATGCTCTCTTTTTAACATCTGTATTATTCTGCCATATCTCATACTTTACCCTTGCCACTTTGCTCATAGTAAAGTGTGAAAATAAAAACTATACTCAATGTTTGTCCACTTCTGTGTTTTATAAATTGTTTGTTCTCATTTTGTTTTTACCTTATTTTTTAAGAGTTAATTTTACAAGACTTTCAGGCTAGAATAAGGGCCATTTGAAAAGTGAGGTTTATAGTGTCAGTGATTAGCACACCCTGACAACTTGGGAATTACTGTGCATGGCATATGGAATATATAAAGGATATTGTTGCACATATGAACTAAGAGAAAGAAATTATTAGAAAGGCACTTAACAAGAATACTGATGTCTCCCCATCTGAGACCTTCCTTTCCTGTTTTTGTCTTAATGTTTCGCACTTGTCAGTAATGTTCTCATTGTCCCACCTAAACATGAATCTAAACTGGTTATTTATCTTGTCTTTTATTGTCTTTTTATTAATCTAAGTGATTTGGTTTTTAGTTTTTTTGTTTTCTTGTTTTGTTTTGTTTTGTTTGTTTTTTCCCCAGTGAATGAAGGAAATAAGACCCATCAAAAGATATACATTTTACTTAAGGCTAGCAGGTGAGAGCCTACTCTCCATAGGACCTTCACTGGTGACTCAGTACAGAAGAAAAAAAAAGTCTATTTTGAAACTTGTAATATCCTACTAATACCATAATGCAGGAGATGGCATTGTTCTATTAGTTTTAAACTTTCTCCATAAAAGTCCAGGTAATATGATCTCTGTTGAACTATTCAACTCTGCTGTGATAGCATGAGTGCAACATAGTATGCAAATGAATGTGCATTGCTGTGTGCAAGTAGAATTTTATTTATAAAACCAGGCAGTGAACTAAATTTATCCTGCAGGCTGCTGACCCCAGGCATAATGTATTGATCATATTGTAGTAGAGCCCTCTGTTGGTTGAAAGAAAGGACCAGGAAAAAAAAAATGGAAAGGTTTTATTAGCTATCTAGAGCTTTCTAGTTAATAAGACAAAAAGCAAGAAAATGATAAAAGTATAGGTTATATTAAGTATTAGAGGGTTTAGAACTGAGTAGAGTTCTTCAGAAGGTTTCAAATATAGATTGTTGGTGAAGTAAGATGTTTATGATTGAGTACAGCAGCTATAAATAAAGAAACTATATCCTTTGTTCAGTAAGATGTAAAAGCAATGTGTGAGATGCTTAAGATAAATTGTTACTCTATCTTGTCTTTGCCCTGATAGATAAGCCTTTTTAACCAATAAATAGAGATTTGTTGAACGTGCCAAAATATTTTAGGATCTATACTTTAAGATGGATCCACACTGAACTTCTGCTGGAAATAATGAAGAAATAAGGCTAGAATTATCTTCCCTCCATAAATAATGTAAAACCAGACCAAAAAAATAGAACAACAGTTTCCATATACTATACAACAGGCAGCACAGGAGGGTGATCCCTGCGAGAAGGGAAACAAATGAGGGAATCCTCACAATTGCCATAGCATTCTGCTTAAACAGAGTTTCCAGTATGCAGTAAAAGAAGGGGGATTCCAAACCCAGTGGTCCAACTGAATTGAAACAGAGTTAAGAATTTAAGAAGGCCAAGGTGACTAGAATTTGCAAGAGAGAGTACCAGAGAAGAGAGAGCTACACAGAGACAGAGCATACTTACACTAAATATCTGCAGAGGGTCCTCTGGAGTCTTCAGCTGAATACTGATCAGCACATGTATGTGAGAAAATTATTCAAGGCCAAGGTTAAAACCTTGGCAGAGTATTCCCCAAACTCACACAAGGCCGATAATAGTTTATGTCTCCAATAGCCAGAGTGGAGAAATCTCTAATAAATGGAACATTTTATTTAGAACATTTTATTTAGTAATGTCAGAAAGATATTAACATCAATAGGATACCAAATTAGCTCTAGATTAAAGGCTACTCTCATCTCACCCAACAAAGCTTGAAAATAGCCTAGAAAGGATTAGACTGTTTCCAGGTAACCTAATTGGACTTCAGAATAAACCTCAAAAATATAGAAAGAAACACAAAAAATCCAGGACCCAAAAGCATTAAATTTATAATTTCTAGCATCCAGTAAAAAATTATCAGGTGTGCAAAGAAGCAGGAAAATAAAACCTATAATGAGGAAAAACATCAATCAATAGAAATGGATTCAAAAATGGCACAGATATTAGAATTAGTTGACAAGGATTAGCATTTCTAAATATATTCTATATTTCAAGAAGGTAAAGGAAAGCATAAGCCCATTAAGGAGAGATGTGGGAAAAAATTTAAAAAGATCCTATATCTACAGACGAAAAATGTGTTGAATGAAATTAGACACTGAAGAAGAAAAAAATAGTAATTAGCGATCTTGAAGACATAGCAGTAGAAGCTATTCAAAATTAAGCACTGAGAGGGAAAGAAACTTCGAAATCAAACAGTAACAAACTTGTGACAACCTCAAGTATATATATTTGGAGTCTGTGGGAGAGAGAGAGAGGACAGAGAAATATTTTAGTTATAAAGGCTGAAAATATTCTAAATTTGATAAAATCTATAAACCCACATATCCAGGATGTTCAAGGAACATCATCAAATTACGTTAAATCAATGATAAAGAAAAAAAATCTTAAAAGCAGCCAGTTTTTTTAAAGATACATTTATATACAGAGGAACAAAAATAAGAATGGCAGCAGTCTTATCATCTGAAAAAAAAAAACACAAAGTAGACCATGGAGTACTGAGAGAAAAAAAATTGTTGACCTAGGATTCTATACCCAGCAGAAATATCTTTGAAAACAGAAAATGAAATACTTTTTCAGACATATAAAAGCTGAAAGAATTCATCAGTAGCTGACCAACACAGACAATTCGAAAAGCCTCAGATCCAAATGCTAGCTATAACAATTACCTGCTCTGTGGTCTTGGACATACTTTAATCTCTTTGAATCTTCAGATTTTCATCTGTGAAATATAAAAAATACCTATTTTATGTGATTTCTATGATGAATAAAATCAAATGATAAAGAAAATCAACATTTGTTGAGTGCCTCCTTTGTGTCAAGCACATGTTACGTCATTAAAAATGAAAATAAAATACCCAATAAGAGGACTACTGCCCTGAGAATTTTCTTATGCTATTATCTCTTTTATTGAAAACTGAAAAACTTGAGTTCTAGAAGTTAGCCTGAATAGCTATTCAATCAAATTTTGATGAATTAAATTTTTTTTCTAACTTTTCCTTAGTTACCACCATTAAATATGTTTAAAGGTGGGAATGAACATCTCTCCTTCCTAGAATACACATCTCAGCTAATAAATTACTTTGTGAAAGGGTTAAATATATTCGAAACTAAACCTAATTTTTTTGGCTTGTGTTTTGGCTGCCTAATGTTCTTTTCAGTCACATTTATTGAAGTATAATTTATATACTGTCTATCTAATTTTTATTATAAACCTATTGGATAGGGGCCATGAGTGTCTTTATAGCTTATACATTGCCCCACAGATTTTTTTGGCACTCAATAAATGTTAAATAATATTTCTATTCAGTATTCTGCAGACAGGAAGCATATGGTAATAAATGTCACAGCACAGATTGAAAATCTCCAAAAAGTTGTATGTTATATTCCTTGGAAAAGCCAGTACAGATATTTTCGTGAATGAAATTTATTTTTTAAAAGGGCTCCCAGGCTCATATTTTACTTAACGATTTTCTCTAGTCTTCATTTACTTTATTTACAAATTAAAAACTTTTCCTTATTAGAAATAGTATATTGAAAATAGTATAACACTAATGCAGTCCCATAAGAAAGTATATAAATGATTTTGTAGAGAGCATAAAGAAAAGGTAATTCATAGAAAGACAGTATGAGGAAAAATTTAGAGGCTTAAGTAACATCTTTTGTGATATATTGTATAAAAAGAAATAAACATTAAATATTAAATATCAGCATGACTTAGAGGTTTAACAATACTTAAATATCTTACTCTAATCTCAGTAAGATACCATTGCTTCCCAATAACAAAAGACATTGTAAATTAAAACTAAACTTGATGCCAAAAAATGAATTTCTTGCAAAAGATAATATATCCCAGTTTATCAGTGTCGAAGAAATGGTTAACCACAATCAATTATACAAAACTATTTAGATAGTATGTATCTAAATTACCTTTTCATATTTGCTCACCCTGTGATCGATCTATTGACCATGCTTTGATTCTGTGAGGATTTTTTTAAGGATTAACATAATCTGAATGAGAAAATATCTGAATTTGGCTGTGTTACTAAGTCTTGGGTTCTTCATATATAATATGTGGATAGAGAATCCAGGCATAGTTTAGCTTGGTGCCTCTGACTCAGAGTTTTTCATAAGACTATCATCAAGATGTCAGCCAGGGCTGTAGTCATATCGCTGGTAAGAGAGGTTTTACTTCCAAACTCTCTCGCGTGGTTATTGGCAAGCCTCAGATCCTCACTGGTTGTTAGTCATGGGCTTCTCCATAGAGGTACTCACAACATGTAAGCTTATTTCCTCTAGAGTGAGTGCTGAGAGAGAGCACGTAAGCAAGGGGATGGTTGAACAAGACATCACTTTTGTCATATATTTATTAGAAGCAAATCACTAGGTCCAGCCTAGTGATAGGCTGGAGGAGGAAATTGTATAAGGATTTGAATACTAGCAGTCAGGGATCATGGGGAGCCTGTTTAAAGGCTGCCTACTACGCATACGATCCACAGATAGGACAAATCATTGAATGTACTCTGGTTATCTGGAACTTATTTCTTTATCCAGAGATCTTACTGAGAACTTGAATTCAATAGGCAAAATGACTTTACAGTTTCGCATTAAATATTTCATTTATTCCTAGCAACAGTCCAGCGAAATAAGTATTGTTGGCCTCAATTTCATTGACATAAACTGATACACCGAGTGACTTGCTCAAGATTACATAACAGGTGAACTGTAAAATTGTGATCTTTAGCACAGGTCTTCTAACTCTAGGCCCTGTACTCTTTTTGTTTGCCTGTAACTGCCTCCTGACCACTACTATCTTGCATTTAAAGCCTTTCAAAGAGAGCATTATCCATCTCAATGTGTACTAATATATGGATTTTATGTTATATATAGAGATGTTTATACATAGATTTATAGAGAGCAAGCAAGACAGATAACATTCTGCTTTAGGCTCTCATTTATACTACGCCATTTAAGATTTACAGTATTGTTTCAAATATTATTGAGTCAAAGTTTAATGCCATTGTAAGATCTGCAACAGCTGTAGCAGTGAAATAGTATCTGTTATCGTAAAACTATACTTCTGGGTTAAAAACTTGTTGTATAGAGAGATGAACAAACAAAACAACAGAACTGTTTTGGTGTCTCCATTCCCCTTGGGCTTTTCCCAAAGCTCTAGAATCATATGAGCTGAGTAAGGACCGTAGGGATTCGCAGTGAATTTTCTGCTTCCTCCTTGCATTGGAGAAAAAGTAGTTTGTTTTGGATGAATGGCTTTCTCTCTATGGATAGTCAAAAGTTACCTTTCTTTGGTCCTAAGTTGGACCTTCTCCCTTTTTGCTTCAGTTCATGAAGTTTTAGCCTCTGCCCAGGAATCCTCATGTCTGAGATTACAGAGTAAAGTGGTATAACATAAGCAAGCAGATAATAGTTCTGTGTTCGGTAGTTCAGACCAGGAAATGGGAAGGCAAGGGTTATAAGCTATGGTAGTGGTGGTACTTAGTTTATACCTTTCAGATCACCCTGGAAAAAGAGAGGTGAATTTTTTAAAAGGCATTTGCTACTTTCTCAAAATAACTTTGTGGTGTGGTAAGCAGGAACATAGAAAACTACCTTTCTTAACAGAAGCAAAATAATAGCTACTACAACTAATTAAGTGAATTTGGCAATCCAGGATACAAGGTCAATATACAGGAATCATTTATATTTCTGTAAAACTGGAAATAAATCATTGAAATTGAAATAAGACTATGGATGTTATGGTTTTAGTTTAATATCAATTACAAATAATTCTACTTTATAAATTAAAACTGGGATGTTATCAGACAAAATGTAAAGAAAATAGGTTTCTCCTCAATCGAATGCAGTAGTTCTCCTTATCTGAGGAGGGTATGTTCCAAGACCCCCGATTGATGCCTGAAACCATGGATAATATCAAACATATATACTATATAATATATACTGTTTTTTTCCTATACATACATACCTCCAACAGGTTGAATATATAAATTAGACATAGTAAGATTATTAATAATAACTAATAAGATATAACAGTTATAATAATATTACTTTAATAACAGCTACGTGAATGTGGTATTGTTAAGTAAAATAAGGATTACTTGAATGCAAGCGCTGCGATACTGTGGCAGTTAATCTGATAATTAAGATGACTACCAAGTAATTAATCGGCAAGTAGCCTATACACGATGGATAAGCTGGACAAAGGGATGCTTCCCATCTGGATTGGATGGTGCAGGATGGTGTAAAGTTTCATCATGCTACTCAGAATGGTGCTCAGTTTGAAACTTAAGAATTTTTTAATTCTGAAATTTTTCATTTAATATTTTTAGACTGCCCATTGACCATGTGTAACTGAAACCACAGAAAGCTAAACCGTGGGTAAGCGGGGAACTACTATAAAGGAAATATTTGTCTTTCATATATATACATAAACAAGCACTTAAGTTTCTCCATTCTTAAAAAAAAAAAATCTAACATAAAAAAAAAGGAAAAAAAAGTTTCTCCATTCTTTCCTATATAATCTGAGGATGTGCTTTTAAAGAGTGGCTTGCTAATCCCTTTATCTAGGCTCTTAATGTAAATATCCCAGGGTTTTCATTAACCATGAATTTCATCTTTTTTTAAAAACCTCCACTCAAAAAAAACTATACTTGGTTATTGTTTCACTAGCACCTTTTTTAGCCTGATTGGTGAAGCAGCAAGCCTACTGCAAACCCTAAATAGCGTGGTGTAGCTGAGAGTCTAAGACTTTAATTATATGTCATTTTATTCACAACACTCAATTCTAGGAAGGAAAAAATGACTTTGTTGTTGTAAAAGACATATTATGTGAGTATCATTCATTGTAAACCAGAAATGATACTGTATGATAGCATAGATGACAGTGGGAACTGATTCTAAAATGTGACCTGAGAAACTGAATAATAGTGAAAGTTATCAAAATGGAAAGAAGTATTAATGTGAAATCCCGCCTTCTCTAAAGTACTTTTTCCTGGCCTGTTTGATTTTGCTTTTGTTGCTTGTCATGCATGAATGAAAGTGCTACTCTCTCAGGGGAGCAGGAAAGCTTCTGTGTCAGTTGTTTATTTCCTTAATCTCTCCTCCTTTGTGATTTTTGATGTCAGATCTAAAATGGAAAGCCTGTAAATATAATGATTATCACATGGATAATCACCTGCATTAGGAACCGCCCTGCTTCTCTATTCTAACCTTAGCTGTTCTCCACATGTCACATCCACTCTGTGGTTGGATTTTAACCTGACTGCTTCATTAGATTTGTGAAACTCAGTACGTGGCGCCCTGGGGCAGCACAGATGGGGACTTGCTTGTTTTCTTTTCTCACTTTTACTGCAAAGGCACACTAAAAAGTCCTTTTCAATTTAGTGTGATCAGTTCACTTGGAATTACCCCTGATATTTGGAATGTGCCTTACTCTTCTGCCCACCATGTATGCCCCTTTTTTCTTCCCTACTTTATGACTTAATGCTTTTTCTTTCTGCCATTCTACGCAGTGAATCTGAGGACTAAAATTCTGCTTAAAATTCTTCTGGGTCAGACTGTTGCCCTATATTGTTTTATTTGTTTTGCTGAGAGGGAAAAATAAATGTTCCGTCGATGTATCTGCAGACACCTTCAGATCAGAGGTTAGCTGTGGGAAAGTCTGCAGTGATGTGAGCCATCTGCCTTCTCTAATGGAGCGACTAGGGGCACCAGTCCAAGATCAAAGGAGGAAGGTGGGAGGAAGTTACAAGATAAGATCTTTTTAGCCATAGAGCAAGTGCTTAGCTTTTCAGTGATAGGGCACAGTTTTGCAAACCTGTGTGAGGGCGCTCTAAAATAGAAAATTGAGTTGACTTTTCTTCAGCATGTCCTTTCTCAGTCAGAAATATGCTGGCACTTGGGATAGTTTACAGATGGGGAAGTGTCCTAGGGCCTGGTTTCCTTAAAGAATAGCAATCTGACATTTCTATGTGTATCTTGCAATTAGTCAGTTCTACTTTACCATAACCGATCACAGTTAATTGCTGCTTAGATTTCTATGAGCAAAACTAGACATTAAAAAAGCAATAAAACTACTATATGTGAACTTTGAGTTTTTGTGTCTTAGTGCAATTTTAGTCATACTGATTCTTCACACTCTGTAATTCTTTCATGCCTCTGAAAGTTCCTTATAAATAAGTGGTTCCAGCTGAGCTTTTCAGTTATCTTTTTCATATAAGAATTAGCTTGGTTAATTCTTGAATAGGACAGCTTGGAAAAATGCTACCTTGATATCTTTTGTACCGATATTACTGACTATGTGGTAGACATAGTTCTATTGTAAATAAATTGTCAAAGAGGCTAACCTTGCTTGCACCAATTGTCAAGATCATAATTGAGTTTTTTAATTTAATCTACATTACCAAGGCTAACTCGATCAGCCTATGCTTCTCTAGTGAACAACCTAAGGAGTTGTACTTTCAGTTCATCACTTTCTATTAACTTCCATGTTCAGCTGTAATCATCTGTTTCAGCCTTTTTAAACCCTCAAAATGGTTCTTTAAATCTTTGTTATTAGTGTATTGGATCATAAGTACATACTTACTTTTCTCCCCAGTATTTTCTTTAACATGTAGATAGTACCCAAATTTGTGCTAGAGACATCGACTGTACTTTCTGCCTTACATGGTTGGGTACAGCAGTCGTTTTCGTTGGGTTGGATCTGCTCACTACTCGGGCTCAAATCCCATCCTTCTATTAATATCTCTTGGCAAAGATAATTCTGGAGGAATGTAAGTTAAGATGTAGAGGCTCTTGACAGTTGTCTGCAGTTTTTTTCATTTTCAAGGGGGAAGTGGAGTCGAAAAGTAATATTGCCTCCATTTTCTGTATCAGTCCTAAAATTAAAATATAGGCACAAAGCAAAGGGTAAAAAAAAGGAAAAGATTTAGTTGCACAGATGTGTTTTTGTCATTTGATAGCCTGTTATTAGAGCATTAGGGTATATAATAATGTTCATCAGCTTGTACCCTTAATATATTTAATATCTAGAAAAACATTGTGTATTAAAAAACTTAAATGATCTTTTTTAATGTTCAACTTTTGTTACCCTGTCATCTTATATCAAAGGAAAAGAGGGGTTTGTTTGGATTGCTTTTTATAGTAATTTCAAATAGACAAAAAATAGAAATACTAAACATGTCTAGATTTAAAAGTTAATGTTTTGCCATTTTTGCTTCACTTTAATTTTTTTTTAAGACTTCTAGAGTTAATTACATATATCATGCCATTTTATCCCTAAATACTTCAGGATTAACTACTAAAACTTAAGGACATTTTTCTTACCAAATTGATGACTCTTGATCTTATCTTATTCCCATTTCATATCCAAATTTCTCCAGTTGTCCCAAAAATGTCTTACATAGCTGATTTGTTCAAAACATTTTTCCCCTCCCCACTTTATCATGACATCGACGTTTTGAGGAGACCAAGCTCTTTTTCCTGTAGGACATCCTACCTTATGAAGTGTCCATTTGCTTTCTCAGTGTATCATTGAATTTGTTTCTCCTATCCTCCATGTTTTCTGTAGACTGCAAGTTCTTGAATTAAAGTTTTGATGAGTTTATTTAAAAAATTGTTTTGTCAGAAAACTTTATATGTGATGCTGTGTAGTTTATACTGCATCATCACAGGAGGTACGGAATATTTGGTGATCCCACCATTAATGATAAGTGATAGGATTGATCTCTGGGTTAAGGTAATGATGGCAGCTTGATCCTTCTATTATAAAGTTATACTTTACTCCCTGCGACCAACATGTAATCTGTGATGTTTTGATTCCATGAAATACCCAGTTTGCCATCGTCTTTTCACCTAATGAATTTAGCATCCATTCACGACCCTTGCCAAATAAATCTCATTAGAGATTACAAAGTAGTGATTTTTCTGAATCTATACATTTACTAGCAGGCATTCTTCTCTACAGAAGAGCTTTCTGAAAGGTATTGTTTTAATTAAAAACATAACCACCAGCATGTTCCTTAGGTTTCAAATGATTGTCTTTCTTTTTTGGGGTCAAAACACCTGAACTCATTGTGACAGCTACAGTAAAAACATGTACTACATCTTCTTTATTCCAACTTGTGAAGTGTGTTGACATTATGCTGCCCTTTTTTTTATACCAAGGAAAAAAGAAATCTTTTTTGGTGTAAGAATAAAAATTGAACTATGCGGGTATATTGAGATAATTGTGTAAAAAAAGAGACTGTTTGAATGAGTTTCAAAATGGACTATTTCTTCATTACCTAGCACTTTATAATTAACTGTTCTTTTTTTTTTTATTTCAGGAAGCTGCCACTTTTGCTAGAGAGCAAGGCTTTGAGGTGAGTTAACCCACAATTGCACACTAAACAGATCCTAAAGGTTTTTTCTAGCTGATAATGAAGTTCTTTTGGACAGTGATTGATGTGCTATTATACTCTCAGAGCCTCGCAGCAGTTGCCATGGAAACTTGGCAGTCGTCATGGTTTCTTTGTTCTGCCAGCACAGTGTTATGACGCACTCTGCTAGGTCTGCACCCAACATCGCCTACAGATGTTATTTATTGAATTTTGAAAAGCCTCTTGGGAAGCCAAGAGGTTGGGCACGGTTTCAAGCTGCCTCTGCAGATATGGGGCCTGTCAGTTTGTTCAGTTAAAAAGCTACCTCATTAGCTGCATTACATTTTATAAAGATTCACTGCTAAAGCAGTGGTGAAGCAAGACTAAATAGTGAAATATAATGTCGTTTAAATAATTTCAACCCTACCACACGTAGATTATCATTATGCAAATTAATTTCCAAAAGGTTGTACTTAACAGTTGTAAGGAACTGATTCATTTAAATCTTGCTCATATAAACTTCCTGTTTGAATCTTGTTTTATTCTTTTTGGGGGTGTGGGGAGATGGGAGAGTTCATTAAAACACATATAAATTTTCTGAAATTAAATATCGATAATTGGCTTTAATTTCCAGATCCTGATTTTGTTTTTCTGATACAAGTGTTATTCTGTCAAGATTCAAAACTCCATGTGGTTTTTGTTGGCAAAATTAACAGACAAAACCATGTTTTTATCTATAGAATATCACCTTCTAATCAATTGTTAGAAAACACTGAACCCAGGTTAATTGATGAAATTAACTGTTTATGAGTTTTATGATTATCATATTTATTGAGCCAGCACTATGTAGAATGCTGTGTTCTATACCACAACTTGGAATGTAGCACAGTAGTTATTTTTATAAAATTTAATCTGACTAGAGCTGAATATAGAAACGCTTTATTTGCATACTCAGTATCGTCTATCATCTACAGAAGCTGTGAGCATTGAATGGATATATTATTAAGCTCACTTTGAACTTTTTAGAGAAAGGTGTATGAATTTGTGATGGAACTGTTATTTAAATATACGAAAGGTGGATTCATTATTGAGCAACAAAGTAATATACATGCATGTTATCCATGTCATAGGACTTGACAACCATAGAGCTTCCTCTTCTTGGAGGAAGACAGTGAGCATGTGGTGTAAGTATTCTAGTCTCAAGATTCTATGAAAAAATATATCAGGGTAGAAAACCTTGCCTCATAATACTTGATTATGGAAACTACAATAATTTCTTTGAAATTTGCTTTTTTTTTTTTTTTTTACTATATGTATTCTCATGAATATAGGGTTGAGTCACAGGTAGAAGAAATAAAGATTTCCAAGTATTTATTTACCTAATTTAAATTTTGCTTTGTAATTTCCCAAAATGGCAATTCATATACAAGACTAATGTAATTGGGTGAATATTCAACTTAAAAGTCAAATGTTTTGATCATGAGAATATAAGTAAATATTTTCATTCATTTTTAAAAGTTTCACTGATGTTAAATTTTAATGTTAAGAATTGATATTCTCTGTTGTTATATCAATTCTTCACAAATAAAATATTGTAGAACATAAATTTTTATCCTGTTTTCTATACTAACACAAAAAAATGTATTTTGATTCTAGAAAATAACCAAATTTATAGATGATTAGAAATATAACCAGTTACATAACAAATGATCATGATTCTGTCGTACCTAGAAAATAATTTTTAAAAAATAGTTTCTTAAGGCTAATTCATACTTTTATTGACCCCATGAGCTACATTCTTTGGGTATGCCTGGTTTAAATTCAGTCTTAGCAACAAACTACTTTTTCTATTTTCTGCTAACCAGCACCATATTAACACTTCCATTAGTTTTTACATATTGAATCTAAACTTGTTTCTTTTTACCATAAATCTGTCATAATTGATTATAGCATATAAAACAATTGGATTATAATGGTATACATCATCTCCTGACATAGCTAAACTACTCTGTTGGTTTGAATCTTGGTATTTTAAAAAATCAAACAAAAATCACTATCTTAACAGTTTAAGTTCTATGGAAGTGTGTCAGTCAGTGCCCTCAAGTCTAGTGTGACCAAATAGACAGTATCTGCATTTTATCACTCTCAACTTTAATTTTACCTCTAAATTTTGCGCATGAATGAGGGGGGAAAATGAAAAGATTAAAAAAGGAAAGTTGAGCATTTTTTTCTTCCCACCCGCTTGGCCATCTTACACTCATATTCTGTTGTATATCCCAGTTCCCAAAGCCGCTGAGTATTGCCATTAGTGATCTGTCTGCTAAGAGACCAATCCAGATGCCTCTAAAAATAACTAGTGTTTATTCATCAGGAAGTATCCTCTGAGGCATTGTTTATGATATTCTGGTTAGCTTCTCTGCACATTTTAGATAATCTTTCTTTTAAAAAAATATTTAATCTTTAAAATGAATTGGGTAATTTTCAGTAAGAAGAGGCAGCTCAGGAGGGCACTGGAGAATGAGATAAAAACTGAAGCTGGGCAGAGCACAAAGCAGAAGAGAGAGGATTTTTTTATATATATAGGTGATAGAAAATTGCACAGTGCCTGATTTAAATGACAGACCTGCTAAGAATTTAAAATGACAATTCTTGGGGTAAAAAGTTTCATGAGGCCTTTTATTATTCTGGAAAGTCAGTTCAGACTGCAATGTGTTTTTAAATCTACTTTATCTTGAACTGAACTGATTAAAGGTTTGTATTTTTAGAACCTAACTAAAAATAAGGTACTTAAAAGCATGTTTCATTATGAAGCCTTTTAAAAGCTGTATCAAAAATTTATTTAAATTAAAGTAAATACAAATATTCTTTGTATTTTCATTCTCTGTGCAAGAGTATGTGCCAGACGATGAAGAGAATTCATACTTTCTCTGCTGAATTATTTATTCATTTTTATTCGAAGCAACAAATTTTAACTTTCTTGTTTTATATGTCTAAGATATAATACTTCTGACTTCAGAGGAAACAAATCAATCCTTGTCTCTTTTCCAGCTTTCTCCGCAGACCCTGATTCTACTCAGAGGATTCCAGACTTGTAGTCTTTCTCTGACTAGTAATGACTCTATCTTACACGACTGAGAGAGAAAAATATTGAATCGTGCTAGCCAATATGGCACCCACTAACCACGCATGGCTATTTAAATTGAAACTTATTGATATTAAATACAATTTAAAATTCAGTTCCTCTGTCTCACTAGGCACATTTCAAGTGCGCTGTAGCCTATAAAGCTAGGTACTACCACTTTGGACAGTGCAGATGTAAAACATATACCTCAGAGAGTGTTCCACTGATCAGCATGGGATAGAAAATCCCCAGGGAGTGTTCAGGAGCTGTTGATTCCCAAAGAATTCTTCAGGATTTTTCTAAAGTTTCTGTGTTCCTCACAAATGTAAAGAATACAATGAATATCACCCAGAGTTTCTGGAAATAAGATGCTAAGTCAGGTCCTACTGGTTAAGATAGTACAATGCTGTTTTCCCAGGTTACTATGTCCCAAAAGAGGACAGTTTTAAAACATTAAGGGAAAGAGAAAAATTAGTCTTCCAGTTCTCTTCATTTAATGATTTATTCATTCAACAAATATATACTACTGAGTACTAGCTATGTACCTAACATACCTAACACTTTGATAGACCCTGAAGGCAAGGCAGAAATGACCAGAGAGTGCACTGTGAAAGAGAACATGGGAGCGGTTCCTATTTTGGATACGATGGTCATGAAACAACTCTCTGAGGAAGTAAAAACTGAAAACTGCATTATCTAGCTATGACAGAAAAAAAAAAGCGAAACAGGGAAACAAATTTCAAACAAAGGGAACAAGAGTAGAAAGGCCCCCAAATAAGAAAGAGCATAATATACTATGTACCTCCAAGAACTGACAGAAGGCCAATGTGTCTGGAATGGAGTGAGTAAGGAGGAAGGAAGTATGAGATAAGACTGGAGAGTGACACATCATATCAACACCATAATTATTATAGGAGTTTCTATTTAGAAAACAAAACAATATGGTCTGGTTAGGTGGGGCAATGTGTAGGAACATCACAATTGGTATTCTGTAGGTGTAGATAGTTATACTGTGGTTTAACATTTGCATTACCAGTTTGTTAGAAATGGAATTAGAAGAGTATACTCTTTAATTTGGAAGACAATGCTAAATTTAAGAGGTGTAATCACCAGTGACAATAAAAGCATAATTTAACATTTATAAAATACTCCATAGTTTATAAAACCTTATTCCACATTTCATTAATTCATTTAATATTCACACAAATCTTTGAGGATACATAGGCCATGTATTGCCATGTAAATTCAAAAAATAAAAAATAGGCTACGTGACTTGTACAAGGTACAAGCTAATACATAATGGAGCCAGAACCAGAGCTCAGCTCTCTGAGTTCAGTACTCTTTCTTATACAAACTACACATCTTTCTCTCTCATACTCTAATGTGTTGGAAGAGGAGGCTAGATTTCCAAATGACCTTGGAAAATGAGAAATATTTTGAAATTCAAAATATTGATATTCACTAGGGTAAAATACAAGCCAGAATAATTAGGAAAAAATAGCAAACTTAAATACAAGATCAGTAATGACTTATGACTGTAGCAGAAAAATAATTTAGGATGAACATGCTATAGTTTTATGATGACAACAGAAAGCACATTGCTAAAATTCGTAGAAGTAGTTAATCTGTAAGTAGTTTGGAATAGTGGTTAAGAGTGTAATCCCTGGAGTCAGACTTAATGGATGCTAGACCTGGCTTCACCATCTAGTATACTTATGACCTTAGGAAGTTACTTAACCTCTCTGTGACTCAGTTTCCTCATCTGTAAAATGAGGGTGTAGTACTAGTACTTATTACTAGGAGTACTTGAGATTTAATGAGTACTTTAGAGCTATATACATGGCTCTTGGTCTCTGCATCTATAAAATAGGCATATAGTAATAATATTCACTGGCTAGAGAAGTTAGGATTTATTAAGCACTTTAGAGCTATATACACGGCTCATAGCTAAATTGCATGAACTTTCTTCCACTTCTCTCCCATTTCCTTTTTATCCTCCCTTATTATAGACCATAATTGAATTCTCAATACTCAAAACTCTTGAGGCCCCTTTCTGGAGATTTGAGGAAGACCTCAGGATGTGAAAGTTTTGGAGAGTATTAAAATAATTTTCAGTAGAGGAAGGAAATTAATATTTATTAAGTACTTAGCATGTGCTAAATATTACATTAACCTCTTTCACTTACCTTATTCTCTTTTGCCCTCACAAGTATTTTTAACTCTTTATTTTGAAAAATTTTAGACTTAGAAAATTTGCAAAAATAGTACAAAATTCCCAGATACTTTTCACTTAGCTTCTAATCTTAACATCTTATATAACCAAGGCATAGTGATCAAGTGTACTTGTCAATCATTTTGTAGAATGTCCCTCAACTTGGGATTGTGTGATATTTTCTCATAATTAAGTTGAGGTTATGTATTTTTGCCAGAAATACCACAGAAGTGCTGTGCCCTTCTCAATGCATCATATTAGGGATGTATATGATGTCTTATGACTGGTGATGTTGACCTTGATCACTGAGTTAAGGTGGTGTTTGTAGTTTATCCTCTGTAAAGTTACTGTTTTCTCATTGTAGTTAATATCTTAGGGGTGATATTTTGGGACTATTCAAATATCCTGTTTGCCCACTAATTTTAACATTTGATCACCAAAGTAAAGTGATATCTGTCAATTTTCTCCACTGTGACATAACTACTTTTCCTTTTGTAATGAATAACTATTTTAGGGCGAGATACTTTGAGGCTATGCAAATATCATTATTGTCTTCAAGCTTTTGCCCACTAATTTTAGTTTATTTCTCTCCAGTATATTTTACCATATTTTCTTAGTATTATATATGAGGAAATGGAGCCTCAGAAAGGTTTATTTACCTGCTCAAGGTACACAAATCCAAGTGTGTCGTACTCTAAATCCCTAGTAATTTCACTATTCTCTTAAGATAGGTTAGCCCAAGTATAAGGGGAAAGAATCTATTGGCAGGAGGGAGAGAGTAATTACAAAACTAGAAATAGGTAGCTTTGAGAAGACAAAATTGAAGTTTTAAGAAAAGTTTTATACTAGATGAGGATCAACAACTGAGGGCAAGCAATGGCTTCTCAAGGCATAGTAAGATATTTAGATTTGGTGTTCACTGCCCGTTACCCCAAAATGACAGAGGGGTTTTGTATGAACTAGATGTAGATACAAATAGAATAAAATGTAACCATCTGTAAGGATTTATGTTTTATATTTGGAAAGTTTATTTCAATCTTGAATTGCCAGTTTTATAAGATTTGAGACATAAGAAAGTTTTCTTTGATTAGGTTACCGAAACTCCATGAAAAAATATATCTTCGCACACGGTCGGTAGAAGACATTCGTGGAACCTCATTCTTAATTTATTTCTCATACCATGTCGAAGAAAGATCTCTATTTAAAAAAACATCCAGTACATGTGTAAGGTGCTGCTCCCAAGTCGATAAAGTGAATCTATTCCTGGAGTTTGCCTCTTATCTTTATTAAATATGAACTGTACTCAGTCATAAGCAAAAATCCTACAGCAGTAAAAATATATGTTGTAAGGAGATTGGGGGAATCTTAATTAAATACATACATTAATTTGAGAGAGTGAATACATTGTTAATATGGCATTTTTTTGATCCTTTCAGCTGTTACTAGTCATTTGGGTTTTTCTTCTCTTTCTTTTTTTTTTAACTGGTCATTTCAAATAGTCTGTCTCCAAAACTGAGGGAATTTCTTTTCTCATCTTATTCGAGTTCAGGCTTAGTTGTGTTTTAAAATAAGCAACCAAAAGTGGAACAGTCAGCATGTTTGAAAGGTCAGCAGCATTGTCCTACCACAAGTGGCTATTCTTTTCAGAAGCAACAGCCCCCTGGAATTATATCGTGTTAGGTGTAATAGAAGCTTAGCTTCATATATCATCTGTGATTTCTTAAGTATTTCGTGAACAAACAACATAAAAGTATTTCACTAAAGATTGTCATACCTTTAAAAATGTCATGGTTTCTAATGTTGTTTGTAACAATTACGACTTGTCTGACTTGCTTACCTAAATTTTTCTGTCCTATATATCCCAATTAATTTGCTTTATGCCACTCAGATACATTCCCCCTCTGGTATGAGTTTCTCTCTCCATAACTGTTTGGCACATCGCACAGTGATAGAGTACTAACAAGTAAAACCAGGGCAGTTTTAGAAGCCCACTGAAGTCATACATGGATTTTTAAATTATCTAAAATTATTGAGAACATAATTCTAAAAATCCTACCCATAGCTTAAGAGTTAGATTTCAAGTCAATAACATTTATGATGTAAAACTTGGTGGTTGCTTCATACACCTAATGTGAATAATAGCATTGGGTCTTCTAGAATTAATTTGTAATTTTTTTAACTTTAGCTTTTAAAATAAATTAAGTCTGCAGAAAATGGTTAGCATCTCTTTCATTTTACTTCTTTGAAAAATTTGGCCTTACAACAACTGTGTTATTTCCAGAGTCAACATAATTATGCTCTGTAAACATCTAAAATAATCCAGTATTCTTTTTACAAATCTTTTATTGGAAAATCGAAAACTACTGACTAGATATTTGCTGATATTAAGGAATTAATATTTATTTTTAAAAATAAAATAATTATATGGTTATGTTTAAGTTGTTATCTTTCAGATTTACAGATGACATTATATAATATCTGGGATTTGCTTTAGAATAATATGAAAGGTGCATGGATGAAGATACAGATGAAATAAGACTTATCATAAATTTAAAATGATTACAATTTGATGGTAGGCTCCTGAGAGGTTATTGTACTATTCTATTTACTTTTGTATGTGGTTAAAATTTTTAAATAATAGCTCTTAATAAATGTTCAAGCCTCTGTTATTTTGCATAGGAGAGGCTAAATCCTTAATGTACTAATAAAGCTTTGCTTATTGCATTGGTTTTGAGATTTTTTTCTCCTTTCTATTAATAGACTGAAGACATTAAAGAGATAGCCAGAAAGACACAAGCTTTGCCAAAGGTGAACTTGAAGAGGCAGCGAGTCGTGATTTTCACCCAAGGGAGTGATGACACTATAATGGCTACAGGTACATGTGCAAACGATGTGTAGACTAATCATTTATAACAATTCTATATTCTTTCTGTTAAAATTCATTCAAAACAATGGTTTTTTTTCTTTTTTCTTTTTTTACCACTTTCATTTATTTTGCACATACACACACACACATACACAACCACCAATTTGTTCTCTGTCTATGAGTTCGGGTTTTTTTTAGATTCCACGTGCAAGCGAGATCATACATTATTAGTCTCTCTCTGTCTGACTTATGTCACTTAGCATAACGCCCTCACTGTCTATCCCTATTTTGCAAATGGCAGGTTTTCCTTCTTTTTTATGGCTGAATGATAGTTCATTTTATATATATGCTACATTTTTTTTTTTTTTTATCCCTTCATCCATCAAATGGACCACTTAGGTTGTTTCCATGTTTTGGCTGTTGTAAGTAATACAGCAATGAACATGAGAGTGCAGATATCATTCTGAGTTAGTGTTTTCATTTCCTCCAAGTAAATAACCAGAAGTGGAATTGCTGGATCATATGGTAGTTTTATTTTTAATTTGTTCAGGAAACTCCATATTGTTTTCCATATTTGGTATACCAGTTTACATTTCCACCAGCAGTGCACAGGGTTCCCTTTTCTCCACGTCCTTGTCATCACTTAATTCTTGTCTTTTTGCTAACAGCCACTCCAGCAGGTATGAGGTGATATATCATTGTGGTTTTGATTTGCATTTCCCTGATTATTAATGATATTGAGTACCTTTTCACATACCTGTTGGCCATTTATATATCTTTTTTGAAAAGATGTCTATTGAGATCCTCTGTCTATTTTTTAACTGGATTGTTTACTTTTTTGCTATTGAGTTGTATGAGTTCTTTATAAATCAAATACATGATCTGCATATATTTTCTCCTATTCCATAGGTTGCCCTTTTATTTTGTTGGTGGTTTCCTTTGCTGTACAGAAGTGCTTTTTAGTTTGATGTGGTCTCACTTGTTTGTTTTTGCTTTTGTGGCCTTTGCTTTTGGTTTCAAATCCAAAAAAAATATTTACTGCCAAACCAATGTCAAGGAACTTGCCAACCCTGTTTTCTTCTTAGAGTTTTATGGTTTCAGGTCTTACTTTTAAGGCTTTAATCTATTTTAAGGTAATTGTTGTGTATATTGTAAAATAGTAGTCCAGTTTCATTCTTTTGCATGTGGCTGTCCAGTTTACCCAACACCATTTATTGAAGAGACTGTTTTTTCCCCACTGTGTATTTGTGGATCCTTTGTCATAAATTAATTGACCAAAAATGTGTGGGTTTATTTCCAGGCTTTCTAGTCTGTTCCATTGTTTTCTATGTTTGTTTTTATGCCATTACCATACTGTTTTGATTACTATATCTTTATAATATTGTTTGAAACAAGGAAGTGTGAAACTTCCGGTCTTGTTCTTTTTTCTCAAGATAGCTTTGGCTATTTGAGGTCTTTTGTGGCTCCATATAAAATTTAGGATTGTTTGTTCTATTTCTGTGAAAATGTATCTTTTATAGTTTTTTTATTTTAATAAATATACTTACCTTCTATCTTAGTAAAAAAGATTTCATTTTCAAGAAGATGCTTTATGAAAATTCAGTTGAGTAAATCCACCTCGGTTTAATTTATTTACTTTAATATTTTAGAGATATTGTCAATCTAGAAATGTCTTTTATGAAAAAAATAAATTTTAATTACCAAATACCTATGCTCAAATAAAATGAATTTATCCAACTATGAACAAATAAAATCCAGAAGTAAGTTACTTCCTCAGTTTTAAATTTGAAGAAGAAACCTCACTTCAGTTTTTTTTCAGCCATCTATTTTATAGCACTCATAGTCATAGGAATTTCATCTGGTCAACAAATATTTTATAGATTAAAGTGATTAATATTGTCAATATGATGCTATCTACTATTAAAGCCAAAATACAAACCTTTTAATTCTGCCTGAACCAGTAAGATAAAAACCAATCAGTTAATAATTATTATAAACAGCAATTATTATCTCTGTGTTTATTCAATACTCTGCTGAAATTTCAGGTATGAGCCTTAAAAATCTAACTTGGAAATAAAATTAATATACATCAATATACGAATACAAAGAAATATACTTCTTAGTTATTGGTACAGATTACATGGGTTGTATTGACCCAGAGAAGGAAATCAATAAAGCTTGACAGAAGATGTTATAGTGAATATAAAGTAAATTTTTGTTGAATTAAATATATAAGCCTGAAAAGTGTCAAAGGAGAAATTACTGTCAAATTTGGGGGAGTAGGTACCCTAGGATTAATTCATTCCAACTTTTTTAGAATTGTCAAAAGCAAGATTCAGAGATTTACTTCAAAAAACATTTGTCTCAAAATAATTCAGTGAGTGGCAAATAGTGAAGTGGGGTTACAGATGAAATGAGATTCATCATGAATTAATAATTGTGGAAACTGAGTGATGGGTATATGGGGGTTGGTCATTATGCTATTACCTCCACTTATGTATATGTTTAAAATTTTCCATAATTAAAAGTATAAGAAACAGAAAGACAGAAAAGTAAAAATTAATTTTTCAAATAAGATTCAGAGATATTAAGTTTTATTTCTATTATATCTTGGTTTTCCCAAGATGTATTGATATCCTTGCTAAGCCTTGAATTCTAGGAAAGATTTAAAGAGAGGAGGGCAATCCAGTCAAAGAGGATCGTGTGAGAACAGGCACCAGGTACTGTATAATGCTTTATTTTTTGTGACACGGAAAGCCAGCATGTTAATTTGTACAAGAGAGAAAATAAATAAGTCATGAAAAGATATCCCTGCATTGATAAATATCTGAATTGCTGTATTCCTGTAATATACTTACTATAGTCTGTGCCCTATTCCTGTCTTAGCAATAAACACCATTTGGAAAAGTGAAAAACATGCAGACTTCGTATTTTATAGAAACTGTCGTACTGCCTTCAGAGTCATAAAATGTTGTTTGGTTGTTCTTTATGGAGGCTTTTATTTTCAGGCTTTATTCTAGATATACATATTGTACCAGTGTCTTCTTCATTGTGAATTTGCACAAATTTCACAAAATTGAAACCTTTAAAATTAGCCTTCCCTTCCTGTGACTGAATTTCCTTATCAACTCATTTTGTTCTTTATTAAATGTATTAAACCATTCTTAGGAATGCTAATCAGTAGGAATTTATTTGAGGAAAGACACTGGCTAATCTTTGCTGTTTCTACTATATGAAAATGAACTTAAATTAGAGGATGCACTATATCTGCAATGCATGATAAATACAAGATGGATAGAGAATCTGTTCAGTGGTGTCAGCTACAAAAGCAAACATGATAAATGTTAATGCAGTTTTGAGCCCTGGGATAAGCTATTCAGTGCACAAGCATAGCTGAATCTCTTTGCTATGTTGTTATTCATGGCAGCCAAATAAATGTCAATAATAAAAGAGAATTAAAGATTTTCATTTCCCAGAGGCAATCCTCTAATACGGCTTGATCTTTCATTTCATTTGTAATTCGTTCTCATGTCAGGATGCAATCATTCGCCAGGCTCTGGGTGTCATGTTAAGTCATTTAATAATGATTAAGAACATAAAAATGCTTGGCCTGTGGGGCAATCCACAGAAGAGATGCCAATTTGTTATTGTTTTTTCTTCTTTCCTCTTGAATATGGATCAGCTTTTTTCCACCTCCTAGCATTAAAATACTAATGGAAAATGGGGTCCCTTAATTTACCATAAGTGACATTCCAGAATGGCACAAGGCAGTGCTAACACACTTATTAAAACACTAATTAGGAATCATCGTTCCTTAAACCTCACACTATAGAGTATTTTTAAATGATCAATGCTAAGTTTGTGGCGTTTAGCAATAATATAACAAAATCGGGTTCCTTGATATTTAATTCTAGAGACATTTCTCCTTTTGTGATATGGTATCTATAAACCACTTTTTCTTATTTTATAAATGTAATTCTTTGACTTTCTCTACTCTAAGTTGCCTGTGAATCTTAAGCCTTTTCCACTTACCCTATTTTTTTGGCCATTGCTGTTTTTCAGTTGGGTATGTATCCTCTATATCGAACCCAGTGGTTTTGTCACATATCATTGTTTCATTGCTTGCAGGCTAAATGAATTCCAAGTCTTTGGGGGTTACAGGAGGACCCTCTGGAAAGTAATAAAAGTAAGAGTCTGGGAGTAAAAGACAAGAAAGAAAATGTGATTCTGTTCATTTTGATCCTTTTAATAAATGTTGAATTAACTTGTTAGGTCTGATGAGAGTCAGGTCAAGGAAATCATTTCTGTGTCTATAAACTTTACAAAAACTAAGATTAAAGATTTTCATTATCTACTGGACAGCAGATACTAATGAGGTCTTTATATATGAACATCTTATTATATTAAATATTGTACTGAAAAAATATTGTATACATAAACATATGCATACATATACACATATATACACATATGTTTTTATAGAAGGTTTATATTTCTCCAAGTTTCTGTACTAAATGTGCACTAACAACTAGAAAAACAATAAGAATTTTATTCTAAATTGAAAATGATACATTTCAAACAGTGGTTCTTATGAGAAAATGAAAGAGGTCCATTGGAGAATAAATCGTAGACTTTTCTGAATACTTTCAGAATTCTTTCTGGGCTGTTTGAGTTGTAATTTTACTCAAAGGGAAAAAATAGATTAGGTCAGAGGTTTTCAGCTGGAAGACTGGTACAATTATATCAGAATCACCTAGTGGGCTTTTGGTAAATACAGCCCTACAACACCTTCCCCTCAATCTGATACATCCCTGTGAAGAGTTCAAATACACATCCTCAAGATGTGTGAGAATGGGGATGGTGGAGTCTAGGGGAAAACATGTGTAAGATTGTGTATTTGTTGAAAAAACACTCCCTTAGGAGCAGTTCCTATTCTTCACCTCTCACTTTGAAGACCATTGGATTAGGTGATCTGATAATGTTACCTCAAGTTTTGTGATCCTGTGATATGATGGAAGCAGAACCTTTTAGCAACTAAGCATCTATTACTTCAATAAGACAAGCCTTGATGAATGCTTGTCTTTCTCGTTCAATCACAGAGTATCAAGAACCCATCCACTATGACAGGTAATCTACATATCACTTTAAATAGTTTCCTGCCTTTGAGGAGCTTATTATTTGTGATAGTCACATCATAGTGCCCTTTGTCATTTCATTACGAGTAAATAGGGTTATTGAAGTTACTTGTCCTTATGTTCCTAAATCCTAAAAGAAATTTGTCACCCCATTTGCTAGTTAAGTTTTCGTGTTCTTTGAAAACACTCAGTGCCGTCCATTACTCTACAAGATAAGGTCAGTGTGGTTTGCAATTCTGATAGGCATAAAGCACAGAAAATACAGTAGGAAATGCAAACTATAACGGAAAACAATCTCAGCAGCTTGTAGAATAGTGTCTGCACATCATCACAAGTCCTACTGCTACAAAATGTTATAATAAATCATTTTGAAAATGTTTTCTCTACTACAGCCAAACCAATTTTAAATGATGATCTTGTTAGCATAGGTTGGTGATGGTGTGGATAGAACAAATCAAGTAGCATACTTTTAGAATGTTTGTGTATGGCATTCATAGAAAAAGTTCTTACCAGATGAGATTTTAAAGAATAGATACTTCTTAACTATGAATGTAAGCAACACTAATTAATTATTAATTCATGTTACATTTTTAGATTTTTGTAACTGCAAAGGACAATGTTATTTATTTAGCCAAGGAGTCAAAAATACTTTAGATTATTATTTGAAACATATGTGAAACTGTCACATTCCTAACAAAATAATATCTAGGGGGCATGGTTTGTATGGTTTAGTGATCTCACGTCTGTCAAGAAATGAGACTTTTTTCAACTCCCACCTTTCTATCAAAACTAGAAAGCAAAATGGAAGACAGCCTACACTAGGCAAATGTTAGCCCTGTAATAGTATTTCTGAAAAGAACTTTAAGTCAGATTTATTGAGATATAGATTACATAAAGTAAAATACACACATATTTTACTTAGTAACAATGAACAACCACCGTAATCAAAATATAATATATCTTGTATACTTTGTTTTGATGTATAATATGCATACAGAATTGGTACAACTTTTTATTAGGTGAACACATCTTTGTCACTACCACCATATCAAGAAATGGAACACTTCTAGCACTTTAGAAGCCACCTCTTGTGCTCCTTTCCTAATCATTATTCCCACCAAAAGTAACCATTATTTTGGCTTCTTCTGCTAACAATTAATTTTGACTTTTTTTGAAATAGAATCACCCAGTATATAGACTTTTTTTCTTGCTCTTTCCCCATCCTTTTTGAGCATCACTTTACTTTTTAACAATACAAAATTCTCTAAGCTCTTGTATTTTCCCTGCCTTAGTCCTAGAATCAACCATTTCTTCAAATAACCCATGTTCCTTATATTGGCAAATGTTATTTAGACACCCAAATCTGGGTTCTAAGAATGCTCATCACTCTTGAGTATTGTTACTTCTAGGCCAACTTAGCAAATAGATTGGCAATTTATGTATGTATAATAGCCCGTGGATACACACCCATCTATATTTATGTCTATAGCTATCTGTTTACATATGTAAATTCTATGACGTCAAACTGATACCTTTGATTCCAATCTAACAACACAGTGTTCATTCTAGCCTTCTCCCTTTCCTTATTTATAACTTCTTCCTCTGACATTGACAGTTCTGGCTCTAATTACTTAAAATATATTTACTTGTTTATTTCATCCTAAAGTATTTTTTACTTGTTTACCCATGCCCTTGTGAGAAGTACACTTTTTTTTACTAGAGTACAGTGTTCGTTTATAGCTCTTTTTGTCTTTAGCCCTATAATGTCTAGTCAAATACTGTTATCCAAAGTAACTTTAGGTTAGTTCTTTCATTCCATCCACTTCAGTGTGGTTACATTATTCATTTGTAATACAATTAGGTTAATTTGTTAGAGCTTGTATTCCATTTTTGTTTCCTTTCATATCTGTGTTGGTTTTTTTAATAAGTAAAATTCACTCTTTACAATGTCGAGTTCTGTGTGTTTTGACAGATGCATAAGATCATGTAGCCACCGCTATAGTAGTGATACAGAAGAATTCCAGTTTTCTAAAGTGATGGTATTAATTTATACTCCCACCTGCAGCATATAGAATGGCTTTTATTGTTCCACATCTTCACCAGCATTTGCTACTATTCATCTTTTACATTTTAGCCATTCTGGTAAATATATACTACACTTTCATTGTGATTTTAATTGGAATTTTTCTCTTGCAATGAGATGGGACACCTTTTCATCCGCTTATTAGCATTTGGATATCTTCTTTTGTGAAGTACCTTTTGAACTCTTTTGCCCATATTACATTGTCTTATCGATTTGTAATTCTTTTTACAGTCTGCTTACAAGTCTTTTGTTAGAAAAATGTAATGCAAATATACTCTCCACTCTGTAGCTTTCCTTTTCTCTCGTCATGGTATCTTGTGATAAATAAAAGCTCTTAATTTTAATATAGTCCAATTTATGATATTTTCCCCTTATGAGAAGTACTTTTTGTGTTCTCTTAAAGAAAATCTTTGCATATCCCAAGCTCATGAAAATATTTTCCTATTTGATCTTTTTTCCCCAAAACTTTTTAATTTTTTACTCTTTTCCTCTAGACCCACAGTCCATATTGAATTAAAATTAATTTTTATATATGGTGTGGGATAGAAGGCATGATTCATTTTTTCCCATATGACTAATCAGCTGACCCATCATCATTTATTAAAAGGAAGATTTTTTTCCCTAACTGCACTAAATTGACACCTTTGTCACATTTCAGATGACCTTATATTGGTGAGTCTTTTTCTAGACTTTCTATCCCAATCTTCTCTTTATCTTTGTACCAGTTTACATTCTTTTAATTACTTAGTTTATAATCAGTCTTTTTACCTGGTATGGTCTTCCAACTTTGTTCTTCAGGATTCTCTTGGCTCTTCTTGGCCCTTTGCATTTCTACATGAATTCTAGAATGAGCTTGTTAAAAAATTTTACAAAAATTTTTTTAATCCTTACTAGAATTTTTATTCAGGTTATATTTAATCTGCATATCAGTTTGGAGAGAAATGACATCTTTATGATATTGTGTCTTTCAATCCATAGAGTATTTCCCTTTATCAATTTAGATGGTCTTTAATTTTTCTCAAAATGTTTATTGTTTTCAGTGTAATGGTCCTGTGTGTGTGTGTGTGTGTGTGTATGTGTGTGTGTGTGTGTGTGTGTGTGTGTGTGTAGAGAGAAAGAGAAAGATTCCTAATTATTTGTTTTTGATGCTATCCATTTTTAAATGGCATCCTTTTAGATTTCAGTTTCTGTTTGTTTTTTATTGGTATATAGATTTTTTATAATGACCTCATTTATACTAATTAATTATAATAATGTGTCTGTTGAGTCTTTTGAATTTTCTATGTATATAATACTATCATCTGTGAATAATGACAGTTTCATGTCTTCTTTTCCAATTTTTTTACTTTCTTTTCTAACTGTACTAACTAACACAGTAAAGCACACTAAATATGAGCACAATTAAAATGATTATAGTGAGCATCTTTATCTCATTCCCTATCTCAGGTGAAAAACCTTCAGTATTTCATCACAAAGGACAATGTTTACTAGTCTATTTGTAAACACTTTATCAGATTTAGGGAGTTTCCTTCCATTCATAGTTTGCTAAGACTTTTGTTGTTGTTATTGTTGTTGTAAAGATTTTTTAATCATCAAAGAGTATTGAATTTTATCAAATAGCTTCTACATCTATTAAGATTACTATATGACTTTCTTCCCTTTTTTCTTCTAATGTGTGAATTACAGCTTGATTTTGCAGTGGTAAACCACCTCTGCATTTTTTATATAATCCCACTATTGTCATGATATTTTAATTTATCATTGGCTTGGATTGGGTTATATTTTGTTTTAAATTTTTGCATGTTGTTTATGAGACTATGTCTGTAATTTTCCTTTCTGTAATATCCTTGTTAGTTTGAGTAGGAACATTATGATGACCTTATAAAGTGAATTAGAAAGTGCCTTTTTCAGTTCTAGAAGAGTTTTATAAAATTGATGTTATTTCTATGTAAATATTTGAAAGAGCTCTCTCATCAGGATATCTAGGCTTAGCAAATACTTTGTTGGATGGTTTTTCATTACAGATTCAGCTTCTTTAATTGAATAGCAATGTTCAGTTTTTTCTATTTCTTCCTATACCAGTTTTGATAAGTTGTATTTTTCTAGGAATTTTTCTAATTTATCTAAATAGTCAAATTTATTAGCATAAAGTTATTTATAATATTCTCATCTTTCTAATTACTGTTAAGATCTATAGTGATGTTTCTTTTTAAATTCCTGATTGGGGATTATATTTGTGCTCTTTCTCTTTTCCTTTATGACTCTTCCTAGAGGTTTAGTTTAGTTTGGATTTTTCAACAAGTAGATGCCAAGATGAGGTTAGACATTCAGATTTACTGAAGGAAACACCTGTGAGGGAAAATAAGGTGGGAGCCAGAGGAGACAGGGAGATGTATTAAATTGTAGTACAGGTCTGCCGCCTGTGATGTAGAGAGGGGAGGAAAGGAGGTTGGTCAGTAAGAGGCTTAGATTGCAATACAGTTAAAATTTGACAAGACCAGTAGGAAATCCTCAAGCCAAAGTTGCCCAAAGGAGCCCACATCTCCATAGATCTCCATAGTATTTCTTCTGTGCTCATAGCCTCAGCGTGGTAGATTCAGAGCACAGCTGGGGCCATCAGTCAGTAATGCTCCACATGGCAGATCTCAGAGCCACAGGTTTATCAATTTTATTAGTCTTATAAGGAACCAACTCTGCTTTTGTTGATTTTTCTCTATTGTATGTTTATATGTATTTTTTTAATTTCTGATATTTACTATTTCTTCTGTTTTCTGTAGTTTAATTGGCAACTTTTATTGTCTTAAAATATTTTCATTATTTTCCATTCAAAATATTTTCTAATTTTTATTGTCATTTCATTTTTAATCCATAAGATATTTAGAAAGTTTTGTTTAATTTCCAAATATCTGGAGATTTTCTTGTTTGTTTTTAATTTTTGATTTAATTCCATTGTGTTCAAATGTGCTGAATGCTTTTAGTTCTTCAAAATTTGTTGAAGTTTTTGTCTTCTTGCACACTGTATGGTCAATTTTATACATGTTCTTTATGCATTTGAAAAGAATGTATATGCTGACATTCTTAAATATGGTCCTTGTATATGCAGTTAAGTTTGTTGTCCAGATCACTTATACTCTTGTTTAGTTTTTGTCTACTTGTAATATCGGTTGTTGAGAGAGGTTTATTAAAGTATCCGGCTGTGATTGGGTTTTGCGCATTCTCCTTTTGGTCTGTCAACTTTTGCTTTATATATTTTGAAGCTATCTTAGCACATGTATATAAGTTTACAACTCATATGGATTGAACCTTTTATCATTGTGAGATATCCTTTACCTCTAATAATGCTTCTTGCCTCAATATCTATTGTTTCTATTAGTATAACTGTACCAGCTTTCTATCGGTTAGTGTTTGCATGGTGTATCTTTATTCAACGCTATACTTTCAACCTTCCTATATTCTTAAATTTAAGATTTTTTTTTTGTAATTGGCATATAGTTTTTGTTGTTTTTAAATTTATTCTGACAGTTTTATCTTTAATTGGCATTTATTTATATTGAATAAATATTTCTCTTAGATTTATACCTTACATCTTACTTTTTTAATTCTATGTCTCACATGTTTTTCTTCTTTTTTCTTTTTTTTCCTGCTTCTTTTTGATTAATAGAGTATATTTTATTCTCATTTCCTTCTGTATTAGCTTGGCAATTGTATATCTTTTTAATATTATTTGCCCTAAATATTACAAAATAAATCCTTGATATTAAAGTCAAATATAAACTACAACTTTTACCAATTCTCATGCAATAGTAAAATCTTAAAACATTATAATTCCAGAATTTAAGCCTTCCAACCTTTTTTATTATTTTGTGCATTTGAATTTATTCTTTCCATTGTTTTTCTTTTTTCCTGAATTTCCATGTTTTCTTCTGCTGAAACAGCTTCCTTTAGTCTTTCATTCAGTGCGGGAATTCTCTTGTTTGTTTTTTTTAAAATGTTTTTATTTTGCCTTTCAATGAATATAGAACTCTACATTGAGAGCTATGTTCTTAAAGATGACCTTTTATTATCTTTTAGATTCTCTTTTATTTGTTGAGAAGTCAGCTGTTAGTCTTATTCTTGTTCCTTTGAATATAATATTTCCATTTTCTCTGACCGCTTTTTAGAATTTTCCTTGACTTTAATTCTGTATTTGGTTCTGGTTTTCCTTGCATTTATCCTTCTGGGGTTTTTAGTGCTTCTTAAATCTACAGTTGATGACTCCAGTTTCAAAATATTCTCAGTCATTATCTCTTTAGGTATTACATTCATCCTTCTACTTGAGACCAATTATATAGATTTTAGGCCTTTTTATTGTGTCCCATATGTCTTTTATACGCTTTTGTATTTTTCATCCTTTTTTTCTCTCAAGCTTCAGCTGATATGTTTTGCAGTTTGGCAGTTAGTTCACTAATCCTTTCTTTCCTGCTTTGTCCAGTCTGCATTTCAACACATCCATTGAGTTCTTTATTTCAGTAATCATATTTTTCATTTTCTAAATTATTTGATTCTCTTTTTATTGATCACGGTTCTATAATATAATCCTCTACTTTGTCATTTTTTTAACATGTTAATCACAATAATAATAAATTGCATGTTCAGAACTATAATATCTCAGTCATCTGTGAATCTCTTTCTTTTGTCTTCTTTTCTTTTGGTCTTATTTTTTGGTTTGCCAGGTAAATTTTCATTAAATGCTAAACATTGTTCATAATAAATTATAGCGTTTGTGTTGGTGATATTGTCTACTTGTAGAAGGCAGCTAGTGTAAAGGTAGATCAAGGACCGAGCCAACTCAAGCGTGGGTTGCAATTTTGTAAGGCTCAATCTACTTCTAATTTGTTCCCACTCCTATGCTATTGCTCTCCTGAAACCCTAGATGTTCTCTTTGGTGGGTTCCTTAGTGAGTTCTCTTTGGTACCATACAACTACCAAAAGCACTACTGTGCCTTTTAGAGGTCTTCTGCTTAGTGTCTTAGTCTCTTATCCTGCTACCTTACAAATTTGACAAATTACCTCAAAGAGGAAAACCCCTGAGTGTAAGGCTTACTCCATTGTGTTCCCCTTCTCTTCAGGATCATGACACCTAAATTCTGACTGCATTGGCAGGCCCAAACTCCAATTTTTGTTTCACAAGCCCTGGAGACTGCCAAAAGCTCTCTTGGCTTCTCTGCCACTTGTAAGAATCTATTGTCTAGCTCCTCAACCTTTAACCCAGCACCAAGAATTTGTAAATGCCCTGAGGAGAAAATTTATTGAATATATCAGCCTAACCCTTTATGGTTCTTCTCTCTCAGGGATCTTGTCCCATCAGATCTTGGCTACACTGGCAATTCTCTCATACCTTCATTTATTTTTTAAAATATTTTTATTTTT
Organism: Pteropus vampyrus; assembly: GCF_000151845.1. NCBI lineage: Eukaryota > Metazoa > Chordata > Mammalia > Chiroptera > Pteropodidae > Pteropus > Pteropus vampyrus. The sequence goes on from NW_011888801.1 coordinate 2,213,145, forward strand.
GCTGCTTTTCTAGTTTATGGTGTAAGAGGTGATTTTTACAGTTGGTTTGTTAAGCTATGGCATTAGAGCCTAAATTTAAGTTCTTAGTCAATATTTTTTATTACAAAATAGAGAAATACGTGGCCCAATAAAGTTAAGTGAGCTCATCTCTTTATTATATGAGGTTCTTAGCGATTTAGCAATACTACCCTCTATAACCCACTTTGAGAAAGGCTAGATTAGGTAATTTCTCCAATTTCCCAATGTTAGAGATAAAAACAGCTGGATTAGAACCCTGCCTCTTTAATCCCAGTCTAGTCTAATCTGTTTTATACATGTTGCCTCATTTACTTACAACAGTGGTTCTCAACCAGGAGCAATTTTTACCCTCACTTTTGGTTGTCACAACCGGGTAGATGGTGGAAGGTGGGAGAATTCCACTTACTTCTAGTGGATAGAGGCCAGAGATGCTACTACACATCCTGTAATGCACAGGACAGCTACCCACAACAAAGAATTATCTGGCTAAAATTATCAGTAGTGCCAAGGCTGGAAAAACCTTGGCAGTAGTGCCAAGGCTGGAAAAACCTTGGCTTATCTCAGAATGTATATTTAAATGATCAGTATCTGCTTTCTCATTCCATTAACCATAAGACCAATACTAATAGACTATAGTGGCATAAATCTTGTAGAATACATCTAGAGGCCCCCTGATCCAAGAAAACGTCTATATATGATCTAGTCCATACTTAGTTAACTGTATTTCTCAGAGTTTCTGCCAAACAATTTCCAATTCTAAGCCTTAAGTTAGAATTCATTCAAGTGGGAAAACAATCTGATGTGCTGATATGTATTCATATCTTATAAATTCATTTTGTATATGGGAATGGATATCTAGATTATAGCTACATTTATCTGCACGTTTATTTAGACAGACATATATATACATACACACACAAACGCACATTAGCTTAAATAGTTCTTAGAGAATGTATCCTTCTTTTAAAACTCCGGTTAATCAATTTTTATAATTGAAAGCTCTTGAAAATATAATACAAATGGATATTTATCTAAGACGTATATTACAAAATATTTTTCAAAATAATTGTTTGTATGCAGTGAGTAATTCTTCTGAAATTCAATTAGACTTTACAATTCATTTTTCAGAGCATTACAACTTAGTGGCAAATTTTTACTTTGGCTGAAACGCTGCATGCAGATTTTCAACTTAGATAAAAATCTTTGGAAGTGTAGCAGAAAAGTCTGATTCAGATAATTGAATAGCAAAATTTTACATGGTTAAAAGGAACAAAGTACTTGCCCATTGAATATTAAAATCTGTACTTAAATGAAGACTTATCCCTCTTGCTTATTCCTTTTAAGCCTTAGCCAAGATGGTTTATCCTAATTAAACTTCTTTAGAAGCTCACATCATTTTTGACTCATCGATTTTTAAAGTAGCCCAACAGAAGCCAGCATTTCTGAGGAATCCCCCTGCCCTTTATTTAATCTTGGCACATAAAGTTTATTTAGGTTCTTTCTGCTTCTGTTAAGCTATTTTAAGTTCTTATGTTTAGAACTTTTCTGGTTTAATAAACAATCTAAAGTCTTAAGAAAATGTCCTAATTTTTTGTCAATTTAATAATTTTACACTTAGCCATCTATTCATTTATCATAATAAATTTTGCCTGTACTCATAATCATTTCCTTTAGTTCTAGAACGCCACCCTTTACCCACCTATAACAAAGGAGAAATTTTAAAAAATGTTTTGTGAATAGACAATATATTTACATGGTTTAGAATTCAAAAGATGCAATAATTAGGGCTGTTTGGCTATCTAATACTTATGAAGAAGTAAGCAGTTTTTCATTAGTGGGATGACCGTAAAACTTATCAAAACCCAGATACTTTTGAGAGTGAAAGGGGATGCCATCAATTATACTAGGACTCTCTTAGGCAAACCAGTCCATATGGTTGTGCTAATCATTACAGATATTTAAACAAAGGCGTTTGGTAAAATGAATTCTTACATTGGTTGAGGTTTTAGACTGTGTTTCTAACATTTCTTCCAACTCAAAATTTTTTATCATGCTCTAAGAATATACCAGGTAATATTGAATTTAAAGAAGTCTAAGGATCTCCATTCTCAAACAGGACCATCTCAAGCAGGACAAGATGGAGAGCAAGACACTAACACTACAAATAAATTCAAATCAGTATGGTGTTATTGAGTACCTACTATGTATCAAGAATTGTGGTTTAAAGATAAATGAGACAAAAAACTCCTTTTCCTGAAATGTAGGAGAGACATAATTCACTAATAGAGTGGTATATGATATTTATGAAGTGGTATATGAGGTTTATGAAGTAATTTTCATAGAAGAACAGAAGGAACAAAAAGTTGGGGAAAGTTTCACAAAGAAAGTGATGTTTGAACTAGGCTTTGAAGAATACTATGATCTTGGCAAATTGAGATTACAAAGGAATATAAGTTGGTGGAATACGATCAAAAGGCAAAGAGGCCTTAAAGATGTGATCTATCATATTACAAAGAATGTCAAATATCAGGGAGAGTGGTATGGGTAAGCATGAAACAGTAGGTTGTGATAAGCCTTTGAATGCTATGCTGGGTAGTACCTGATTAAGTGCTAAAAGTACATGCAGAGAAGGAAGAGATCATTTGGACTACAAAACATTTCGTGGTCAGTTTATTATAATTCCATAAAAGAAAAGAACTGCACTTCTGTTTTGTTTATGGAGCCTTGTTTCAGAGAGATCAACAAATAGTAAAGATAAGGTTTTTTTAATTAAATGCCAAAGAATTAAAGCTGCTGCAATAATCTTTCTAAAAACAATATCAGCGATGAACAATCTCACAGGATTAGAGTGAGACAAATTTGATAGGTTAGAAAAATTGTGGAGAAAACGAGCTATATATAAAATGTGGTAAAAGCACTAGGGAAAATGCCTTAGAAAATTAATAAAGATTGCATTGGTTTAAAGATAAAAACTAATGCAAAAAGCTAATGAATTCAGTCATGGAGAAACTTTATACTAAAGTGCTTTCTAAAAGAATTGCTGCTGGATGGACTACTGGCTCTTATTAAGCATTTTTTTTTTTTACCTTAAAAAAAGATTAATAACCCATTAATAAAATTTATAGTTGATACTAAATTAAGAGTTACTATAGCTGTTGATAAAATGATAGAAATTCTGATAATACTGGAAGTTAGAAATGGAAGTTCAAAATGTTTAAAATAAACTATATTTACCCCATTTTTAAATCCACATAGAAGCAGTGGGTAACAAAGAAATGTCTCTATTTCCAGGAACTACTCCTGATGTAGGAATTAAGAATGGACAGTAGAGTCACCTAAAATTTAGAGCAGTAGTAATATCTCTTCCCTGAAGAGTTTACTTTTATACGATATGTAATATGATTAAATTCTATGATTCAAAGTGGATTTTTATGAAGATTCTCAGATAAATCTTTGTGATTGAATTTTCTATAGAACTCTATTCTTTCTGTGATTCTAGTTTAATAAAGGAACTGTTTTAAAATTGGCCTGTTCTTCCTTCCCTCAAAGATCAGGAACAAGGCAAGTCTGTCCACTATATTGAATGACCACGGTTATTCAATATAATATTGGAGGTCCTAGCAGGTGCCGTCAGACAAGAGAAAGATATAAAAGTCATCCAAACAGGAAACAAAGAAGTCAAACTGTCACTATTTGCGGATAACATGATTCTCTATATAGAAAAACCTAAAAAATACTACTAAAAACAATGAGCAAATACAGTAAAGTTTCTGGATACGAAATCAACGTTCAAAAATCCATACCATTCCTATACTCTAATAATGAAGCATCAGAAAAAGCAGTGGAAAAAATAATTCCTTTTGCAATTGCAACAAAAAGAATAAAATACCGAGGAATAAATTTAATGAAACAAGTGAAGGACCTGTATAATGAAAACTATATGACCCTATTAAGAGAAATCAAAGAAGATACAAAGAAATGGAAAGATATTTTGTTTTCTTGCATTGGAAGAATAAACATAGTTAAAATTACCATATTACTGAAAGCATTATAAAGATTTAATGTAATCCCCATCAAAATCTCATTGGCATTTTTTAAAGAAATAGAACAAAAAATCATCAGACTTGTATGGAAGCACAAAGACCCCGAATCGCCAAAGCCATCCTGAGAAAAAAGAACAAGGCTGGAGGCAACATTCTGCCCATCTTCAAATTATACTACAAAGTGACAATAATCAAAATGGCATGGTATTGTCGGCAAAACAGACTCACGGACCAGTGGAACAGAATCGAGAGTCCAGAAGTAAACCTGTATTTATATGAGCAAATAGTTTTCGACAAAGAAGCCAAAAACATAAAGTAGAGAAAGCATCTTCAATAAATGGTACTGGGAAAACTGGAAAGCCACTTGCAAAAGAATGAAACTAGACTGTTGTCTATTACCACACACCAAAATTAACTCAAAATGGATTAAGGACCTAAATATAAGACCTGAAACATAAAATGCATAGAAGAAAACATAGGAACTAAACTTAAAGACCCTGAACTTAAAGAGGATTTTATGAACTTGACCTCATAAGCAAGGGAAGTAAAAGCTAAAATAAATCAATGGGACTACATCGAACTAAAAAGCTTCTGCTCAGCAAAAGAAATCGTCAACAGGGTAAAGAGACAACCATTCGAATGGGAATATATATTTGCAAGCAACACCTCCGATAAGGGCCTAATATCCAAAATATACAAAGAACTCATACAGCTCAATAACAACAAAAAACAAATGATCCAATCAAAAATGGGCGGA
>NW_011888801.1:2219037-2277125 GCF_000151845.1 Pteropus vampyrus
ATAATGAAAGTCATTAAATTTCTTTAACACGTGATGGCAAGAACCCAACCCAGCATGCCACTTGTAAATTTATCTACAAAGCATAGAGGCATTTGTCACCATTGACAGTACTGCCATTTAATCTGGGATCTGTTTGCAACTCAGCTGTCTATGTGTTAGTATGTATTTGATGGTCTTAATTCAGCTTCAAAGCATAGCTAGCTTTTTCCTTCAAATTACTCTGAATTTTACCTAACTGAAAAATATAAATATTAAAGAAACACTTTAGGGATGGTAATTTTTCTCCAGATCTGTTATGCCAACCAAAAAGTTTCTGGGTGTTGACTTTTTATGCTGTTTCTATAGTTCACAAACCAAAGCTGTGATAAATTAGATTATAGTAAATTAGATTAATGGTCTAGGAAGGGGATATAGTGGTTTGGTTAAATAGGTAAGTCAGGAAAGCAAAACCAGCAAGGACTGAAATAACTTAACCCAGGTGACACAGATGTTGAGTTAGGATATTCTGGATACAGGGGTTGGTAGGGGTTGGTGCATATCTAAATTATTGCTACCAACAACAATTTAGATATGCACCAATAGGGATTTAAATTAGAATGGTAGAAAGCTGATGAAAACGAATTATTTATCCCATATATAGGGATTCAGGACCTACTATGGTCCAGGCACTGAGTAAGGTACTGTCTATGTGGAAGTCTCTATATTTCAAGATCTCACAAGATATGAAATATGGATGTAGAGAAATAATCACAATTCGTTATAATAAGAGCTATAATACATGAATGTTTAAGGTGTTAAGGACCCAAGACGAAGGAGCAATTAATTGTATGGAGGAGCCTAAAAAGTACTTTATACAAGATTTAACATTAGATGGGTATTTGAAGCTTTCAAAGCAAAGAAAGTGAAGAACATCCTCAGCAGGAGAAATAGCATGTGCAAAGGCATAGGCAAAAAAAGTTGAGCATCGTGCTTTGGGGGACATGGTTCAGTGTGTCAACATGTGCAAGCTAAGTGTACGTACAAGCTAGAAAGATCACATCAATAAAGGTAAAAGACATAAAAGAAAGTTTAATAGGATTTAGTAACTATAGGAAGACAAAAATAATTCTAAGATTTTGTATTTAAGTGACTAAAAGAATGATAATGCAAAGAAATGGACACTCCATATTAAGAGTTATGTAGCCTATAGATATTTTTAATCTGAGTGGACATAAAATACTTAGGAGGTCTTTTCTATTTATTTGTGAAGATAACATTAAATGTGTTACATCATTGCTATTCTGAATATCAAATGCTCATCAAAAGGTTCTTAAAGCCAGCCAGCAACCTAGAATTGATTATTAGCTATTGGTACAGTTGTTTCAGAATTACAAACTGTAAAAGAGTAGAAAAATAACCCGAATTAATGTTTTTTTTAAACTCAGAAGGAAAAATGTAAATACATATAGGATAACTGAAGAAGAAGCAGAATTGCTATGAATGTTCCAAATATTTGGTTCTAAATAATCAAATTAATTCCTCTTTTATTTGTTTTAAAATACTGTTGTTTCAAGAACCACCAATTATCAGCTAATGCTGGAAGTCTATAATTATGTGTTAATGTATGACAAGGCTGGCAATCTCCACAGAAGACTGACACTTAGCAGAATACTTGAAGCTGCTGATGGTCCAATGAATCTGTAGCTCAGAAATTTTTCTTGACAGTAACTTCTGTTGTTCAAATTATATATCATCTTAAGTAGCTAAAACCCACAGAGAGTAGGCAATATTACCCAAACCATTACAGAATGATTGGTTAGAAATCCAAAACAAACTTTGATACTGTAGATCCAGATGAGTGTTTGCCTGGACACTGAGAGGCAGGAAGAGGTGGGAGCTTACTAAGAAGCACAAGGAAATTTTTAGAAGTAATTGATATCTTCATTATCTTGATTGTGATGATGGCTTCACGGATGTGTATGTATTCAAATTTATCAAATCGTACTCTTTAAATACATGCTGTTTATTCTGTGTCAATCACGCCTCAGTAGAGCTGTTAATAAAAAGATGAATTTAATCTTAGAATGGACAGGTATAATATTTAGAGTTCTGCACCATTATCCATATTTTTAAAAAGGTAGCCATTTTTAAATATGTACATACAACTCAAAGCAACCTAGGCTAACTGAATCGTGATGAATTGAGTGTAGTGATTTTAGCTAGCCTTAAGGTAGTATACTTTATTAAAATACAAATTTGTGTATGTGTGTTTGTGAATCTGTGCTGATTCTGAGTGATTATTTTTCTTGAGAGTTGCTATCTGTGGACTGGATGTTAAACTGACTGTAAAGCAGCTTTTATAATATTAATGCCACATAGTTTGAACATTTTTTTCCTTATGAGATGTAGAAAGATCAATATCTCAGCTGCCCCAGGTCATAATAAATACTTTTAATAATTTCTTTTTACCTTTGTACACTTTTGCTTTTATTAACGAGCTTTTCTTTTTTAGAAACAGGCTATTAATGGCTTTCTGACAATGTCATCCTGGCTGTGGTTAAAACCAATGTGAACTCTCATTATTAAAGACTAATTCTATAGGTAGAACCTAAATATGTTAAAAGACATAAGGATTTTAATTAAAATTTTCATATTAGGATATGTGATGTAGGAAAATCTTTTAAAAGAATTGTTATTTGATGGAGTGTAATGAATCAGATGCCCTTATGATATTGCTAAAATACAAATAGGTGAAAGTATTCATACCCTCTTATATACTACTTTCACTTCTTAGAATTTAATCTAAGTTAATCAAAAATATGGGAGCAACTGCATGTGAAGATATTCATGGCATGTTTATATATAATAATAAAAATTCAAAGCAACCTTAACATAATTGGTAAAGTATGTTATTTATTTGAAGCTATCATTAAAAATAATGCAGCAGTTTGAGACTATATATATTATGTTAGATGAAAAATAAACCAACACAGGGGTTTTATGCATTTTGGAAAACTTTATTACTTAAAATTTGAGGACTTTTCTGTAAATATAAAAAATCAAAATAAATAATTGCCTGCCATTATAATCAAAATAGCAAGAGTAATAACTTAAGGGGTAAGATGATAAATACTGTTTTCCATATCTTATTTTCAAATCTTTAAGAATTATCAGTTTTTAAAAGAACATACTCCTTTTAATTAACTGTACAAATTTAGCTACTCTAAAGTAGCATAGACTACTAGTGGCTGAAGCTCTAGGGTTTCATTAGTACAGTGATGACTTAATTAACAAATCCTCCATGAACAAAACCGCTTTCCCCAAGACTGGCGTTGGTGCAGCAGGCATGTGGGAAGGATCAATTTTCCCTGAGCTAGATTGGTGGCAGCAGGGACTAATGAGGCAGGGCCTTGAAAGTAGCTCGCTCTCAAATCTAACTCCTCAGGGGTTGGCTAGAGCTGATGCTGATGGCACTGCTGCACTCCTGGGACCTGCACAGCCTGGTTACCCAGGTGTTGAAAAAACAATTTCTGTGCCAAGACCATATGTGGCTTTTAAGAGACTCGGCAGGACTCTTGCTTTAGGCAGAGCATTCCTAGTGTAGAATGAGCAGGCTAGAAAATAGCAAAGAGGGAATCCCATGTGTTAGGAAGTTTCCACTTGTCTTCTGTGTGTTCAGGGTACTGCTTTTTCCATTTTCTGGCTTCATTTTATTCGACTATAAAATGAAAAGACTTACTAGAAAATCTCTAATGTATCTTTGAGTTCTAATGACCTATCTGTCTGGATCAGGAGTCAGAAACTTTCTGTAAAGGGCCAAATAGTAAATATTTTCAGCTTTGCAGGACATGCAACCTCAGTTTCATTTGCTCAGCTCTGCCTCTGTAATGTGCAAGCAGTCATATGTAACAATACAGAAACAAATGGGTGTGACCGTGTTCCAATAAAACTTTATTTACAAAAATAAGCTGCTAGCTAGATTTGGCCCACAGGCCGTAGTGGGACAAACTCCCATCTAGATATTAGTGTAATGGAAATATCATTGAAAGAATTCTTTGGGGGATAGAATATAAACCTTATTTCAGAGGAATTATTCTCTCCGACTTTTTACTTTTAAAGATTAGTCAAATGTAAAATGGTATTTTAATGTCAGGGTTTAGCACCATGCGGCAAAGGATAGAAATATCCTGTTACCAAACTGTTGTAGTAAATTCTCTGCAATAGAGAAAACTGTGCCTTCCAATTAAGGAGGAAAATGGTGTTTACAACATTTGTGACTGGATTCTTTTAAGTCTTCAAAACTCTTTAAGGCTAGTAGGAGAGAGGATCATTGGCCTATTTGTTTCTGAAAAAATAGGCTAAATCATGCCTTTCATGGTAGGGCGGGCTGCAGACTCTGTGTGTGTGTGTGTGTGTGTGTGTGTGTGTGTGTGTGTGTGTGTGTGCGCGCGCGTGTGTGTGTGTGTGTGCGTGCATGTGTGTGTGTTTCAGACAGGGGCAACTGCCATGCAGGCAGACTTCAGATCTCCATCCATCTTGGATTGGGTTTATAACTTGGTTTTAATTTATGAGGATTCTAATGTGGAAATCAGTCTGTCTGTACTTTAGAGATCTCTATTCTCCCACATCAGGCCTCAGCTATTCCACTTTGTCCAGTGTGTTTATACCATACTTTACTTCTGTTTGCTGTAACGACAAAGCAATCATAAGTTGTGATAATTAATTCAGGGCTACTATTACATGATGGGATCAGCACAGGGACACTTTATCTGCCTAGAGGTGTCTAAAATCTTGTTGGCCAGCTTATTTTTATCTAAGCACTGTTTGGTATCTTTACTTTCCCAGATGCAGAGTGTTAACTCTTCACTGGCCTATCCCATTACACATAGCTGTGAGTGTAGCAGAACTGACATTTTCTTGCACTTACTGCTTGTCCAGAGGGAGCAGGTCAACCATCCCAGCATAGTGACAACTATAGCTCTTCCTTTAATATAGCAGTTTTCAAAGTGTGGACCCGTTGGATGTCTCCAAGACTTCTGTGAAGTCAAAACTATTTTACAATAATACTAAGAAATAATTTGCCTTTCAACTCTATTTCAGTAGGGTTTTCCAGAGACCACATAATGTATAATATAGCAATGAATTGAATACTGAAGCAGATATGAAAATCCAGCTATCTTTTATTAAACCAGACATTAAAGATATCACCGAAAAATGTAAATGCCACTCTTCACTAATATTTTTGTTTAGAATTTATTATTATTTTTCATGAAACTATGTTAAAATACAATTGGTTTATTAAGAAATATTTTTAAGTTTTTAATTTCTAATACAGTAAATATTGATAAATGTAACTCACATAAACAATTTTGGGTCCTCAATTTTAAGAGTAATATAGGGGTCCTAGAAAAAGGACCCCTATATTACTAAAAAGTTTGAGAACCCCAATTATAATATAATATCCTTATTTGCAATGCTCTGATCTCATGGTTACTGATACCATCCTCAGCATATTCCCATATGTAAAATATCCAATGAAATTCCCTCATTCGGACATAACAATTGTTAACAATTCAGTGATTATCTTTCAAACATCTTTCTACTGAGTGCTTGCATGCATACATTACATTATTTTACATACATGGGATCATATTATACTTTTCCAAACTTTTTCTGATGAGACATTTCAGTTTTTCTTCTCGTTAACTCTGAATTCTTATATAATCCTAAGGTCTTAAAAAGAGCATAGGGATCATCTCATCTCATTTCCAACCCAAGTCAAGAATCCTTTCTAAAACGCTCACTTCCTATCAAATCTATTCATTTCAGTTTTCTAAACTCTAAATTATTAGAAAATTTTTCTTTCTTTAGAACATCAATTTTCCTTATAACTTCTGTCCATTAGTTCTCGTTTCAAGAACAACATAGAATACGTCTTATCCATCTTTACTGTGCTTCATTATGGATCATTATGGATGTTTTCTTCTAATCCGTCTTCCAATTCACTAATTCTTTTCTAATCTGTGTCTAAGTTTCTGTTAAACTTATCTATTAAATTATTTTCAATTTTCATTTAAACCTATGGAGTTCATTTTCATTGTCTATAGTTTATAGTCCTCTGCTGAATTCAGTTTTATTTTTAACTCTTGATCAGTAAGCATAGTTATTTCAAGTTTCTGTTTGATAAGTTCAATATCTGGAGCCACTTTGAGCTACTTTCTGTTATATAATTTCTGTTGGTTTTAATTTTTTGCTTGTCTCCTTACATTATTATTTTTATTGAGCAATACATTGTATTTGGAAAATTCCTTGTAGAAATAATTTGAGGCATAAGGCAATTCATGTTTGATTTGAGAAGGCACAGGAACACTGGCACACTAGAGTCATCTTGATCTAAGTTTTAGGTATCGAGATGATTGGAAGCTTTGCTATAATCCATTGCCTAGGCCTAATGGTGAGCACTTCCTGCTCACCATTAAGCCTAAGTGCAGCCTTTTGGGTTTCCAAACTAAGATGAAGAGGTTTTACTAGGGCCATCTGTGTTGACAGTCGTTAGATTTCAAATTTTGTCCTCCTAGCTCTAGCAAACACCAGACTTACCTCTCTGGGCACCATCATCCCTTACATCCCACCCTGGTGATTTTTTAATCTTTTGTTAGGCCTTCAGTGCCTTCAAGCACATTTTTTAAAGATACATTTTGCCAGATGTTCTGTTCTTGTTGAGGCAGTTGGTCTAAGTTATCTAGTCTGCCATTATCAAAAAAAGCCTCTGGAACCTACTTAAATTCATATTAATATTTCTCTGTATTTCTGAGTTGTACAGAAAGCTGTTAGGGAGCAGGGATAACCATGATCAAGGCATCCTCATGGGCACATTGTATCATGTGTACCACATTCATCCAGATGCTCTTCAAGAGTAATTCTTGAATCTTTAGTCTAATATTACATTTTGTTTCAGACAAATTGAAGCCATTCTCAAATTTAAATAAGCAGTTATTCTATAGCCTTCATCTCATAATTTTGAATTCTGTTAGGATTAAGAATCACAGTGTTGCCCTTTTTTATATTTATTAACCTGTTAGATTCAGCCTAACAAATAACCCTTAAAATCTTAATGACTTTCAATAATAAAAACTATTTTTTCTCTTACATTTCTGTTCCTCACTGGGTTAGCTGAGGCACTGCTCCATGTTTTCTTTATTCTAGGACCGATACCGATGGGCAGCCCCAATCAGGAGCATGCAAGTTGTGTTAGACAGGAAAAGACGTGATGAAAGAACTTCTTACAGCTCTTTCATCAACTTCCCCTCACATTTATTAGCTGAAGTCAAGTCACATGGCCAAGCCCGATGTTAATTAGATAGAAAGTACTGTCCTTATTGACAGATTATGGTTTTCCCACAGCGATGAACCCAGTAAGGAGGGGCACTGACTGCAATGTCAGAGTGGCTCCATTTTCTTTAACAGGTTTATATTCTAGTCTTGAAATAAAGTAATGCTTAGAATGAAAGGTCTCATTGTAATTTAGGATTTAAACTAACTGAAAATCTCAGAACAAACTTTGTCTAAACCTTGAATTAATCTGAAGAACCACTCTCATTTCCCTTTAAGGCATTAATTCTGTCTATGCACAGTTTCTTTAATCTGTGGTTTCTCTAAATTCCTTTACTTTATCTCTTATCCAATTGGTCATATTGGAATTTGTTCTTTGCGAAGTTAAATTTTTAATATTGACCTCCAGGCATTACAGGGCAGTCCAGTTGTGTTTCCCATTTTATATTACACCTCCATTAACATTAAATTTTCCATATTAGCTTTTCTAGAATTTTAAGGTTTTTTTTAAACTTTACATCTCATCCTTCCCATTTATTTGCAGTTCTCTCTTCTCCTGTTTAATTATCCACCCACTAAAGATATGTTTACTGTCTCTTATTCTTTCATTCATCGTCTATGCTCATAAATTTTAAACTTAGAGATTCCCTTTTCTCCCTTATAAGTATGGTATTTTTCTAGTTGCTCTCCTATTAATGTTCAAAATGTTTTTGGAAATGTATTGGGATTTTCTTCAATGTTTGAGGTTCTCTAGTGTGTCATTTTATTTTCATTCATCAGAGCTATTCCTACAATTCTTGTATGGGGTCTCTTATATGATGATTTATTTTTCATGAGTGAAATACAATATTGAGCAACATTGAAGTTTTTTTATTTCTTAACCTAAAATATAATAGTTATGTAGTTAATAATGAGATGGAAACATAGGTTTTGTGAAAAGGAGAAGGTGTTTCTTCAAATAAAATTCCTGTGTCAAAAAGCTGCAAGTGCTACCTCTGTTTGTGACCCCTGAATGATGTCTGCTCTCTTTGTACTAAATCTAGTAGTAATTGATCCCAAGGAAGATCACAAAATTCTCTCTTGTTAGCTTTAGAAATGCATCGAAGAGTACCTTGTTTGATGGGATAAAAGCTTCAATAAATGATGCCCCCACCTGAGTGGTTAATTTCAAAATATTTTTTGTCTAACACATTGTTGTCCGTGACAACCGAACAAGAACTTTTAGAAGCAGTTGGCTGTCCAATAATGGCAAATTTCAAGGCTATGCAAATTGTGTCAGTTCAGCCCAGCTCTTTTCTCTATTATCATATCAATTGAGTCAGTTCATAGTAGACAAAGCAAGGTTATGGGAACCACCTAGAGCATCATGCACCATTTAACATCAATGCAGCATACATGAACATCTGCAACTTCAATCTTATTAACAGAGGATAGAATGGAAGGCAGTAAACAGCTTTCTTCAACATTTATTTGCAAAATAGTATTTCCTAGTGTTTGCATTGTTTATCAACAGGAACTTCATCAATAATTGTATAATTATGGTTGCCTAGATTACAGTGCCCTCATGCATTTTGTCATTTATTATAGAGAGGTCTGAATTTAATCTGAATTTGGACACATGACTCAAGACTGATAATATTAAGTCCCTTGAAATGTGATTTGCATAATACAGATATTTTGTATAGTAGGAGAATGGCAGTTTATGATTCTTCACTTTAGGGATTAAGTAAACAGGGGAAAAACTTTGAAAGGCAGTGAAAAATTAGGGGAAGCCACTAGTTAGAGTCAAACATAGACCCACTAAACATGAGAGTAGGTTATGTTCTTTAGAGTTAATCATGAGTAATTAGATGTTTACTTTAGGCCAAAATTGGGCTGAATTAAAACAAGATTACTGTGTCGAGGTCTTCCCCTCAGTCTCTATATTTTTAAGGGAGAAAATAGGAGAAAACTACAAGTATAGTGAGAAAAAAAGCTATGGTGGCCAAAGTTAGAAATTCGAAATACAGAAGAGAGGCTGGACATATCAGTTCATCCTTACTTCTCTTGTTTCTGAAGCCCAATAATGCCAGAATTTGCAGTAAGCAGCCATGCATTCTTCAGGCTCTGTGGCAACAGAGAGTTTATCTTGGCAGACAGTGCAAAATATCCAAGAAGAATGAAGAGAAATAATATAAGCTCAGTAACAGATATTGATGTGGTTAATCGGAGTTGTCTCATAATAGAGCAGGAATAGGAAAATGTGAAAAACTAATGAGTAATTTAAAGAAAGTAAGGCAAAGGCTGGTCTGAAAAGTTCATCTCTTTTAAACATGAGAATCTCGCATTTTAACTTAAATCCATTTTATATTTAAGGAAAATTTGAGTCCTGTTTGTGAAATTGCATTTGAAATATTTTGATTGGTGATTATTGGTGAAAATTTAAAAGTATTAAACTGAGTGAGCCCCATTTGCACTGGGCTGTGTCTTCCCAATTAATCAACAGTCATTTCCTTTAAAAAAAAAAGTTTTGGGTTTGGATTTTTTTCCCCCTTTCTTTTTTTTTTTTTTTTGCCTTTATTATTTTTCCTTGCTTTTTTTGGTTCCAATTTTTTTTTTTCTTTTTTTTTTTTAGGTTCCCTTAGGGAGGAAAAATTCGGTTAAACAGCTGCTATAATAAAGTATCCACAGAGTAGAGGAAGATACAGATTTTTTACTCCTACTTTTGTGGTTCTTGGGTATAATGAACATAGCAGAAGCTTTCTTAACATAATAGTTAACCTATTATTTCCTCTTTCTGAGGGATGCTAAGAACTGGTTTGTCAGAGGTAATAGTTTGACCTGTCATTACACATTATGCTAAAAGACTTTTTTTAAAAAATAATTACAGTGTCTACTATAAACTTGAAAAATTCTAGCTCTGTGCAGAATAAGGGTGAAGATTTTATATACATACATAAACATATATATGCCTCTCACCTGAATACCTCAGGGAGGACATTTTCTAGGCTGGGGCTTGGCAGTAAATGTACAGTACCAATTCTGATACATGTACACCTTTCCTTTAAAGAACTTATATGCAAATATTATTCGGGAACCTTTTCTAGGAGGTATTTGTCAAAACTGCTATGATAATAACTTTGTCCTAATGATTCGCAGTCTCTGTTTAGAGAGTAATCGATAAACTACAAATTAATGTTCCATAATTCACATTACAATGCATATGTAATTATTTTGAGATGAGGCAAACCCTATGCATTTAATTTACAGCTGTAATTAAATAAACTCATTTGATACTAATTAGGTGAGCCTTAAAGGATCATAGGTTTGTGTATTTAATTATCAAAGTACAATCAGCAACCAATTTCCGAAAAGCTTTCCAATCTCGAACTCAACACTGATCTTTGGCCACATTACAATTTTTTCGTCTTGAATCTTCAGTAAATTAAAATACATTGTGAATTGTAGAGTATCCTTGGTGAGTTAGCTTTTTGGTAATTTGTAATTCTCCATCTGAAAAAAAAATGGGCTTAAAAATACAAAAGTTTTATATTTGGCAAAACTGTCCATCAGAAATGAAGGTGAAATTAATTCATTTCCAGGAAAACAAAAACTAAAGGAGTTCATTGCAAGTAGACCTGCCCTGTAGGAAATGCTAAAGGGAATCCTTTAGGCTGAGATAAAAGGCACTAGACAGTAATTGAAAGCCATGTAAAAAAATTAAGAACTCAAGTAAAGATAACTACATAGGTAAATGTAATAACCAGTAGAAATATAATTTTGGTTTGTAACTCCTCTCTTACATTATGTGTGATTTAAAAGACATTAAACAATATTTATATGTTAATAGACACACATGTATAAAGATGTAATTTATAACAACAACATACAGGGTGGGGAGGGAGGGAGAAGGTGCTGTATAGGACCAGAGGTTTTGTATGCTGTTGAAGCTAAGTTGGGATCAATTTAAATTTGATTGTTATATATTAGGATGTTAATTGTAACTCCAAGGGTAACTGCTAAGAAAATACCTAAGGAATATAGAAGTATTCTCTATTTTGTTAAAATAGTATATAAAAATTAGTTTATCAGAAAATATACTTGATTTCTAGCTTAAAAGTCTTTTAAATTCTGTCAGTCAATCACCGAGTATTTATTAAATACCTAATATAATGGGCTTTCTGCTAGGTTTCAATAATTATCCCCATTTCTTCCCACGAAATGTGTAAATATAATCAAGAAAGAAGACTTATCTGATGTGTAGAGTGACTTCTTAGTTTTGGAATATGCTAGCTAAAGTGTTCACATTTTCATATTTATTTATGCTGTAAAGAATGTGAAAGCTTGTGCTTTATGATTTTCCCTGAAGGTATAAAAGATTGTTTCTGCCTCCATGCTTTTAAAACTAACACATCTTAATGTAAGGAGGAGAAGGTACTGATGTGGTCCAGTATATATATCCCCTTCATTCTCAGATATTTAAGGTATTGCCATCACTATCAGAAAATATGAACCTTGCCCTCAGGTGCTCAAATTCTAGGCTTTAGGAACGTGCTAACCAAAACATGGGTTGTTTGTTTGTTTGTTTGTTTATCAGCAGCCATATGGTAAATTAAAAGTAATTGCTGATACTTACGTAGTGTATTATAGCTCACATAGAACATTTTACTTATATTATCTAAAATGAGGTATTAAAATAGATTTTAATGAGGGTATTAGCACAGTTTGTCAGTACATTAAAAATAGAGCCTTCTCTTTTATTTATTTTATTTTATTTTTTGGCATTACTTTGTCTTTTCAAAGAATTAACTAGCACAGTGCAAATTTCTTCTGTCCAGATGTAACCAACATCAAGACTTCACATACTACACAATTAATGACAGCAGCCTTGTTGCACTTCTAAGCCTGATCAATTTGTATATTGTCTATGTCCTCTGAAGAAGTATAAATAGTATTGTGGTCTATGAGTAGGCCTAATCTAGCAGGTGCCATTACATAGACTGGAGTATAAACGGTATTTTCTAAAACTATACAACGTGATGTTCCTAAATTGAATTATCTTCCATCTTCTTCCACTCTCATGAACAAAGATACTGATTCAGGTATCATTTAATGGAAGAACTATTAGTAGTTCAGCATAACTAGCAAAGTATAAAGACTTGACACTCGACGATTTCTGTTCTTTCTGAGGGTGAGAATTACTTGGTGGCTTGAGAAGACATTTGAAATGATGCTTTGAGAAGGGGAATGGAAGCACCAGTTAGTGATCATTAGTAGGACCAGTTCTGAGAGGAATTAGCAGTAATTGGCTCAGTATTGGATGACGAAGACTGGCCTGCTTTGAGACAAGTCTTTATCATTTTTTTATACCATCGTGCCATTCTTTTTAATCTCTGGATAGGTATGTGTATGATCTTTAAATTATTTCTGCAACTAAAAAAATTTGTTGCCACGCCTTCCAATCATAAAGAATAAAGAGGAGAAATACACCCAAGCTTTAAAAGCAATGTAAAATATTGTACTTGAGAGGTTTTTTAAACAGGTAATTAACCATACGTTTACACACTTTAATCTACTTTTAAGTGCAAAAGAGATTGGCAAATGACTCAATAAAGAAAAGTGTTTTGTTTAAATTGGATAAAATGGTTATTTACTGGTGTTTATCGCTGTACTCCAAGTAGTGGAGTGATCTGTGAATCCAATTTAGTTTATTGAACAATAAATAGTACTCATAACTTTTATCAATGTTTGTCAGGACATCCATTGAAATTGACTCCATACTTTGGGTAACTTCAATTTTATTGTACACTATAAAATGTTTAAAAAATATTTTTCTTTCAGTATAAACCTATGACACTACATTGAGGCATTATTGTCCCTGCAAACCACTAAACATCAGTGGTATTTCAGCAGTACTTTCTTGCTCTAAGATTTCTTCTAATCCATAAAAAGAAAAAAGGAGCCATTGATCCCCTCATGTCTAATGCAGTTTTTCCTTCATAAACTTCGTAAACATTTGCCATTGCCACTATCAACTATTCAAACAGAAATCTTACTGAGGGAAAGTCCACAATTAGAAGTAGTGACATCAGTAGTTTTTTCCTGAATAACAGAGAAAACCTTTGTGTGTGTGTGTGTGTGTGTGTGTGTGTGTGTGTGTGTGTGTGTGTGTGTGTTTCTGTACATATATATGTATGTGTGTTTATATATATCCATTTTGAAAATCTTTACTGTTGTACTCGGAAATACATAACTTTAAGAAGGGGTACACTTAGAATACTAATAATGTCTTGTACCCTATAACTGCAATTAGGACTAAACCACAGAAAAGTCAAGAAAGCTGTTGATATTTGGTCTGTTTTTTCCCACAGCCATGATGCATTGTATCTAATAAGTTCTTCTTCCAGTTCTTCCAGTCCTAAGAGTCCATGGTGTCTTTATAAAGAAGGATCACATACATATAAATATTAGTTGGACTTAAATATGATATGGTATCTTCATGAGGTGAATCCCACCTGTTGCTAGGATCCATTTGATTGCCTTGGTTTGATTCGATCCAAGTGTTAACTCAAAGTCTCCATATCAGAGCCTTCTATCTTTAAACAGGATCTAAGCGTAGGTTCATTGAGTCATAAGTATCTTCATATCTGAATGATGAAAAACAACATGCTCGAGGGCACCAATCAAATCATATTTTCATTATTCTCCAGAATATCTTCAATACAGTTAGATCTGGGAAGGTTTTTAGGATAAGTTGCGCAAGTTGAATTTATTCATTCTTGAAACAGCACATTACCCTGTGATTTTTCAAGCAGTAGTATGATTTCCTTTTCTACAAGTATTTATAATGCTACATTAGATCATAATAATTCTAAAAAGCTGGATCATTGACAGCTAAACTCTTTGGTTTACTTGGTTTGCTAAACTAACCTAGAGAAGTAGGTTATAGTAATGT
This sequence comes from Pteropus vampyrus, assembly GCF_000151845.1. Classification (NCBI taxonomy): domain Eukaryota; kingdom Metazoa; phylum Chordata; class Mammalia; order Chiroptera; family Pteropodidae; genus Pteropus; species Pteropus vampyrus. The sequence goes on from NW_011888801.1 coordinate 2,233,283, forward strand.
ACCACTTATTCATGATCATTTAGAAAATATATAGTAAGTTATACTCTACTAGGTGAAACAGAGACCAGCCTTAAGGAACTTAATATCCATTAGGCATAATCATTCATTCCATAATAAATGTTTATTGAGCACCTACTGTATACGAGGTATAGAACTAAGCTGAGAATAAAATTAAGTCATAATTCCTACCCACAAGGAGCTTATTTTTTAGGTGAAAAAATTCTTATAAATAAATCATTATAAATATGATAAATATTTTCTTAAAGGTACGTGAAGGTTATAAGTGATGGCATAAAAGAGGAAGTAATCAGTTATGCTTCTAAGGATAACCCTGAGAAGTCAGGGACTACATCCAAGAAGATAAGCCTTATCTAGGATTTGGAACTAATAGTAAAAGACAATCTGGGCAATTGACTTTGTATGTACACAGGGAAATTAAAAAAAAAAAAAGACACGCTTGAAAAATGAGTATGACAAAAGAACAGTCACAGGTCAGGGAATGGCAAAAGATGAGGTTTGAACAATAGGCTGGATTCAGTAGAGAACCATTAAAGGGTTTTTAACAGAATAACATGATCAGATTTGTATTCATAAAAATTGTTCTGTTTGTTCATTCAACAAATATTTACTAAACACCTATATAATGTGCCAAGCATAGTTGTGAGTGCTAGAGATTGTTAGACAAATTGCCTTTCCAATAGCCCCTTTTACCTAAGTAGTCAATGTTGTGCCATGAGCCCTAGATCCTTCCTTGGCACAGCTGATTGAATCAGGGATGGGAACCTAAAAAGGACAGATAATCCATAGGTGGCCAGTGATCTATGAGCTAAGCCAACAGAGGAAACCGGTTCTTATAGATATGATAATGGAGCAAATGCATAGACAGAAGCAGAAAGAGACAGATTAAAATTAACTGCTTTGTATAAGATTAAAGTGATATGCTTCATTTAGTGAAACTATTAAAGATATCAGATATCTCTTAAAGAAAAAATATATACCAAACAAAGGGGAAATAAGGTTTTAGAGCAGTAATGCCATCTATCTTTGTTTTCTTAGTCACTTTTCTTATTCAAAGTAAGCACTCATTTATTCTCTTATCTGTCTACATTCATCACTGAAGACTTTAGCTGGCATTTACTTGAAACATTTGCAGAAAATGAAAATAAAACATGAACAAACAAAGAGGCTTTATTGCAAAAAATGATAGTAGTGCCCGAGGTCAAACCCATGCCTTCAGGATTAAGAGGTACAAACTGGTAGTTACAAAATAGTCATGGGGATGTGAAGTACAGCATAGGGAATATAGTCAATAATATTGTAATAACCATGTATAGTGCCAGGTGGGTACTAAACTAATCAGGGAAATCACTTTATAAATTATATAAATGTCTAATCACTATACTGTATGCCTGAAACTAATATAAAATATTGTTGAATGTCAACTCTAATTGAAAAATAAAAATTTTTTAAATAATAAAATAAAAATCCACCCTGCCCCCCCCCAAATCCATGCCTTTAAGTGAGACATGAATTCCTGTACCCAAGTTTCATTTTAAGATTAATAATATTCTTCTCCCTTTATTCATTAAATGCTTACTATGTGCCAATTTTTGCTCTAAGTGCTTTAAATATATCAACTGATTTAATGCTCACAAAATCTCTAAGAGATAATTACTATTATTACCCCCATTTTACACGTGAGAAAATTGAGGCATAGAGACTTTAACTCGGTTACGAGTGAGTAAATGGGAATTTACTAGTAACTGGAAATATGACCCACAGCAGTCTGGTTCATGTTCTTAACGACAATGTTATAGAGCCTCTGTTCTCTAGAGAGTATTTATCTACTTAATTTAGTCAAATTTAATTATCAGTACAGGGCTTGGAAAGGGAATTTATCAATTAACTGCTGTACACTGCTTGGTCAAAATCGGGTTTTTTCCATAATCACTTTTTTTTAGAAAATGGTAGCAACATTGCTGAAATGGCAGCTTTGGAATCACATTTTACTTTTCTCATTCTTTTTGTTCCAAAGTCCTACTTTGCCATGGGATCTTGGGCAGTTGACAATCTCTATGAGCCTCAATGCCTTCATTTATATAATCAGGTCAATAATCCTTAATTTATGGGATGGCAGTGAAAATACATGAGATGAAGTATATAAAGCACTTGGTGCAGTACCTGGAGCACAGTAAGCACTTGAATGTTACTTTTTTTTTTTTACTCTAAAACTACAGTTGCATCCCATTGCCTGTTGTATCAAATTCAAACTTCTGTCTCCTTAGAGATGGCCAGACCCCGCCCAACGTGCATTATTTCTTCCCTTACCTGACATATAAACTTTCTTCTTTCTGTATACCTCCTGGGACATACACCTTTCTTTTCCTTCCCGTTTCACTATCCACAGCTTCAAGACCTAGCTTAGGTTCAGTCTTCTCCACGAAACCATTTCCAATTAATTAAACTCAAATTGTTCCTTTCCTTTGAACTCCTGTTGCAGTTGTATTACAGTGTATATTTAACAAATTCTCTCACGTGTAGTAGATTTCTCTTTCCATGTAGATTCTAAGTTCTTTAAGAAGATGGATCATGTCTTAATATTTCTCCTGTATCTCCCTCAAAGGATCTAACAGAATATGAAGAGCTCATGTCAAGTTTCAACAAATCCTTGTTGCCCAGTTGAAGAAAATAAGCTCTTAAGAACACCTTATAAATTTATATAGGTCTTTATGTTTGACAGGGCACTTTCATAACATTGTTAATACTTAATCCATATAATAGTCACAGAAAGTAGTTAGAGCAGGTGTTATACTCATTTTTTAAGTAATAAAACTGAGTTTAAGTTACAGTGTGACTTACATAAGGTCTTCTGGTAATTAGCATCGACTCTACTCCCAACCCCCACCATTCGGTACCATTCTCTATAAGACTGCCAGAATAATCTTTTTAAATCAAAGATAGGATCATGTCATTCCCTTGTTTAAAATCTTCCAATGGTTTCTCATTTTACTTGGATGAAATTCTACCCATCACCTACCCCTCCCACCCCACACACATGCTTGATCTCCCCACACTCTATATTCTAGTTACATTGGCCTTCTTAACTTTAAACAGGCTTAGCTCACCAACCTTGTTGCTAACCCAGGGCCTCTGCACTTGAATATTCTACCCCTGGATCTTCACATGGCTGTCTTTCTTGCTCTTGAAGTCTCAATTCAAACATCACTTCCTCAATGAGGAAGTACCACCCATCTAAATTGACTTTCTTCCCCGGTCATACTTCAGTTTATTTTCTTTGTGACATTTATTATCTCAAATTATCTTCTTCACTTTTTTTGTTACTTCTATATTGTCTCTCCTCACTAGACTGTAGGTCCCGTGAGAGCAGGGTTTTTGTTTGTCCTATTCACATCTGTATTCCAAGTCTCTAATAGAGTGCCTGACACACGATAAGCTCTTAATAAGTATTTGTTGAATAAAGTAGCTGAGCCAAAATCATGAGTCTTTTGAGTCCTAATCCAGTGTACTTCCCACCATTCCATTTATCCTGCCTTTCATGAAAGCACTTCTGCCTTTGGAACTACAATAAGAAATGATGTTCAGAATAATGACATTAACTGTGCTGTAGGATTCTCTATTATCAAAGAAAAATTTCATTCAGTTCAATAAACTAAACTAATTAAAGCAGGGATGTCATGGTATATTATTATATTATAATAATACATTTAGAAAGAGTTCCAACTAAAAAGACTTTCTGCTTTTTCTTTAGTTAACCAAAAAATTGAATTAACCAGAGCTCTTCATTCCCCAAAAGTCCTTGTTAATTAGGATTGTTCTATAAATCTCTATTATTAGCAGCATTTGTCATTTGTTTCATTACCGTGTTTATTAGGCCAGTCTGAGCAGGGTGTCTTTGCTCATATTCTGGCATGTATATCCCAGTGAAAAGGAAAATATTTCCTGGATTCTCTTTTATTTCCCTATTCTTTGACACTGGCATATTTCATGCTGTTTGTATAACAACTTCGTTTTCTTGTGTCAGTTCCCTATATAAAGTAGGAATTCTATTATTGACTTGGTTATTAAGTAAAGTAATTAAATTTAGGGTCTTTAAAATAAAAGCATTAGTACTTCGCAACGTTGTTTGTGATCATTGAAAACAACCTAAAAGTCTATAAATACAGGACCGCCTACATAAATTACAGTATATCTATACAATGAACTATTATGTAGCAATAAAAAATAATGAGGACATTGTCTGTTTACCAACACGGTGAGATCTCCAAGTAAAAAAACAAAACAAAACAAAACAGGGTCCAGTACAGTTTGCACAGTATTTTTTATTAAAAAAAAAAAAAGAAAGGAAAATAATGATGTGTTTATGGAAGGATGTTCAGGAAAGCAGTAACAGTGATAACGAGATTAGACAGTAGTAGGGCTACAAACTGAATGAATAGGAGATAAGTGGTAAGAGGGAATTTTTTTTATAACATACCTTTTCATATATTTTTGAACTATGTATTATCTATTCAAAAGGTTAAATTAAAAACAAGCACAACTAAAAGTAGTATATGATTCTGGATTGGATCCTGTATGGGGTGAAAAAAAAATGCTATAAAAGACATTAGGACAAAATAAACCATCAACAAAACAAAGAGGCAACACACAAAATGGGAGAAGAAATTTGCAAACACCTTCAATGAGGGACTAATATCCAAAATAGATAAAGAACTCATACAACTCAACAACAACAAAAATAACAAAAATCCAGTTAGAGTATTAGCAGAGAACCCGAATAGACACTTCTCCCAAGAAGACATACAAACAGGCAATAGACATATGAAAAGATGCTCAACCTCACTAGCTATTAGGGAAAAGCAAATCAAAACCATAATGAGATACCACTTCACACTTGTTAGAATGGCTGTTATCAACAACACAAGTAATAACAAGTGTTAGGTAGTAAGGAAAAGGGATCCCTTATACACTGCTAGTGGGAATGGAAATTGGTACAGCCACTTTAGAAAACAGTATGGACATTCCTCAAAAAATTAAGAACAGAATTACCATATGACTGAGCAATCCCTCTTCTGGATATCTACCCCCAAAATTTGAGATCATTTATCCATAAAGATATATGCACCCCGATATTCATTGCAGCACTATTCACAATGGCCAAGATGTGGAAACAACCGAAGTGTCCTACAATTGGTGACTGATTAAAGAAGCTGTGGTACATATATACAATGGAATATCATTCAGCCATAAGAAAAGATGAAATACTGACATTTGCAACAACATGGATAAATCTTGAAATAATCATGCTAAAGCGAAATAAGTCAGACAGAAAAAGTTGAGAATCATCTGATTTCACTCATACATGGGATTTAAAACTGAAAGCAACAAATGAACAAGACAAACAAAAAAAAAACCTCATAGACACAGACAACAGTTTAGTGGTTACCAGAGGAAAAGAGGGAAGGAGGTAGATAAGCGTACAAAGGATCAAATATATGATGACGGAAGGAGATTTGACTTTGGGTGGTGAACATGCAATGCAATATATAGATGTATTATAAAATTGTACACTCAACACCAATGTTCCCCCAATAAATTTAAGTTTTAAAAAGCAACTGAAAAAAAAAAGACATTAGGATAATTAACAAAATCGAAATATGGAATATAGATTAGATAAAATAACGATATTGAGGGTTTTTTTAATTTATCAACTATACTATAGTTACCTAAAAGAATATCCTTGTTCTTAGGACATACACACTGAATTATGAAGGAGTCAAGGGCATAATATGTGCAACTGCTACCCAAATAGCTTGAAAGAATAAGTAATAATATGCATATATATATGGGAAGAATGATAAATTGTGGCAAATTGTTAAAAACTGGTAAATCTAGATAAACATTACATGGGAGTTCTCTATTTTTCTTCAAACTTCTCTGTTAGTTTAACCACATAAAAGGTTAATAAAAAACAAGCAAACAAAAACATTAGTACTCTAGAAATTACCTCAGTATAAGGAACGGCCAAAGTGCAGAAGCCTCTTTAAAGAATCTTAAGAGTTCCTGGTTTTTACCTAATCATGCTTTTCACTTTCTGATGAAGTTTTTGCTTTCCATTCCTGGTGATGCTTAGTCAGAGATAGCAGCATAAGAGGTAGTGACTACAGTTTACTTTGAGATTGAAGAATACCTGCCTATCTTATCCTGTTGTGTATCTTCTTCAATTATATCTCCTCTACAATTTAGAGGTGCCAACACATGGCATTTTAAAATACCTTGAACAAAATTTTCTAAGGATATTAATTATCATAAGGTTGTGTGTTCACAGTGCTAAAATACATAGTTAATTTAGCAGTGTTAAGGCTACAGAAACATTTAATCTAGTTGTTTAGCATTGAGTGACTGAATTTTTTTATTATTATTTTTCAGTTAGATATGTGTCATTTGTATAAACTAACCATGTCTACTAAAGCTGATTTAGCATTATAGATGAGTGAAGATGTTTTGATTCTAGCCAGACTGGCCTCTTAAGTGATTAGGTAATGAATTTTATGTTATAGGAAAGTGAAAGTAAATTATTTGTTTGTATAAACTGTCCAGAGAATGTTTGAATTTGACTATTTTGCTTTTTAAGTATGCGAAATTCTATTCTTCTGGATGAAGGTACCCTGAGGGTCTTGTCTAATAAATAATACCAAACAAATCTGGTATCAACTGAATTGTTAGTATTTGTTTCCTGTCTGTTTGGGGAAGCTCATGATTTTGTGCTGTTATAGAAATCAGGAAAATAGGAATAATGAACATCCCCAATCTCTTTCCTTCTCACTTTACAAAACATTTGGGAATAATTGAGAAATAATGGCTCTGACTTTAATCTCTTAAGTAGACGTACTTCATTAGAACTAACAGTGTCGTTTTTCTACAGCTAAGGCAGAATGCTATTTTTGCTACTTGTTCCCACAACTCCAGGCCCATTTTACACCTAAGAAAACTAGGTCCCAGTGAGAGTCATTTAAGTGTCTCAGGCCTCATTGGCTGAATAATGCTCATGCCTATAAGTGTGTCTTAAGATTTAGTGAGGTACTTCATAAGTTCATATAGTAAATTGTCTAGAAAGCTGTGGAATAATAGGTCATGCCCATGAATACTGTTTAGTTAGTTGTGTGGTTTTTGTTTTTTTTTTTTGTAATAGCTCTGTAAACCAACTTAGATCAACACATTTCCAAAAAATCAGAATGTACGAAAAATATAATTGAACTTAAATATTATTGAATATTGTTTAATCCTTTTTCAACAATTTAGAACAAATTTCAGGATCTTGCAAATGTTCAGGGTCATTATTTTGAAAAGTGTTCTCATAATAAAGCTCTCTAAATACAGAAGATAATAGAGACTGGACTGTGTCTATACTGATTTATGACAGCTCTTTTACATTCTTGATATTCTTATATATTTGTTTATGTTAGTAAGTACAGAAGGTAGAAAATAATTCTATGTTATGTTTCAGGAAATGTAACTTCACATGACACCTAAGGATAAAGCGTCTCAAGTATCTATACATATATCCAGAAAAAAACAGTGTAATAAAGCTGCATTCATTTAGAATTTTCAGTAAATGAGACCAATGAGTCATGAGTCTTAAGAACAAAGTTCGAAATAATCTCATCGATTGTAAATTAGGTTCTATTCACAAATAAAGATTTATCCAGCCAAAAATTAATAACTTTTTCAAACAAAGGACTCAAGGAATTATATCTAATTGTGACTTACTTACCATTTATATATAATTATTTTCAAATCTGAAATCTAGTAATTCTTATATTAATTCTTATATTACCTAAAATGTTTTATAGACATGTTACATAATGTAACCCTATTATAAATGGTAATGGTGTGTCATTAAGTTAGCTCGTTTTACTTATTTAGTGCCTGTTTGTTCTTAGTTTATAGTTAATTCCCGTTATAGTATGACTTGTACTTGGAAGTAATAAAACCAGATTTCTTTATAAATATTTATGGTACAGACCTTTTCCTAAATCAGACTTTATTCCAATAAAGTTTGCTAACATCTTTTTTTTTTTTTTTTTTTGCCTATGTAGCAGTAGGTACTGCATACTTCCTAGAAAACTTAATCCTAGATATCTATTCCTTAACTTCCAATTAATCAAAATATTGTTAGCTGCAATGTAGTTTCTGGTGTTCAAACATGTGGAAAATTAGTTACTTAAAGAGTTTTAATAACTGCTTCTGGAATGGAGTCTTAGCATCGACAGTCATATGGTCAAAATGGATCACTAAGTGAATGAGTCCTCTCCTTGAATATCAGTCTTTCCAGGAGGATCTTTTTTTCATTATCATATCTTATTCCTTGTTGAAAGTATTCATTAGTAGCAGGTAGCAGAAGTTAGACAGAACATGCTTCTTGAGATACTTAGGTTCTTTATTAAGACCTTAAGTTCTCAAGATCTTTTTCCTTCCCCCTTGACCTTAGTTGAGATTCAAGTTTATAAGTCTTCGACCATACCTGTCCCCATAAAGGATGCAAATTTGTGATTTCAGAAGTTCCAGCTCCCAGTAGAAAGCTCCATCCAATCTTTTGCAGATGTCCTCTAGGCCAGATTTCATCACAAATAACTTCATTCCACTGTCATGTGCCAAGTTTAAAGTACTGTATTAGGTTACTCTGTAGTCAAAACAACAAAGCCCTGGTCCAGACTGCTGTAAGACAAGAGGCCATTGCACTGCCGCTTTTGTTCTGGCCATGCATTCAGTGGTAGCTTTCTCTTTTGCTAGTTGACAGTTTAAAGGAAGTAGTGACTCCTTAGTAAAAAGTAACCAGATTAGGTTATTTGTAATAAGCCAACTAAAATCAGTAATCCTTGACATTGGCATGAATAGTAGTCATATTTTTATTGTGTCATTGTGATTTTTCTGTAGAGAAACCCCGAAAAGAAATCATTATTTATATTTCTTAAATTTACAGCTCTTTAGCTATATCGAAGATTTTATAGCCCAGAATGTAGTCAGGCTCAAAGCTTAATTAGAGATCCATGATCCAGTCCTTACGAACATTCCCTTTGGCCCGTAGTTTCTGCTCAAGTATTTATACTGTCCAAAAAGGTACTGCTACCATTTACAGTTGTTCACCCCAAATGTGAACTACCTAGGTATAACAATAACAAGACACATACAGGATCCATATGCTGAAAATTGCGAAAAAAGCATTGCCTACAGATGGCTTTGTACCTTGGTTTCCAAGTGCTCCTGTACAGAATATGGAGTTCATGTTTTCTCTCTCTTTTTGAATGGTGAGTGATGAAGTAGCTTCAGCTTTACTGGGTGAGTTTGTATACTGAGTATTACGAAGAGAAGTCAGTCTGCCTTTCTTTGGCTTTAATTGCAGAAAGTGAAGTCACTGCTTTTGCTGTCTTGGATCAGGACCAGAAAGAAATTGTTGATACCAATGGAGCTGGAGATGCATTTGTTGGAGGTACAGACTCATTTATTTTATACTTACTTGTAAGTTAAACATTTCCTTTAACTCTTGTCTCTACTACATAGCCAAGATTTATGAATTTAATAACTTTTAATTTCTTTTAAATAATTAACTCCTAATGTTCTTTCCATATGCTACTATCATTGTGAGTTCTAAGAGGGTATTTTACTACAGGAAAAATCTGTATTTTTGGCTTAGAGATAATTTGCTATTATGCTATACCCCAGTCATTTTCTCAAGATTAATTGTGTCTTTCAGAATATTCCATAAATAAGCTGCATCAAGTACAGTATATAGTATATCCATAGCCCTTCAGGCTTAAATGCTAACACATTGTTCTTTAAAACAAGTTGTGAATATTAAACAGTATACTAATAACTAAAGATGATGTCTTTGGATTGTATCATTTGGTTAAAACATCTGTTTCTCACAGTAGTTGAATGTTTATTATATTAGGTAGAGTTAATTTTTTTGTCTGGTTCAGGCTCAGTAAGAACTGGCACAATTTATGAGGACTAAATCATTTTTGGAATGAGTACTCAAAAACAAGATCAAGACAGGAGATTCTGGCTTGATGACTTAGATTGATCTAAAATCTGGTTCAGAGATTCTTTACATATGTCTAAACTCCTTCTAGTTCAGTGTAGTTGAGCTAGGTTTAACTACTTTCTGGAAAGTTTTAGACTCCTGAATGATAACCTAGAAGAGTCCCTCCTGATCTCTTTATTTCTCATAACATCAATCATGACAAGGAAAAAAAGGCAAATGGAGCTGACCATTGTCCTCCTTTCCTTGGAAAATCATTTGAATCATGGAAAACTTATTTAAGATTATGCGATGGTTTTAACAGTATAGTTTAAATTTATTTGTTACTTATTTATTTTTAAGTAGTCTTTTTCACCAACATAAAGTTTTCATATTTCCTTCCTAAAACTATTCATGCCTAGTCTTAGTCTTAAATGAGCTGTTAACCATTACACTGGTAGCATGTCCCATGTGTTGTTCTTTGGTAAGAGCATACACCACAGATAACATTCTACATTGCTGTCATGCTTGCATCTTTTATTTCTTTGCTCTGAAAGTTTCATCATTGATTATTTTACAGCTGTATTTCCTATTCCATACTGCTTTAGAGTAAATTCAGGTAGGCTAAAAATATCCAGGATTGGGCTAAATTCTATAATACATCAAGGAAACGGTATTGATTTCCTGGTTAGAAATTGTTTAACCAGGAATCTTAGTACAGAAACTTTTAAACTTGTATGCTGTATGTGCCTTTTTAAATATTTAAAACAGTAAGTATTTTATTTCCTTGATATTTAATAGTGTATATTGTGAGAGCATTATAGATATGACGGTGACCTAATTAGCCACTACCTCTGGCCCTGGGGCTTCGGGCTACCTGGCCCTGCATCAGCCGATTCCCTTACAGACAGACACCTAGCTACCTATTAATGCTTCTAGTACTAGGTACAAACATGTAGACTTTTTGAGGGAGAGAGAAGTCATTCTTAGAATACTGAAGTAGGAACAGCTAGCCACCCGTTTGTATTGTAGTTAGGGTGATAAATGAATTACCTCTTCAAAGTACTTGCGTTCTTTGTTACCAAATTTTCAGCCTCCTTTTTATCTCGCTCTACTTACCTAGCCTCATTATATATTTATTGTTGGGGTACAATAAGGTAAATAAAAAGGAAAGAGTGTGGAACAAGGATCTACAGACTTTTCATAAAGACCCAGACAGCAAATATTTTAGGCTTTGCTTTTATTATATTTTCTTGTTTTGCTTGCTTGCTATTCTTTTTGTTTTGGTTTTGGTTTTTTACAACACTCTAAAAGTGTAAAAACCCTTTCTTAACTCTGCAGCTGTACAAAAACAGGCTTCAGGCTAGATTTGGCCCTCAATCTGTAGTTTGCCAACCCATTGTGTAATACGTGGCAGCTTCCTCACTTTATTCACTCTCAAAATACCCTGGATCCAAATACTGGATTTCACTACAAAGTGGAAGGCAGGCTGAAACTAGGCAAGACTTTACTGGCAATACCTAAGTTAGGTAGCCATTTTACTCACTCTAACCATACCCTGATCAGTTCTCACAATAATGAGGTCTTGAAAGACTGAGTCATGCAATGAGATGAATACTCTAATGTCATTTGAGCAGTGGCATACTTTAGTATGTTCAGCACATTCTGTCTATGTAAGTCAAGCTATATAGTAATAGCAATAGATAAAATATATATAGCATCTATTAGGCAATTGATATCTTAAGCACTTTACATATATTAACTTATTAAACATTCATAAAAGCTACTTGAAGTGGATTATTTTTAACTGCATTTTACTGATGAGAAAACTGAGACATAGAAGAGTTAGGTAATTAGCTCAAAGTCTTACAGCCAGAAAGTAGCAGAGCCAGGGTTCAAACCAGGCAGTCTGGTTCCAGAGTAAGTATTCTAATTCACTGCACTATACTGCTTCTCTAAACTTTTAGGGAAATCTCATCATTAGGACTGAGAACTATAGGCCAGCCTTAATAACAAAAGCTGGTTTTGCCAAAGAGAATCTTCCTATTATCTGAATAAATGACTTCATTTATTGAACAGGAGCTTTTGTTATCTGACAGGATTCTCAGAACTCTAGGGTAAGAATGCTGCAGAAAGAAAGAGAAAGTGAAAGGGAAGAGAATCGAAGAACTGTAGTCCCTGGCGAATCTGAACCAGGAGCTTTTTGCTAAGCAATAGAATTGATTGCACTACAGAGATACAGAAAGCCAGGTCATAAACTCGCTTCGTCAGCATGGAATCCGAATACAGGGAGTTATATGTATCAGCTGTTTAATAGCACCAGGCTGTTACATCCATCTTACAATAGAGGTTGTCTTGTTAGTTGGAAATACTCAAAAATCCATTGGTTAAAACCCCCTACTCCCATCTCTATGGCAAGGAAAGCCTAGATGATTTGAAATACTCCAGCTTTTGAAGCACACCCTTCCACCTCAAAAATGAATGGAGAGGCAATGGCAACTTTTACATTTACTGTGTAGTTTCTTTTTCTTTTCTTTATTGCCTGATTAACATATCGCCTTTCTGATTGACACATTCTATCTTTAGATAGTTAACATATTCCTCCTATGACTTTCAAGTTTGTTGGCTTAAGAGTATTTCTGTCTTTTGTGACTTTGCATAACTATATTTCATTCCCAATTCCAAGTTATTGGATAAAACACCACTTCACCTACCATGTGCTAATTACATATCTGAGTACCAGAGTGCCATGTGTTCTTATTAGCTATAGAAGATATATATGACTACATCATAGATTTTCCACATATAATTTTAAAATGAGTACCCCAATTTACATAAATTAAATTTATATTTCCATCTCAGAGGTTTAGTGACAGTGACAAAGCCCTTCAGCCTCTTCAAGCATAACTCCTTGTTCTATTTGGAGATCTAAGTACTTTGTAACATTTGCCCTTTATTTGTCACTAGCCAGCCCTGATGGAACTACCCTTTTCACATTTTCCCTCAGAAGCCCAAGTACCACGATCGTACCCTAGGAAATGGAGACAATTCTATAATCTCTAAGTATGATTTCCTAATTTCCCAGGTCAGGAGAAAATTTCTTCCTGTTGTCCTGCTGTGCTTTGTCACAGCAGGTCTGCTTTTTCATTTGGAACCCTCTTTGTCACTGCCATAGTAACAAATGGAAACATTGAGAACATTTTGTGACAGGCACTGTCATTGTTCCCAGTGAAATCTCTTCCCTTGTGTCTTCTCAGTAAATGAAACTGAGGAGAAAAATCATAACAAATAACTTGAAAGGAGATCTAATCAATATGTTCCCAGTAGGCTGTCAATACCAGCCTGTGTTAATCTAATATGATTTAGTCTTATGTTTTATGGCAGCTGTAGGAATATGGACTAGACCTACAAATCATCTTTAGACTAAAAGTGAGTACACTTTTGACAGATTATACCCAGGTACGTAGATATAACTCAGATAAAAGACTAGAGACCTTACCAAGGACCAACATTTTTAGGATTTAAAAAGCTTCATTAAATGTTGTTAAGAGCCATACATAGCTTAGAACAGTTTATTTTGAATACTAGTAAAGTAACTGTGCTGCCTTTAATACTTTTTATTTTCAAATTTCTCATTACAACTTTAGCAGGGAAAATGTATTACCCTAAATGATATTACCTACAATATGCAAAGGACTCTTAAAGCCACTTGGCAATCACAGTGTAAATAATTGTTCTGTTTCCCATCTAATAAAAAGGAACATTAATTTCACTTTCTAATTCATGTTCAGAAAAGAATTTTGGTTAAAAAGAAAAGGAAAAAAGATTTAAGTTTCCAGAACAGGGGCATTACTTCCTTTTCATGTAGCGCCTGTCTATACCTCTCTAAATTATTGGAGAGTCTCTAAATTGTCATCGTATTTTCTGTTCTCACCTTGTTCGTTTTGTTCCCAAACATTGTAGCTTACTCTCTCATTCTTTTCTTTTTAAGCAGGAAAGTGCAAAATTTATTAAACTGAAAGTACACACTCAGTGGGGTTGGGGGGAGTGCAGGCTTACTCAAGAGAAAGAGAGCGAGCCCCCATTCTTCTTAATTGCTGCTTCATTGTGCTGTGCAGAGAAGTGGTGCAGAATTCTCACAATTTTTTTTTTCTGCACCACCTCTTGCCTTTGCAGCCCAGCTCAGAAGACTAAAAAATAACTTGATGAATGTTAAATATATCATTTCTCACACTTCTTCCCTCAAAAACCAAAATCTTCATATGACCCACTGTATGCAGAGGATTTTCTTGCTAATGACCAAGATAAGCACTGCTACCCTTCCCCACAGCAACAATACCTTTCATCTTTTAACTCTTAAGAGGACATCTTGGTGTTTTATTTCTTAAGCAGCAATTTTCCTTAAAACCATCAAATGATGCATGGAATAATTTGGTCATTAGGAATATGAAATTCACCAAAGACAGCAGCTCAGGTTCATGCAGGGGGAGAGGAATAGCGATTCACACCTTGCACAGTCATAGGACACTTTATGACATGCTACTCTAGTGTTAGACATCCAGAGATTAAGGTAAGCTGACATTAGACCAGAACTACATTCCAAGAGCCTTGCCTAAGATTATTTAAGCCTATGTTGATTAAAAGAGGTAAAGATTATCCTCAAGCCATGACATAAAAGAGAAATAACTTTGGCGCACATTAAATACAGGATGATTTTCGTGCAAAGTCTGGAATTTCTCGCAAACATGAATGTTACCTCAAATATCTAGTACCCTTCATGGCCTCCATCTAGAAGCAATTATAAATAGATAATGGAATTCAAAGGAATTTATCTTGTAGAGATTTGTATGAGAGGGAGATAGTTGAGCCATATAGGTTATCAAACCCTTAAGCTCAAATATTAATCTCTTAAGTTCCTGTGTTTGCAGATCATTGAGAAATGTTTATTCTAAGAAAAGGTTGATTTATAAGATTTTATTTAGTTGCAGAGGGCCAGACAAAATGTCATTAGCAAAATTTGTGAAGTTAATTTTCTTAGAATTTCGTCATAACAAAACATATGTGTATCAGTTTTCTGGCCTAGAATATTTGTGAGTTAAATGGAACTAATTGGAATCCAGTAGTGGTCCCAGCTGCTATTACATGGATTTGGTCAATTTTACCTACCATATCTGTCTTATTCATATAACATGTATCATTCAGCTTTTGCTGCATAACAAACCACTCCCAAAATTTAGTGACCTAAAACAAGAACTATTTTTTTAGCTCCACAAATCTGTGGACTAGCAGCTGGACCTAGGCTCAGCCGGACAGTTCCTCTGATTTCAGAGGTTCAAGAGATTAAGTAATTTGCCCACGGTCACAGTGAAAGCCAAGATCCAAACTCAAAGTTTGATCTCAGAGTTCTTGTTCCTAATCATTTTATTGTACTGTATTCCATTAGTATATCATCTTATCTTCCCCTTCAAATGAGGAGAAATAGCCACCGTGGTTTTCTAAACACTAGTCTCTAGACTAGTGCCAGTCTGCGACCTAACAGATTTCATCAGTCATTAATAGCAAAATGAAAAAATTTCGGAGCAATATATTAAGTTTTCATACAGCTAAATGTATTGAATTTTAAATTTTGTCTCAATGATGTTTGAATTTGTTACAATGTACCTTTATTGGCTTTGTAATTAATGTAATCAAAAATTAAAAATCACATGATAGTGATGCTGTTACATAGCCTGACTAATCCTGGGCCCTAGCAAAAGTCTTAGCCATGGTAAATAAGTCATTAGAAATAACTTTCTGAACTATGCGAAGATTTCTATGAAATGTAACCTCTGATGTTATAAGGCTGTTTACTATCAACAGAGGTCTGAATAAAACAAACAGAAATTAGCAACATGTTTACTGAATTCACAGCTATTCTCACTTCAAATAGATGAGTTCCCAAACCTGGAGTATGAACACAGGCTCTTATTTTTCATTTAATTATCCAGTTATCATTGACATTTTATAGAGTTAAGATGCATATGTTTTATTTCTAGCCCATGAAATAAATGGCAAATTTAAACCAGTTTCTGTCATCAAATGCTCTTAAAATTTTAGAACCACCCTGCTGTGAAGAATTGTCAGTTGATCAAACACAGGTTTTTAAATTGAATTAAATAATAACAAAATTAGTTATCTTGCTGATCAGTTAGGGCATAAATAAGCACACATAAATAAGCTTACTGTCATTTCCTTATTCCAGCAGCTACAACTTTGTCCTGATGAGTCTTTTTGTTTTTAACTGTATTGCTTAAAATGTTAGTGCCAAAAGGGAGTAATTTTAAAGATCACATTTTCAGGTTTTAGAACTGTTTTCAGTAGTGAAACTACATTCAAATGAGATCTTATCCAAATCAGAATGAAATGAGATTAAACAAATCCCCATGTGGCCCTATCCACATTTTATCTGGTAGCTCATAAAGCAACTCTTTGGAATGAGTTGATGTTAGGTATGAAAACCATGTCGTGTTCAAAAGTCCCCATTTGATGGATGAGGAAAGTGAGGCCCAAAGAAAGGATGTTAATGGCAAAGCTAGAAATCAGATCTCTTGGTTCATTAATTAATGATCCAGTAATTGCACATGTTCGTAACCCAAATGAAAGTTGTCAGTTAAGAAATCGGTTATGTAGGCCTCTTGGAAATAATATAGGTCAAGAGTCAATGTCCCAAATGAATAGAAGCCTTTGATGTAGTTTTTCTTGGGATATGGGTATCCAAGACATTTGACTTTAACAATAAACAGAAGCATATGCAAAAATTTTATTTTGGGAACAACATCAAGAGATCACACGTTAAGTTTAAGATTCAAATTCTAACATGATCTGGTATATTTTTGTTCCATGAGGAGGAATGATCTTTAAAGCAGTACTTTGAAAGGAGTTCGGGTGGAAGGGCACCTTATCTGTAAAATATACTGCTTAGTGATACTCTTTAAGAGCTTCTTTCCTAAATTTGGAGCATTTAAAAGTTTCTTTGATTTTTTTGCTTTTTAAAAATTTAAATGTAATGTTCCATGCCATGTTAATAGAATTTGACAGGTTCCATTTTCAAGCACCAGAAAGAGGAAATAAGTTATCCTCACAGTTATGGCACTGACCACTTGCCTATATATTATACCGTACAGCTCAATTGCTCACTTTATGTGGGAGGTTGTGTTGGGCAGAGCTATTGTAGAGGAACCTTTGCTCTGAATTGACTTCCTGTCCATGTCAGTCACTGCACCATCTGACACCACTTAGGCTTTGGTTTTCATTATGCAAATACCTGCTAGGTCAGACCTTACCCTGGCAGGCACAGCAGCTTTTTAAGTTACTTTAAAATTTAATGTTTGATTTCCTTTTTCAAGAAAAATCTGTGTTGTTTAACATATGGGTCACAAGTTGTTATTTGAGTTCATGACTAGTTGGTAGTCAATATGGAGTCAAAGCAAAGCAAAACAAAATTTTACTAACTAGACTACATAGAAAATGGAAAAAAAAAAGTTTACATCTGAGAACTTTTCAGCAGGGGGAAACCATTACTTTGTCACATCTGGGTAGTCTAAGCTAGCCGAATTGAAGTGAGAATTTCCTGCCAGATGTTAGTCCTTTGAGAGACCCGTTAACATCTAAAAGAGTGGTATGTGAGTTCTTATTTGGTAGAGCTGCAGCCACTGTGGAGGCTTGCTCCTAATAGATAGCAGGCATTTTTATGTAGTACCACTAGTCAGGAGGTTGTGCATCCTGTTCAAAGCTAACACTTTTTGCTCTTGTAAAATGCATAAATATGGAAGGCCTAATTTGGAAGGTAAAACATCAGATCTCACAGATATTATAGCAAGAGTGACATTGCATTGAAACGACCTCCCAAATATAGATGACAGAAGTTGCGTTTCATTAATAAAAGGTAAAACCGAATCACCACAGGTATTCCAGATAACTGGAATAATAATTTTATAAAGTCATTGAAGACCAAAGTAAGTCTCTAAATTATGAAGGTAAATAAAGAATCTGAAGTGGCAGGAAGCATACTAAGTATTAACACCAGCTTCCTGTTCCAGATGCATATGGGAATTAGAAAAGTAAAAATTTCATTCGGAAGAGTTGCTCACAAAAAGTAGAAATGCTTTATCCAGTTGAAACAAGAAACATTTTTAAGAGGAAAAAAAATAAAAGACTTTCTACATGATCTCACTGTTTTTGTCATCCTCTGAAAGGGAAAATATTGACATTTACCAGACTGTTTGCTACAGCTTTCTGATCTCCTACAGTTTATTTTTATAACAGCCTTATCGATGGGCCTCTTACCCAGCTCTCTAGGTTTAACTGAGTTGAGTCAATTTGTTACCACAGCTTCAAGTAGCTGTTACAGAACAAGCAAGACATCCTAATAAAGCTGTAAACGTGTTTACTCAAACAGAGTATTGATTTTACTTGGAGAGGGAGAAGCCGGTGGTTAGCACAGTGTCGGGGTGGATGAATTTCACTGCAGTTTTTCAATGTCATCTGTCATGGTTGTGAAACACTAAGTAAAGCCATCAGAGAATAATTAGAAGCACCAGAAGTTTAGCCCCTAAAATCAGTTAACTGCTTAGGAGTTTTGTAGCTTAATTAGTTTTTATTAAAAATTTCCTCTAGTAATAATAGTCAAGCATTTTTAATGGTGCTTTCAGGTAGAGCAAGATTTCAAGGTTGAGACTTGCTAAATATTTGAATTTAATGGCTAAAGGTTTTTCAGACCTTTCCTCACTCCAGTAATTAGGCTAACACTAGACCACAATGCAAAGAGAGTGATCTTGTACATATAACAACAGAAGTAGTACATGATTTTTCTGAAAAATCAATTTTAAAGAAGTAGTAGAGCAATTGTAAAATATTTAAAACACATTTCTTTGTAGGAAAAAAATCCAGTTCGCATCTTTATTAAATATTTTTGTAGCACAACATGACCTAGACACATAAAAGTGTCAGTGCCACTCTTATCTCTAAATAAACTCCCTTCATTAAAGAAGAATCTAAAATATTCTAACCTGCCATAAGTTAGTCATCATCTTAAAGATGAAAGTTGATGCACATCTGTGCAAAAGACAAGGGTCAGACTGAGGGTTGCTTACCTTCTATGAAAACTGAATTAGCTCTTGAGCTTGATGAAAGGTATTCATATAAACACTCTATCTGCCCTCTTTCAAATGGCTAGGAAAACGTCACAATTGAAAAAAAATCACTCACCTAAGATGATGAACACAAAACTGAAAATTTATTAAAAATAAGTGTGACCGTTAATGTTTAAAATTAGTCTTCTTCCCATATCAGCAATCATTTATCCAGTGCCTTACAGTAAGCTTCTTATGCCTTCTTACACTATTGCCCTAGCCTGCCTCAATGACTAATAATGATGATATCTGAGGGATAACCAATTCTTTTTTCTTTCTTTTTTTTCTTGGGGGGGGGGGTAGGGGCGCAAGTTGCTTTAAAGTAACTTTATTCATCTGGGCAGCACATACTTTAGGCATTAAAAATGGGTTGATCCCACTGCTGGAAAACTACTTGTGGCAATCATCTCCCAAGTTCCACATTTTAGCCTTGTACAGTGTGATGATGTCTTTGTAGACCCTGAAATAGTTCAGCCTGCAGTCATTGCATTCTAGGTTGATGCTTTATGTTTGCAAAACACCTGGATCTAATGGTTTGGGAGTATACTTTCTATGCCACTGGCACCATGTGATGACATTGTCCCCAGTTTATAATGATGAACAGGTTTGGTGTATTTGCAGACTCTCTGCAACTTCAAACTGATGACTGATCTGGGGCCTCATAGTCAGTTATCTGCAAGGTGTAAGAAGTCCAAGCAGGACAGAGCTGGTCAGGGCAACCACACTTCTCCTTCCTATCACGGTGTGGTGAGCCTGCCAGTCAAAGATGCAGCAATTCCACATGTGCACTTTGCACTCGAGGAAGCCAGGCCTTTACTCCGGGGCTCTGAGTACTCTCCAGTTTCTTGGCTTTCAGTCTGTGTCTCTGGGTATTTTATCTTTGGTCGTCTGCAGGTTCCTCCAAGTTATCATGCCAAGACATGGGCTTTCTGGTGATAGTGTGAACGCAGTAAAATCCTCCAGGTCCAGATGACTTTTCATGTTAATCCCCCTAGAGATTGGATTAGGTGCTTTCCACTCTTCAATCTCCTCCACCTTCTCTGTCACCAGTCTTATTGTTTGTTCTGTAGTCAGAGACCAAGTTCCATGGGGAAGCCAGTTACACATGTAGAGTCTTATGCAGGCTGACTGATCAAGCAAGAGACGAAAGGAACAGACTCTCTAGAAAAGGGAACTTGTTAAAAGTGTCTCTGGCACCCTCCAAGCTGAATGTTGGTTGTTCCATTATCATAAATTTCCTTTGCCCATCAGGTCAGGCTGCTGGAAATCCACAGTCCTTGAAATTCTGAGCTGTACCAGAACTGTCCCACTAGTAGGAAAACCATCTCTCCAGGATGATATTTGTGAATCTTCGAGTCTGGTTGGGATGGCTGGGGTGTAGGCAATGACCAGGGTCCAATGAGCTAGGAGGAGGAGGGGCATGGATAGAGAAGAAACGGGGGAGGTCACCACGATGAACAGGGTGGCAGGTGGATGGTCTAAGAGGAACAGAGGAAGGGTTGGGTAAGAGAAAATCCTTAAGGTAGGGTAAAAAGAGCTGTTACTACTCAGAGGAGGGAAACCAGTAGGGCAGAAAGCTAAAAGGGATGAGTGGCGTTGGGAAGCTGTCTGATAGCCAAAAGTTAAGGATACAGGTCAGGAAGCTGGCTTACAAAACGAGGTTTTGAAGGAACAGAAGGTGGAGTTGGGGGCTTGAGTTTAGATAAGGAAATTCAAGGTAGCTTTTTTTGTCATTTTTCTGAAGTGTTACTTATCTAGTAAAAATGAATAACGTCATAAGTTCCAGCATTTCCGCCATTTATCTCACACACTACCCGCCGCATCATCCTATGACATAACGCCCATCGTGAAATGTACATACACCTACCTTTGGAGTTCTCAGTTTCTAGGTTGGAGAGTGATCATGGGAAATAACAAAGAGAGGGATAACCAATTCTAAAGCCTAGGAGTAACAGACTCTGTAAAAAAGAATAGTGAAAGATAGGTTTTCTTTGCCTTTGAAATGCTATGTAGGCCAAATTCTACACTGATGTTAGTCCTTAAGCCATGCAGTAGCAGATTGTAAAATTTTGTTACATAACATGGCAACACCAGAGCTCTTTCTTTTAATTTTTCAGAAGGTAGAGGAGGAGATTGGTTTTTCATAATTGTATTTGGATCTTCATTCTGTATTAAAGTTTTCAAAGACAAAGGTAGAAAGGATATGGATTTATTATTATATCATCTTATTTTTTTCATGTTCATTTTAAAATTCCCACAATACAGTAATTTACTTTGATCTATTCAGTTTGCTTAAGAATGACAACTATGTGAGGGAGCTTTAAATCATGGAAGGCAGAGCAGGATATAGTCAGACAGCCATACTTCGGCTTTAAGGCACTGTTTTATCTGACTCCTTTGGTCAAAAGGAACAGGAACCCATTTTATCTTGCTCAGGATAAGGAATATTTTTAAGGAAGCACACAAACATTAAGGGAGACATTATAATACAGTGGTTAAGATAATGGGTCAAAAGGTATGGGTTTGCATCCTCGTACTGTCATTAACTAGTCGTGGGACTATGAACAAGTTCCTTAACATCTCTAAACCTCAGTTTCCTCACCTATAAAAACAAGGATAATGAGTACCTGCCTCATTGGCTTATTATGAAAGTTAAATGAAATAATATGTGTAAAGCACAGTGCCTGACACATACATAGTAAAGATTCACTAAGTGTTAACTATTATAGAATCAATCTCAAATAATAGCCAAAACTGGACAAGTTTTTACTGAAAATGGAGTCAAGTGGTGATTCTAGATTGGAATCAGTTCTAGAGACTCCAACAGCAGATAGTCATAGATATTCACTACAGAGTTTACACATTAATGCTACTTAGCTACATTGCATATCTGCTTCCTCCTACCTCACAATCAGCTTCCTGGTCTTTATTTGCTTGCATTCTGGCTCACTTCATAAGTAGGGCACTGGAAAAACCATAAGTTGTTTGCCCTTGGGTCAGATGCCCTCTCCTTGGTCCAGTGAGTAGAAAGCGTTGATTTACATGGACAAAACATATCAACTGACCCCCTTAGCAATGCTAGAGGTGAGGTGATTTTTCTTAAAAGGGTAATAGGTTGGTGGGTTCTATAAACATGCGTGTTTGCATGTGTTGTCTATGCTCTTTTTCTCATACTTACAGTTCCGAAAATGCTCCCTACAACGTGATCTATCCATCAATACAATATGTGAAACATCAACATTCTCTATCTCAAGCTAGAAACCTAGGAGTCAGTCTTGATGCCTTCCTTTCCCTCTGTCCAAACTTTCAGTTAGTTCTTTGAACTTAAATTTAAGAATATATCTCACATCTTCTCTCAAATCCATCTGCTTTTCTGCTATGACTTTAGCTCAGGCCTGTTTGCTACTTACTGCAATAGCTTCCTAACTGATCTCCATGCTTTCATTCTTTCTTGCACTCCATTCCATTTTCTACATAGTAGTGAAAACAGTCATTTTAGGAAAAAAATCGAATTATTTAATTCCCCTGTTTACAACCCTTTTACGATCTAGAGTTGTACTTAAACTGAAAATCTAAACTCTTATTGTAGCCTAAAAGAATCTCTGTGATCTTCTATCACTGCAGTTGTATCTCATGCTGCTCTCACGTTTGTTTGCATGCTCTGGCTATACTCGTCTTCTTCAAGCCTTAGATACTTTCTCCATGGAGTTCCCTTTGCCTAGAATGCTCTTCCTCTGCTCTCTACGTGGCCATCTTTTCCTGAACCTCAATTTCAACTTAAAAGTCACCTCATCCTAAGTAACATGAGTCTCTTCACTATTATTCTCTACTGCTACACACAGTCCTTTTCCTTAATAGAACTTAATACCATCTGGAATTATTTACTTAATTTATTATCTCATCTAAATTACTAATTTATTACTTGCTTTTTTTTAACTCCTCCATTAAAAATATAAGCTTCAAGAGAGCAGGTGCTGTATGTGTCTTATTCACCAATATGTCTCCAGAACCCAACACAGTGCCTGGCATAGAGTAGATACTGAGTAAATATTAGTTGTATGAATGAATAAATCAATCAGTCACATTCTCAGCTGCAAACAAACTTGCCTCCTACTATCAAATAAAAATCATTCTAGTCAGTATATCTAAGAAATTGGTTATTGAAGGATTTTGTCAGAAAGGGTGAAGTGAGTCAGGGAATAGCAGAGTAGGCTGTCCTATAGTATCAGGTCATCTTGATTTAAGATTATTCCATACTAGCATGTATATGTGACTAATCCAGTGACAGAGAGATGACTGATCTTATCTTATTGTTACATAAAATAGAGGTAAATATGGGGAGAATTCACGTATTAGGAAAAGAGGCAGCATCTAATATCCATTGTCCTAAGTACCGGTAGTACAAATATGAAAACGAATTCTCATGATCATAATGTCAAACATCACTTCCTGCTGTAATAGGCAGTGGCATACGGGTAAGGGGCTCCAATCGAGATTTCTCAGAATATATTGAAGTTAACCAGTAGATCTCTGAATCTGATTTGCCAGAATGCCTAGTGGAAAGTCCAGTGAATCAAAAAAGAGTACCCTTGTCCTGTCCTATCTAGAATCTTTACTGCTATACCTCCACTGACAGGTTCGGGACTAGGGTAAAAAGTAGCTCCTCCACAGAGAAGACAGTTAGAATCTAATGAAGAAGACTTTGATTGGAACTGAGCCTGGGACATACCCCATGTCTCATTTTCCACATAGTTTCCTAAGCTTTGAGCCACAATTATGCTTAACTTTTTAACTTTTATTAGCACCCACATCAAATCACTAAATCTGTTTATTCTCCTTCTTAAACTTAATATCTTTCCCCTAGGGCAGTGGTTCTCAAACTTGAGTATGCATCAGAATCATCTGGAGGACTTGTGAAAAGAAAAGTTGCTGGGCCCTATTCTCAGAGTTTCTGATTTGTTAGGTCTGGAGTAGGGATGAGGTGATGCTAAAGCTGCTGGTCCAGGGACCACGAATATCGCAATAGACTCCTCTTCGAGCTCTGCCAGTAATCACTTTCCTAGTTATTTCATGCTCCACACTTCTGCCAGGATGATTTTTAAAGTATTTTCATGGTTTTCTCTCCTAAAACTATGAAATCCTCAAGGACAAACCCTATGTTTTATCCGTCTTTGAATCCTTTGATGTCTAGCACAGTACCTAGTAATGGTAGGTAGTCAATAGTCATTGACTGAATAAATCAAAGTACTTTGATAGTGCTTCTAGATTTTCATTTTTCATTTGCTTCTTATAATAAAAATCAAGTATAGGTCTGGTAGTGGCATGAGTCTGGTAAATCGAGGATTCAGATTAGTAAAGTTTTAATTTATATCTTATTCTCTTTTTTAAAGCAAGTACAGGAAATAAAAAAAATAGTCTTAAAAAATATTCTTTAAGTTGACGTTCTCATGTGCCATGTGGCAGCATGTATCTAGTAACTATTGGGATAAAAAGTATGGCAGTCCAGTCTAAGAGAGCACTTAAATCATTGCTAAAGTATAGATATTTAAGAAAGATGGAAAATAAATGAAGAACTAAAAAATCAAATTGACCCAGAAATGACAGGGCAAATTTTTTATAAGGGGAATATAGAATTCAACACTGTTAGTTGCTGCAAAATATTATATCAGTTTTGCTTTAATTACATGGTAATGGCTCTGAGAACAAAGGTAATTACATGATAACTTATGTTACTACTCCCACATTATCTCTTAATAACTATGTAATTAACTTGTCACTACTATACAATGTGTAGTTCGATATTACTCAAGTATAAAGAACATTGATAACTTAAATGAATGAGCTGGGGTGGGGCCAAGGATAGAGACAGTAGGGAAATCATAGTATTACAGCAATCAGGAATGCAAATGTTTCATTAGATCATTTACCCAGTCCTCCAGGATCTGAGCCAAAGCCATGGAAAATATCAATAGAGTTTGAGATGAATCATATAAGGAAGAGAAATACCCTGATGGAAAAACAGATAAAATTTTTCATCAGTTTTTGAAAAGAAGAAATACAAATGGCCACAAGGCATTTGAACAAAAAAATTTTTCAACTTCCCTAATGAACAAATAACTATAAATTAAAACAAGATTTTACCTTTCACTTTCAAATTATCAAACAGAATTTTTTTATAGCAAGAATGCTATTTGGAGTATATATTAATAAGATCTCTTTGAAAAGAAGTTTGGCAGTATGATGTAAAGCCTTAAAAATTATTAATTACCTTTAAGGAAATTTACCCTGAGGAAGTTTAAAATGTGCACAATGATTATTGTTATAAGAATGTTATAAAGATATTCAGCACAGTGTTATTTATAGTAGTAAAAAAAATTAGAAACAATTTAAATATCCAATAATAGGATTAAGTAAATTATGCTACATCCACATTTAAAAAGTGTGATCTTTAAGAATATTTAAAGAAATTGGAAAGTGTTCCTAATATACTTTTTATTGCAGAAATAATATCTGTAAGTGTAGAAAATACAAAGGTACAAAAAGGATATGTATATATGTTAGAAGTATGTGTATCTAATGAAAAGTAAACATTGCTCCTACCCCAGTCTTCTAATTCCCCTCCCTAAGGAGCTTTGGTTACTAGTTTCTATTGAACCAACCCAGAAATGCCTGTGTCTGTACAAGTTTGCATATATATACACATCCCAGTTTTTAATAAAATGAAAGTATACTGTGCTTACTCTACTATACTTTTGATTTTTCATTTACTCCTTCTATCTTGGAGATTGTTTTATAGCATCACATAAAGACCTACCTCATTTTAGTTAACTGCTTGATATAATTCCATTGCATGGATCTACTTGGGTCCCTTCTTCAAATTGTTGAATTTTTTTTCTGCCATAAATCATATAACTTTTATAAAGAGAAGTATGGCTGACATTAATTTAACCAAGTGATCAAACTTAGTATCACCAAGGGTGTGGCAAACCAACACCGCTTACCCCCCGTTGGGACACTCTAAGGACACAGCATTACTTCTATGATACTCCCACCAAAATTGTTAAACTTAAATATAAGTACAAGGAAACATTAGACAAAGCCAAACTGAGGGACATTATGCAACTTATAGAACTCTTCAGATATGCCAAGGTTGATATACTGGAGCAGCAGGGAGACTTTTCTAGATTAAAGGAGACAAAAGGAACATGACAACTAAATGGAACCTGGATTCGGTTCTGGAGGAGGGAAAAAATCTATAAGGGCCATTATTGGGATAATTGGAGTTATTTTTTAAATGGACTATATAGTAGATAATAGTATGGTATTAATATTAAATTGGTCTTTTTTGTTAGAACCAGTGCTGCAATGAATGTCCTTGTCCTTAACTGTACCACATATGCCTTTGTACACATATATGCATATATGTGGCTTCGATGCCACTTCCAGTTCTTAGAAGTGGAATTGCTGGGCTGAAGGCTGTGTGCACTTATAATTTTGAATGATACTGCCAAAGTACCCTTCAAAAAGAATGCTAATTTACACTCCAGGATATAAGAACGTTCACTTCTCTTTGATAATCTAGTATATTAAATATTTTTATCTTTGCTAATCTCTTAAGTAAAAGATGGTATCACATTGTTTAGATAATATACTATTAAATGAAAACAGCAGGCTATAAGACAATACCTGTACTATGATATTGAGATACATGTATGTATATATACACTATATATACACACAGAAACACGTATATACACATGCATATACATATGTATATGTATCTATTTTCATATACATATGAAAAGCCTGGAAGAATATACAGAGAAATATTAAATGTAGTTGTTTCTAATGTTTTAAAATTTTGAAATGACACATTTTATAAATACAGAATAATATGTATAATGTATAATCAAATACAACTAATAATAATAATGATGATAATAAAATGAACAGTCCTCTACCTACAATCCAGGTTGAGAAATAGAACACTTACTAACACCTTTGAAACCCTTTTACTAATATCATTGAAGCTCCTTTATAATCCACCCCAACAGGTCCCCCTGTACCAGAAGTAACTATTTTCTAATTATTGTTTGTTTACTTTTCTCTTAAATTTACCACATATTTTGGTATTCCTAAACAATGTGAGAACTCACCCGTGTTCACATATTTACTATATTCCATCGTAGAAATATGCTAGAATTACCCGGTTTGTGGTGATGGATACTTGAGTTGTTTCTAGCTCTTTGCTATTATTACCAGTGTGGCTATGAACAGTCTTAGACATGTGTCCTAATGGTGCAGGAGTTTTTCTGGGATGTATACCAGAAAATGTGTAGTCGACTCTACTAGGTAATGCCAAATCTCATTCACCGTACCAATTTAAACTCCTATCAGCTCTGTATAAAGATTAAAAGGTATCCTCATCATCAAATGGCATTGCCACACTTTAAAACTTTTGCTAATCCAGCAGATTCATAGTAGAATCTCTTTTTGGTTTAAATTTGCATTTTCCCTCATTAAAATGAGGTTGAGCATCTTATGTTTTCCTCTTGAAATGCCTGTTCAAGATGTTTGCCTATTTTTCTATTGGGTTGTTTTTCTTAATTTCTAGAATATCTTTACACACTCTGGAGACTTGTCCTTTATAAGTACAATGAAATTGGTCACTCTTCTTAGAAGATTTCTCAAGGACATAAAGATTTTCACTACTTTTTCTACTCTTAGTATCCAGAAAACAAACTTGATTTGTTTTTTTGCCCTCTCTTTAAAAGATATCTTTGAGGAACAGGGGTTTTCATTTTAGCATAGTTTTTCCTTTATAGGTTAGTGTATATATAGTTTAGTATAGCATTTTACTTTATACTTTGTGGGGTTTTTTTTTGCCTTATTTAAGAAATTCTCCTTACCTCTATGACATAATATATTCTTTTATTTTCTTCTAAAAGTCTTACAGTTTTGCCATTCACATTTAATTCCTTGATATATATGAAATTTTGTTTTTAATATGGAATGAGATAATTTTATTTTTCCAACTCAAAACTAGTTGCCTAAATACTATTTTCTAATAAACCATCCTTTCCCTATGGATTCATAATGCTAACTCTATGTTTGCATGGATATATTTTGGGACTATCTCTTCTTTTCCTTTGCACTTTTTATCTATATCTGTGCCAATACCACACTGTATTTATTATTATAGTTTTATAATGTGTTGAATCTGGTAAGACAAGTCTTTCCTACTTTTTTTTTTTTTCAATAGAAATGTCTGACTATTCTTGATCCTTTGCTTTTTCATACAGATTTTAGAACCAGCTTGTCAAGTTCCCCCAAACCTTGAGACTTGGATTGAATTTCATTAGTCTTCATATCCAAGAACCTGGCATATCTATTTATTTAGGTCCTTTAGAATGTCTTTCAATAAGGTTTTATAATTCTCTTCCTCAGAGACTGGCATAATTTGTGTTGCTTTTGTATCTTTTTCAAATTACTTTCCTTTTAATGTTGCTGTTGTATGTATGTGTATAAATACATATATGAATAATTTTGTATATTTCTCTTGTAGCTAGCAATCTTTCCATACTCTCTTCAGTCCAACAACTCATAGATTCTTTGGAGTTTTCTATATACAATCCTCTTAACTGAAAGTAATGACAAATTTTTTTCTTCCTTTCCACTTCTTAAATTTTTTTAGTCTTACTGTTCTTATTAGGATCTCCATGCTATATTAAATATCGTTTATTATTCTTTATAATGGGACTATGTGTGTGTTTTATTCTTAATTCTTTTTTATTTTTTACACTTTTCATACAGTTATTGGGGTTTTTTTTACAATCAGGAAAACATTTTTTTCCATGTGTTTGTGTGTCTGTGAGTGTGTTAAATGCATGCTTCCCAGCTCTGTTTGCTGACAAGATCCAGAATGCACCTGCCACCGACATCGTGGTCTCTAATATCATCCCACCCTAAGTATACTTGGAAAAATGGCTGATTCCAGGGCTAGGGTAGAGTGGATATGAGATGAATCCAGATCATTATGCCGGAAAATAAAGATGTGTTCAAAAATAGTGTGAGGGCATGTCCAAGGACTTCGGAGCCAGCTTAATGGGGCTCCCACTGGCAAAAACTCAAACATTTTGAGCACCAAATTAATTAAGGACTGTAATGAATTATAAACGACTGATTTAAAAAGAATCTGTGCTCTTTCCTGATAATAAATAGATTTAAAATAATAAATGGGAGGAGTAGGCTCTCGCATATAGTAGAATGCCAAGAGCTGACTGTAAGTGTGAAAGGAATGCTGGAGTTGGAAAATCATCACAGTGTAAGTTGCTTCAGTTTAGAATCATGAATGGATAGTAAACCTGGGAGAAGGGTTAGGGACTTTTGATGAAGAACAGAATACATGGTCATAAAGTGTCTATCAACAGACTGCTTGTTGAGGGAAAAATAATAAGTTATTATTATAAAAAATAATAACTATATGTATAATGGAGACATAGGACAACACCATGATCAGGTGATCAAAATTAACATCACCAGTGAATGGCAGCTGGACATAATGTGCCTCTAAATGTGATATTCTGAGGACACAACATAATTTTTTTAGTATTCTGGAATCTCTTCCTCCTTATTGATAATGGAATGCATAATCTGAATTTAATCATGAGGAAATATCAGACAAACCCAAAATGAGAATCACTCTATTAAATAGGCAGTAGCGGATGACTGTATTCTTCAAAAAATGTCCCTGTTATGAAAGTCAAACAAAGATTAAGGAAATAATCCAGATTAAAGAAGACTGAAAATACAACAAATCCTAGACTAGATTCTATCCTGGAAGGAAAAAATGCTATAAAGGATATTATTGGGCCATTAACAAAAGTGGAATACAGATATTAATTTAGATAACAGTATTATAACAGTGTTACTAAAGTTGATGACTGTGGTTATATAAGAGAATAGCCTTATTCTCAGGAAAGATACACTGATGTAGTTAAAAGTGAAGAGACCTAAGGTGACTTTTTATATGCCTTTCCGATCCCAAGATTAGGGCCAGAGGGATATCAAGGTCACCAAGAATAATTTGGAGGTTGCCAAGGACTTGTTTTAAAGTGTTTTCAAGTCTGACCGAGAACTCTGACATTTAGAAACAAAAATTAAAAAATAAAAATCAAAGCGAAGAGACCTGATCAATCCAACTTGCTCTCAGTAGTTCAGGAGGGTCAGAGGAATTGTATAAAGAGGGAGTATCTGTGCACAAAAGGAGCAAAATATTAATTAATAGTAAAGACATCCAGATGAAAAGTAGTATGGATGCTTTTTGCATTATTTTTATTCTTGTAACTTTTCTCTGAATTTGAAATTATTTCCAAATGAAGTTTTTTTAAATACATTTTAGACTGGCTAATAATTAAAAATATAAACTTTAAAATTATATTGGAAAACATTATATTAAGTGAAGTAAAATGAGCCAGACACAAGGACAAATATTGTATGATCCTACTCATGAGGTACCTAGAATAGGCAAATTCATAGGAATAGAAAATAGAATAGCAGTTACCAGAGCCAGGAGTAGAGGGGAATGGAGAGGTATTGTTTAATGAGTATAGAGTTTCTGTTGGAGTGATAAAAAAAAGTTCTGGAAATTGTTAGAGGTGATGTTTATACAACATCATTATACAACATTGCAAAACACATTAATGCCATGAATTGTACACTTAAAGTGGTTAAAATGGTAAGTTTTAGATTATGTATATTTACACAGTAAAAAATTATCTTGGAGATGTTTATTCATAGTATAAAAGGTTCCCTATCATTCTTTAAATATAAGCTCCCTCTGTTTATTTAAATCATTTTACACAACTTTTAAGATTTACATCAGCTACTTTATGAAGGTTCCACTTATATTTGATTATATACATCTGTAGTTCATCTCAGTTGGTTTTTAAAAATAGATTATTGAAAAACTGATATTCACCTGGGTCAAAGGTCTTAGCTTTTTTTCTGCATCCAGGTTTTCCACCTGTCAAAGCAAATGTCTCTTCAGAGTACTTCACTTCAGTCATCAGCTAGATGCTTCACAAAAATATTTCATAAACATGAGCTTTTCTTTTTCTCACAGAGATCATCCAGGAGGAATGAGAAAAACAGATGTTGCTTATAAGGCTTCTCTAATAGATGTGTTTCCATTGTAAGCTGATCTGACTCTGAATTTGGCATCTGCTCCATTCACTGTGTGGGCTGAGCATTTTAGTCTCACAGTTTGGCTGAAAGTTAATATTGACCTTTGACTGTTACCTGAAAATGCAATGATAAAATACTCTTATTAAACTCTTAAGAGAGTGATTTCACATTCTAAGATATGTCTTCAGAATACATCACTCCATTTACCAAATTAATTTTATTCTTTGTTTAGGAATATGTATTTACTTTATCAGATACAGAGCATTCCCCAAATCTGACAGAGAAAAGCCTGTGTGGTCATAATGGTGGAAGAGAAAGGACATAAATCTCTTACAACACTCTCTGCAGGTCATTGTACCACAGCTTCTCAATTAACCTTCACCCCGCTTCCCCCGCCAGGCTGCGCAGGGCCTAGCAGGGAAGGCCTAATAACAGTTTCTCATTATCATCTGTTGTTCCGAGAATTTGAGTACCCCTACAGCAGCTCAGGTTTCCCCTAGAGGGGAAGTAGCCCTAGATCCTACCTAATAAGATGTATCTTATTTGGTAGAATGTAAGTACAACACTTTTTTTTTTTTGTAGTTTTAATGCAGCATAATTGACATACAAAAAACTGCACATATTTAAAGTGTACAATTTTACAAATGTTGACATATATAAACCCGTGAAACCATCACTATGGACATAGCCGTTACTTCCATGCTCTGTTGTAATCCTGCCCCTCCTCATCCCCATTTGGACTGTTTCTAGTTTGGAGCTATTAAAAATAAAGCTACTGTGAACATTCATTTACAATTCTTTGTGTGGATATATGCTTTCCTTTATCATGGGTTAAATACCTAGAAATAGAATAACTAGATCATATGGTAGGTTTGTATTTAACTTTTTAAGATACTGACAAATGGTCTTCCGAAGTGATGTTATCATTCTGTATTCTAATAATCATTATATGACCATTCCAGTTGGTCCACACCCTTACTAACACTTGGTATGCTCAGTCTTTTTAAATTTAGTCATTCTAATGGGTAGGCAGTGGTAGATAATTATGATTTTAATTTGCATTTCTTTAATGAATATGATGTTGAACATCTTTTCATGTGCTTATTTGACATCTGTTTATCTTCTTTGCTAAAAGTATTTGTCCAATAATTTGCCCATTTTTTATTGGGTTGTTTCTTATTATTAAGGTATAAAAATGTTTAATTGCAAAGTCCAAATTATTTTTTCTTTTATAAAAGTTTTACTTTTTATGTCTTATGTAAGAGAACTTTGGCAAATTCAAAAACACGAAGTATTTTTTCTATGTTCTTTCTCAAAGTTTTATTGTTTTAGCTCTTACATTTAGATCTATGGTCCATTTCAAATTAATTTTTATAGAATATGTGAGATAAGGGTTGAAGTATTTTTTTCTTCACTTATGGCCATCCAGCTGTTCTGAGATCATTTGTTTAAAAGATTATTCTTTCTCCATTGAATCTCTTTGATACCTTTGTTAAAAATCACTTGACCATACAAAAGTAGATTTATTTCTGGATTCTTTGTTCAGTTGCATTGATCTATGTGTCTATCTTTGTGCCAATGCCATAGTGTCTCGATTATTTTAGTTCTATAATACGTTTTTAAGTGAAGCAGTCTTCTTTTTCCAAGTTGTTTTTTGACTAATCTAAGTTCTTTGCATTTCCACATGAATTTTAGAATCAACTTGTCAGTTTATATAAGAAAAGCCTCCTGGAATTTTGATTGGTATTTTGAATCAATAGAAAAATTTCTGCAGAGCTGATGATAATAATCTTCTGATCTATGAACACTTTATATGTCTCCATTTGTTCAGATTTCTTTTATTTCTCTTAGCATTGTTTTGTAATTTTCAGTGTGCAGGTCTTACACAACTGTTGTCAGATTTATCCCTAGGTATTTCACATATTTGATGGTATCATAAACAGTATTTTTAATATCAATTTCTCATTGTTCATTGCTAGTATATACAATTGCTATATATACACACATTACTAGTATGGAAATTCAGTTGTTTTTTGTATAATGATCTTGTATCCTATAACTTTACCAAACTCACTTAGTAGTTTTAGTAACTTTTTTTTTTAGATTCCGTAAGATTTTCTACATAGACCAGGATTTCTCCAATCTTGGCATTTATTGACATTATAGGACATGTAGCAGGATCCCTGGACTCTAGATGCCAGTAGCACCTTCTGCTCCAGTTGTAACAACCAAAAGTGTCTCCAGACATTGCCAAATATCCTCTGCAGGTCAAAGTTGCCCACTGTTGAGAACCGTAGACATGGACAGTCTTGCCATCTTCAAATAAAGAGTTTTACTTCTTTTTCAACCTTGATGACTTTTATTTAATCGTTCTATTTTCCTTTATTGCACTGGCTTGAATCTCAAGTACAATGTTTAAGAGCAATCATTCTTTCTTGCCTTATTCTTAATTGTAAAAGGAAAACATTCTATCATCCACCATTAAGAATGGTATTAACTATAAGTTTTTCATAAGTTCCCTTTATCAGGTTGAGGAAGTTTCTTGCTATTCCTAGTTTTTATTAAAAATGGATGCTAGATTTCGTCAAATGCTTTTTTGGCATCTATTAAGATGATCCTTTGGTTTTTTTAGTTAATATGGTATATTACATTGATTGATTTTTAAATGTAAACCAAACTTGCATTCCTAAGATAAACCCCACCTGATCATGATTTATTATCTTTTTAAATTTACTATTGGGTTTGATTTGCTAAAATTTTCTTCAGAATAGTTGTATCTTTTTCTGATTTTGTTATCAGAGCAATCCTGGCTTCAAAGAATGAAGAAAGTGTTTCCTCTATTTAAGTTTTCTAAAGCATTCGTATAGCATCGATATTATTTTTTCCTTAAATGTTTGATAGAATTCACCAATGACACCATCTGGACTTGGAATTTTCTTTACGGGAATCTTTTTAACTACAAAATCAATATATTTGATAGATAAAAGTCTACTCAGATTATCTCCTTCTTCCTGAGTGAGCTTTGATAGTTTGTGTCTTTCCAGATTTGTCCAATTCATCTAACTTGTCACATCTATTGGTATAAAGTTGTGAATGATTCCTTATTAGTCTTATAATGTGTAGATTCATAGTGATATTACCTCTCTTATTCCCAATATTGGTAATTTATGTCTTCTCTCTTTTTTTTCCTGACTAATCTGCCTAGATGTTTAATTTTGACCTACTTTGACTCCCAATTCCATCTTCTCAACTCAGGCTCTGCCTGGGTTGTTCATTCTTGTGTTATGGCCTGGTAACTCTCTAGGTAGTAAGCTAGAGCGATTTTACAGTTTACCTCATTCGTTTCCCTTTTTTTCATGAATCTTTTGTGGCTGATGAATGATAATTGAAAAACTTTGTTTATATATTTTGTCTTTATGTCAGTGGTTTCTGGATAAAGGTCAGTCTGGTTCCTTTTATTTCATCTTTGTCAGAAGCAGAAGTCTTCAATACTATTTTCTACCTTATTATATTTATTTTACTGTCAAGCTGGTCTGTTGTGCTTAACTATAGAAACTATTTCACTGTTATTACTAGGAGTGAAAGGGAGACGTAAGGTCCTTCATAACTTTTCAGCTCTCACTTTTGTACTCGGAAGGACATTCAGATGATAAAATTTTGACCAAAACAATATGCTAGGAATAACAACGATACAGAACAAATCCAAAGAAATGGAGAGGAGGATAACTAATAAATTCTCAATTGTAAAGACCCAAGAAAATATTATTTGACAAGTATTACTTACAATCTTTTAATCTCAGAGCTAAAGGAAGGCATGATAGTTTAGGCATAGAAAAACTAGACTGACTTCATAGTAAGTTGTCATGTCCCATCTTGAGTTATGGAAAAGAAATATTAGGGAAGCTCATGATGCTAGGGGAAATACTTCTCTAACCTTTAAGGATTAACATTTGCTATCAGACTGAAGAAAGGAATAGGTGTATAAACCTTTTTTTTTTAAGACCATTTTTGGATCTGTCTCAATATGACATTTCTGATGCTGTTACACAATACTTACTTTCTTCCCTTTTGTCTGTATTTCAGGTTTTCTATCTCAACTGGTCTCTGACAAGCCCCTGAATGAATGCATTCGTGCTGGCCACTATGCAGCAAGCGTCATAATTAGGCGGACTGGCTGCACCTTTCCTGAGAAGCCAGACTTCCACTGATGGAAAAGCAGGAAACCCAAGCCCAGGAGTACAAACACTGCCCTGATTGCCTCCTGAGAATTCCTAGACTAATAAAGAAGAAAACCATCTGCCATCTTTTCCTACTGTATAACGTTCATTCTTAATTTAGAGGGTATAGTAATGCTCAGTAGACTCTTTATTCTCTCAACAAACTAAAAAATTGTTTATTTCCAGAGTTTGATAGTGCCACTGAAATGTTAATTAAACAGGAATATAACATTTCGATAGAATTTTTATTTAATTTTTGGTTACTTTGTAAACTCATGAATATTTAGCAAATTGATCAGGTTTTTTTTTACATTTCTGCTTTGAATGCAGATGCAATTTAATATAAGAGATTTTTAAAGGAATTAATTCTAACATCAATCTTTAGCTTTTTATACAAGTATATTTAATTTAGGAATGTGTGTATGTGTACACATACATACATTCATACATATATGTACCACATATATACATGACAAATAGTCAAATAGGTACATTTATCAAAAATATATATCTTGCCAAATTATGCCAAATAATCTCTTCAGTGCATACTCAAATATATAATAAACTTTGGATAATTAAGTAATTTGCCAAATTCTAAGTTATATTGCAATATTCAAATCATAATCTTATATTTACTTATGGTACTCTGTAATTTGATACAAATAAAAACTTATCATGTGGATTTTTTTTTCTGTCTTTGCCCTGTGCTCAACAAACTAAGGAAGAAAGATCATTATTTAATACTGGGCCCTGAAATGATATCTAATTTATTAATGGAGATAGAAAGAACAACAACATAATACATAGAAAAATAATATTGGATACCAGTAAGTCACTATTTTAAGGAAGACAAATGGTATAATAGAACCTTTGGAATCAACTTAATCACCTTTATATGACCTTGGACAAATTACTCAGCCTCTTCGATCTTCAATTTCCTTTCTATAAAATGGGATAATAACCCCTTTGTACAAGGTCATGAGGTGATTTGAGAGAGAATACCAAATATAAAATACTTGGCACAATGCCTAATAAGTGCCTGCTATTTTTATCATAATGATTATTGTTGTCGAAGAAGAAAAAAATAATGTAAAACTGAATTTAAATCATAGAAAAAGGTTCGAGTTTTTGTTTTGTTTTATGTTTAGGTAAACTTTAAGGTCACCTATGCTTGCTTGTCTTTTTTTATATTATTGATATATAATTCGTATAACATAAAATTTTCCATTATAAATTATGCAATCAGTGGTTTTAGTATAAGCACAAAATTGTGTAGCCATCACCATTATCTAAATCAAGAACATTTTAATCATCCCCAAAAGAAACCCTGTACATCCCAATTCACCCCATTCCCATCCCCTGGCAACTGCTAATCTATTTTCTGTCTCTATAGATTTGCCTAGTCTGGACAGTCATAAAAATATAGTCATATAATGTGTGATCTTTTGTGTATGGCTTCTTTCACAGCATTTTTTCAAGGTTCATCCATTTTGTAGCATGTATCAGTATTTTTTTTGGTCAAATAATATTTCATTGTATGGATATACCATATTTCGTTTATCCATTTCATTAGTTGATGGAAATTTGGGTTAACACTTTTTTGCTATTATGAATAACGCTTCTTTGAACATTCAGGTACAACTTTTGTGTGCATGTTGACATATGTTCTCAGTTTGGGGGAAAATATACCTAGGAATGGAATTGCTAGGTCACATGGTAACCTTATATTTAACTTTTTGAAAAACTACCAAATTTTTTTCCATTCTCACCAGCAAAGTTTGAGGATCCCAGTTTCCTTACATCTTTGCCAATGTTTGCTGTTATCTCTGTTTAAATATAGCCATCTTGGTAGATATGAAGTAATATCTCATTGTGGTTTTGCATTTCCCTAATGACTAATGAAATCGATCATTTTTTCATGTGCTTTTTGACCATTTCTATTTTTCTTTGGAGCAATGTCTATTCAGATCCCTTGACCATTTTTTTGATTGAGCGATCTGTCCTTTTATTAAGCTGTAAATGTTCTTTATACATTCTAGATACATCTCTTATCAGATATATGATTTACAAATATTTTCTTCCATTCTGTGGGTTGTTTTTACTTTCTTGATGGTGTCCTTTGAAGCACAAATGTTTTTAATTGATATGAAGTCCAATTTATCTGTTTTTTTCTTTTGTCACTTGTACTTTTGATTTCCGATTTAAGAATCATTGCCTTGCCCAAGATCACTAAGAATTACACCTCTGTTCTCTTCTAAGAGTCTTATTGGTTTTGCTCTTACATTTAAGTCTTTGATCCACTTTGAGTTTACTTTCATAAACATATGAGGGAGGGAGTTTAAATTAATTCTCTTGCATGTGAATATTCAGTTGTTCCACTCAATTCACTTAATTGAAAAGATTATTTTCTCCACTATTGATTTGTCTTGGCACCCTTGTCAAAATCCATTGGCCACAAATGAAAGGTTTTATTTCTGGACACTCAGTTCTATTCCATTGGTCTGTATGTCTCTCCTTATGCCATTCTAGACTGTCATGATTACTAGAACTTTGAGCAAGTTTTGAAATCAGAAAGTGTGAGTCTTCCAATTTTGTCTCTCATGCAAAATTAGTTTGAGTGCTAGAGTATCCTTATCATATTAAAAGTACTACAGAATGTCTTCCTTGAATAAATAGGAGGGACCCTGAGAAAACTTTTTCTACCCTTTTTTTTTATGAGAAACTCTCATACTCCAAGACTATTTATCAAGTATCACTCACCAGCTAGGATTTTCTGATAGTCTCTATGTATAGGAGGTTCCAAATGATGCTATTTGGTAGTACTTACATGCACACAGATCACATAACTTTCTTGTAAAAGGACATAGTTGTTGGGATGTGTGTATTTTGTCCTTGAGCTTATGGCATACTTTTTTAGTTCTCTGTTTTGGTAAAGGACAAAGGAAAAATAATGGCTTACAGACTGGGTCTCAGGAAACCTGCCTCTGACTGTTAGGCATTCTCTGTGGCCTAAGTTCTTCCATCTTGGGATGAGGAGTAGTTAACCTAGTCCCACTTTATAGCACCTTGGTTTATCAGATATTTGAGGGAGGACATGTAATATGGGAGAAGAATGATGATGTTGTCAAGAATATGTGGGTTCTGATCCAAGGTTGGCTTCAAATAGCTGTGTGACCCTCTTATTCTATGTAATTCATAAGTTGCAGATTCTTTAGTTGTGATATCCCTAAAGTATAGTTATATTATGGACCACTGGTTTGAACAAGCTTGCTTCTTTCTATGTGGGAAAAGGTGGTTCTTACCTGAGGAGTAAGCCAGAAAAACAGGTCATTCATTTGTGTGTCACAGGCAAATGAGGTGAGCACAGGAGACTGATACCTCAGGGGTGGCCTAGGTGATCTGGAGAGTTAGGACTTTGAGGTCAGTTTAGTCTCAGCCAGTGATCAAGGTTGCCAGAAAACTGCTTCTGTGAGGTAGAAAAGAGGGTGGTACAGAGCATTTGGAGACAGGCTGGGTGCCTGAATATTAATATAGCAGAGTTAAGAGAAAAAGTAAAATAGAGTGGCTATTGTGTTTTCTTCTAGTTGTTACACCTGTCTTCATGATATGTACCTTTAAGTACTCCTTTATTTCTCTTAAAGAATCAGAAAAGGGTAAGACTTTCTTTTTAGATCAGAGTGAGGGAAATACATTCTTTATCTGAAATAAAGTCCAAGCAGCCTTGGCTAAAAGCTATGATTTTCACCCAATTTGGGGAAGCAAGTGTTGTAATTTTTTACTCTTTCAGAACAGATATGTATAATATAAAGATTGTTTTAGACATACACAACCTGCAAAGGAAGCATTTGTTTGGTTGTCAGTCTAAAAATATTACCAGTGTTGAAATATAAACATATACACTTTATCATTTCTGTTACTCCCTCATATTCAGAAAAGGTATCTATTTAATAATATTTCCACTGGATAAAATAAGTTTAAAATGTAAGCAATTTCTTTATGATTCAGTAGTAGTTCTATGTTCAAGTCCTTGGCTTTGTGTACCCTTGGACAAGTTCTTAAACTGCTCTGAGCCTTCGTTTTCTCCACTGTGAAATGAGGAAACTATATCCACCCCCAGTGAGGGAGTATTAAAAAATGTGTGAGTAAAAATAGTTTATAAATAGTAAAATGAGTTTAAATATGAAAAAGGTTGATATTTTACAAAGGCACCAAAGCAACCCAATGGGGAAAGGAAAGTCTTTTCATAGGCAATTCTATAACAACTCGATATCTATATGGGGAAAGAAATGAATCTTTGACCTTTACCTCATAAAATACATAAAAATTAGAAATGAATCATGGCCATAACACAAAATCTAAAACTATTAAGGTTCTAGAAGAAAACATAGAAGAATATTTTCACAGCTTGGGGGTAGGCAAAAGTTTCTTAGGACTTTGATAGCACTAACCATAAAGGAAAAAATATTGATGAACTCCAAAAAAAAAAGATTTTTGTTCATCAAGACACCATTAAGACTATGAATAAACAAGCCACAGTACAGGATAAAATGTTCACAACACATATATCTGACAAAGAACTTATATCCAGAATGTACAGTAAATTCTCACTTAACTTCATTGACAGGTTGTTGAAAACTGATACGTTATTCAGTTTTACCATAGGCTAAGTAATATAAATAACAGTTACGTTCCTAAGGCATATTTCTGTATATCAGTTGGCCTATAGTAAAATTGGTTAACATAGCAGTTTCCAAAAACCTATCAACGATGTTAAGTGAGGACTTACTGTTTTAAAAACTCCTACAACTCAAACAGATGACCTTACTAAAGAAAATATATGAAAGACCAATAAGCCATGATGAAGTATATGACATCTTTATTCATGAAAGAAATGAACATTAAAACCTCAATAAAAGACTACTGCACTAGAATGACTAAAATTTAAATGACAACACCAAATGTTGGAGGGGATGTGAAGCAACACTGCTAGAGAAGCGTAAAATGGAACAACCACCTCAGAAAAAGGCCCGGAAGTTTCTTACAAAATTAAATATATCTATTCTTTGATCCAGCCATTTCACTCCTAGTATTTACCCAAGAGAAATGAAAATGTATGTCCACAAAAAGACTTGTATTAGATTGTTTATAGCATTGTTATTCATTGTTGCCAAAAACTGGAAATAGGGTAGTTACCCAACAGCAAGAATATAGATAAAAACTGGTAGATTCAAATAATGGAATAATACTCAGCAAAAGAAAGAAATTAACTACTACTGATGAAATAACATGAACCAATGTCAAAAATGTTTTACTGATTGAAAGAAGCCAGATATGAAAGAGTACCCCCTATAAGATTACGTATATATGAAATTCTAGAACAGGCCAAACCAACATATAGTGAAAAATATCAGAACAAGGGTTGGCTTTGTGAGAGAGGAGAGAAGGGGAAACTGGGAAGAGAAATGGGGCTTTGTAAGCTGATAGTGATGTTCCGTGTCATAATAGGGGTTACACAGGTGTGAATATGTCAAACTCAGGGAATGTTCTACACACACAAAGAAGCCTAAGCAAATACTGAACTCTAGTTAAAGATATGCATACTGATAGAGATGAAGTGTATCGATGTTTTCAACTTACGATGAAGTGCATCAAAAAATAAGATGAATGAAAAAATAAATAAACGATAAGGCAAGTACAGCAAAATGTTAATTGTAGAATCAAGGTATTAAATAGATGAATGTTTGCTGTATAATTCTTTGTAATGCTTTTCAACATTTCTATGTGGTTGAAATTTGCCCTAATGTTGGGAAAAATGTAAGGTACTTAAATAGGAAAACCCATTAAACTTGATTGATATCAGCATCTCAAAGAAAATAAAATAGCAAATGACATAAAAAAACATATCTATTTGCTTCAAAATGTAATTTTGTCCATGAATTCTGTAACAACATTAACCAATCTTGAGCCGCTTCAAGTTTCTTGGTGTTACCACAATCTCTAAGCTCCTCTTCTGAGTATGAAACATCCTCTTTTCATCTCCCGATTGACCTGGCAATTGAAATATTCATGATCTACCCCTGCGAACACCAACCAGACCTCTCCCAACCCAGACCCCTAAACTCCCTGCAATCTGCTTCGGCCTCCTCTGAAGCATCCCTTCTCCTGCCACCAGAAAGTTTCCAATGGCCAGTTTTCATTCTGTACCCTACCTCATCTCTTCTCAGTATCTAATGGAGGACCATACTCTTCTGAAACTTCTTACTCCCTTTTATCCAAGCACTTTTCCTCTTTATCTTGCCTCCTTTACAGCCTCTACTTTAGGAACACCTCCTCTGTCTTCTTCAGTGTTGAGGCTCCATGCCCAGAAACTTTTTGTCACCTTTGGCTCCTCCAAGATAACCAATTTGACTCCCACGAATTCACCTATCAACCGATGACTCTCAAATCTATTTCTAACTCTGACCCCCTTCTGAGCTTCAGGCTTGAAACCTAAAAGTCATACCTTGGGATATTCCGCAGACATATTGTCAAAACAGACCTCACCTTTTCTTTAATACCTAGAGTCAATCTATTCCTCCTACTTTTTCTATCTCCATTAATAGAAATAATAATTCTTGACTTTTTTCCTTCCTCACTCATATATCTCAGTTCTCTTTTCAATCTCTTCCTTGCCTCTTTATCCCCTCAGGTGTAATTTAGACCTTCATCATGTCTAACTAATTTCCCCAACTCTGGTTCTTTTTCATTAGTCCCCCATCACCATGAGAGATGACTCGCTAAAGTAGAAGAAACACAATCGTATTCCCTGGTCTGTTGAAATTCCTTGACCATCCACCCCTTATCCACTTTAACAGCCTTCCTATCGCTAGTCCTCCTTGTAACTATGCTCATGCCTCTACCTAGATTACTGTCTTCCTTCTACAACTACTAATGTTTCAAGATTCATTTCAAAAGTTAATTTCTTTAAAAAGTTGTTGCTAAACCTCCTAGGCAATTCTTTTTTCTCTCAAAGTGCATTGCATATTTCCTTATTGCAGTTTATACATTCATAGTGTACCATACAGTTGTCTATTGGTGTATTTGTCTTCTTTTAAGACAGGACTATCTGCTGCCACATAGAAGATGCTGAGTAAATATTTGCTCAGTGAAGGCCTTACGCACTTCTCTAGATCTCTGCAGTGAGTTAGAGACAGAGATAGCAGGTCGCCAAGGATTTTAACTGTCAGAACAGCTATAATTGTTCCTATTATCTAGTTATACTTCTGCTCACATTCTCCATACTGGAACCCTTCCTTCTCCATTCTTAGAAGTCTGTCCTGTAAGTGGGCAAGAGAAAAAGGTACCCAAGTTTCCACAGCTGGACCACTTTCTTTCTCTAATCACATAATCAACATGGTCATGTGGGATGGTGTAAGCTTTTATCCTTTGTGGCTTTAATCCTTTTTCGACTCAGAAAATGCTATCGTGTAAGGGATGTGGAATTCAAAAACTGGGCTCTAGTCTAACCAATCCTTGCACTAACAACCTAGTAAGGGGGGAAATGATTTCACCACTCTAAGCTTTAAAATCACTTGGTGCAAGACACTTGTAAAGACCTAGCACAATATATAAATATGTATCAGTCATTCATTTATTCAACAAATATTCACTGACTGCTTACTAAGTTTCAAGTAATGTGCTAAATTCAGATACAAATATATAGCACTCAATAAAAATGTGGGTTTGTTTTCTTGCAAGTGTGTTCTGGATTTTCTGATGTTTTAATATTCTGTTTAGTGCTGTTTCCTCCTCTACCCTGTTCTCCGTTGGCCAAAATAATTTTTCTCTGCATTTCTCCTTTAAGGTCTGCTAAGTAGCATAAAGTGGTAGTTAATGGCCTGGGCTGTAAAGCCACACTTTCAAGGTTTGAATACTCACTTTTCCACTTTTTAGCTGTGAGATACCTGGTAAGTTGCTTAAATTCTTGATATTTTGTTTTCTGTATAATTAAAGCACATTAATACCTACTCTATTAGGTTGTTGTAAAGAATAAAAATGTTAATACATGTCAGATAAGTCTTAAAATGTTACCTAGCATTAAGTAAAGTGCTTAAGAAGTGGTAGCTATTATTATTTGCTACTTATAGTTTGTAGGGCACTTACTTTGCTATAAAAATCAGTTCTTGCTCAGGTACAGAAAAGTGTTTAAATTAGAGATCTAATTTCTCATTTATATTCCTTTAAATAACTTG